>NC_090928.1:619538831-619853254 GCF_040938575.1 Ambystoma mexicanum | reverse complement strand
ATACTCAACTAGGTAATAATGTAACAATATTCATTATGCTATATGTATAATATTTGTCTTATGAATTTGTTTGTAGATGTATTATCTTAAAGCTCTTTGAGCTACAATCATAATTAACAATAAATAAATAAAATAAACTGATCGCTTACATCAACACTGGGCATAATGCCTCAATCTAAACAAGCATATTTATATCTGCATCCACTCTTCACAATCACACACATAAAACCTTTTTTTGGAAAACAACACAATTATTGACAATTTATCTCTCCCCTTGAGTGGATATTAGCTCATTTTCGTAATCCCATTTCCAGGCAATTAGAACAAGACCACCCAGGTTCGATGAATTAGGCACAATTTGACCACGTCTTCATCAGGGAACACACAACAAGGAGGTAGATCTAATACCACCACGAACTTTGTATTGCGGGAATGATTTCCAAATTACATATCACCCATATCTTCTACTCCTCAGCTGTACGGAATAAACATGCAGTATTGGATTCACACGGAGGCATTTGAAGATGTTCCAGGCCACATTTCCGAGATGATAACAAAAACACAGGAGCACATCTGCACAGTCAACTGGGATTGCTCATAGCAAACATAGGCTTTTGAATTCAATACGTTTTGGTACTGGTAGCCAATGTAAGGATGGCAGTGCTGGTGAAATATGATCGTATTCCTTGATTTTCAGTAGAACTCTAGCAGCAGAGTTTTTTGGATCTCTGTAATCATTGAAAGGATGAGCTGGGAACCCACAGGCACATACTGTTATGAAAATCAAGACCTGAGGATACCCGAGCATGTATCACCAGTGTCTGATGTGAGAAAGTCGTCAGAGAGGGAAGTAGAGGCTTGTTTCCTGATCAGAAAGAAGTATGATACCTAGATGTTTCAGCTATGACTTTGGTTTGGGGCATTCACCTAAGCTATCAGACCAGCTCAGACGGGACCAGATATGGTCCCGGCGCAGCCCTGTTCAAATAGGTCATTAGGCCTTTGGGTCCACTCGATATCACGGCACCACAGAGAGCTGATGTTTGCTGCTTTTTTTTCTCTTCTCCAACCGTTAGTTCAATTATTTTTGATAACTCTCCCTACATTCTCTCCCCTGCCCAACCCACTGTTGTGCAGGGAAGGTTTTGGCCACTGTTCTTTTTATCTCTTTTTTTCTACATTCTTTCCAGCCCCATGGTGGGCTGGATGGCACAGTGCCTGTACGCCCATTACCTAAACACATACAAGCATTGAAGAAAATATGTTTCTCTCCACCCTGTGGTCTGTGTCTTTATTTATTTATTTCTATAAGGGGGCAAGCATATGGCCCTAGCTAGCCGGGCCCAAAATGGGCCAGGAGCAATGTATGGAACAACAATACCCTGCACACTTCCAAATGAGCTCATCTGATATTTGCTGTACAGCTCCTTGCAGTGTGAATTGTGTCGGCAGTGTCCTGCCAACACAAAGAGTGAATATGAATTGATTAAATGTGTCCACACAAAGTAAATATTTGCAAACATTGAATTTACAGCTGAAAACTTGTTGAAACTAGTGTAGGTTCATCAGTTAGCAGGACATTAAAATTACCAGGAATAGGTGAAAGTAACGTTCCCCACCATCTGCCACCAATGTCAAATAGGCTCCTCTGGCCAGCCATATGTGTAAGCTGACCAACTGGGGTCCTGACTGACTGTGCAAGGTCAACGCTCAAAGAACTCACAGGTGGCTCACACCATTTTGCTCCCCCTGCCGAATTTTTTTTTTAAATCAGAAAAGGTCGACCATTTTACTTCTGAGCAGAAAATGTGGTGTTCCAACATAAAACCGAAACCCATTTATGCCGACGAAGCCTTTCGTCCTGCCAATGTTCAGAAATTGAGTAGCATGCAGTTAGAGAACATTAAAATATATTGTTTACAGCACTATTGGGAAAATAATGTCAGCAAACCCTGTTTAGAAAACAAGCAAATAAATCTTACTCAATTTACCGAGCATGTTTGAATAAAGAGTTCTTTTGTGTATTCAGATTGATTTAGCATGTAAATTGATGGTTTGAAAATAAGCTTTATTAAAAACAAATAACTGGTTCTGCGCATCAAAGGAACATAATACAGAACACATATCATCCTGGTGTAAATTCTCGGAAAAACACTTTACATATGATAACAATTCCTAACATTTCAGGTTTTACCTGGCACAAGATGACAGTAATTAGGCGATTCATGCCACACCTGCTGTACAATGTCAGCACATGGACTTGTGATGATGTGCCTTGTGTATGACTATACATGATGTATGGGGCTTTACCTGGTATAAGATGGCACTACTTGGGTAGCTGAGACTGCATATAACATATTATAACAGTTCTTTTCTTGTGAGGCTCTAATACAATGCCAGTAAATGGTATTGAAGACTGAACTGCAATTTGAAGGCAGTTTTCCTGGCCTATGATGGCTCTGCTTGGTAAGCCGCTGGCTATACTGACTAAACCCCTACCCATGGCATATTAGGGTAACACTGAACTTATATGGTTGGGAACAAAAAAGGTTTAGTATGATATATTCTATTACTGTTACGTATTGCAGTTTTGCATATGGCTGCCACTTAATGTGATTACCTTAATGCCAAATAACATGACATCACTTCATCCGAGTAAAACATCACGTGACGTTCCTTCCTGTGATGTCATTAACTGTGTGATGTCATTTCATCTAACCCTGAACTTTTGGTGCATTGACGCCCCTCGAATTGGTTTAGCACAATAGTCAGCACACGCACTTGAATTTCTTTCAAACCTATTCGCACACTTTAAGGGATGGGAAAGGTGTTTCTGGCATTCAGGAAATACATTGCTGGCAAGGTCTTGCTGATCACATAATCAGTAGCGTTAGTGGCAGAGTTATTGCTTGTGTTGAAATATACCACCTGCTTGGTTGAAAGAGGAACTTGCGCTTGGGCACATTGGTATTTTGCATGCTCACACATGATTTGGCTTAGAGAAATAGGCGATGCAAGCAAGCACATTTCATTTATATTTATTAGCACACTTTAACAGAAGGGGAAAGGTGTTAAGGGTGTGATGGGATAAAATGTTTCTTGATCACACAGGCAATTCTGCCATTTTGTTGTCGCAAACTTTAAGGGATTTGTGTTGGGCCTTTTGAACACTGGGCTTGGTTATAAGGATATCCTTTATACGCAAGAGGCGAGATGCAGATTCTGTTGAGTTCTTGATTAGAAAATCTTTTGAGACAGAAACTGTGGGAACATTATCCAGCATTTTACATTTGGCCTCGATGATCTCCCTGACACTTTTAGTTCAGTTTAAATCATATCCTGACACTTTATATGGGCCTGTAAATATGCACGTTGAAGTCCATCTTCTTTTTCGTCTCTACTTTCTGAGAACACAAGTGATGAGGTGAAGAGACCATACAGCAGCCCAACCACAGTACTGAATCCAACCCCTTCGCGCCTTGAAACACTTGTGTATAGGCGCGTTACAAATGCCATATCATATCATATCACCTTCACCCTCAGCAGCGAGCCAGAGGGCTGCGTTCAGGAGCAAGCCCACACCAACACTTCATCCGTTCGGAGGGCCGATAATAGGCAAAACATGCATCCTGTCTACACTCTCATTGCAACACCTAATGAGCGACCCCAAAGTGTCAGCGGCGTAGACCATCATCAGGCAATGGCATGAGCAACCAGGCCATCACAGCCACCAGTGACACATATGGCACCTGGACGCCTTGTGGAACGTTATTTTTCCCCTCCGTCTTTTTTGGTCTATGGCCAGTGGCACACACTGCCACTCCTGAGGGCCTTCTGCACATACCTTCTATGTGGAATAGTATAGTTTGGGTTCAAAAGTGCTGTATCGTGCAACCTGCACTCTGTTCAACAATAAGAATGTTTGGAGAAAGTGTATTATGGCTTCAGGATCTGTTTGCTTGTGAAACATTATTACAGTTTAATTATCTTTGTTTTGTTAACAGAATGCTTTGGGTCTTTCTTGCAATGCATAGAATGCGACCTTCACTTATTGCGCTCAATGACTTTCTCTTTCTCATTCACAAAACTCTTGGGAAGGTTTGCTTCAGTTCCTCTTAAGTAGTTTTCGCTTCTGGAGCACAGTGTCTTTCTCATTCACAGAACATTTTGGGATTCACACTGTCATTTCTAGAATGTAGCATTGTATTATTGAGCTTACCGGTTAAAACTAGTTAGCGCATCCCATCACTTGCTTGAAAATGTAGTTTTGCCTAATTCACCTATGCTATCATAGGCGTGCGCATTCAGACACCTTCCCTGCCTCGTTGCAATTGCAAAACGCAGGGGCTTGACTGAGGCATTTCTGTGCAAGGCAAAGTGCCTCCCGAATTCACAATTGGAATGCATCTTGACATGTACAAAGAACAATTTCCCCCTACGCTTCTGGGACAGGCAAAGGGGGAAGAACAATGCACACAAGGGTCGCGTCTGCATTCCCTGTATTTCGAGAAGACAGCATTGATTTTGTCTGTGTTATTCATTTGTGCAGCTGTGGGCCAAACTTTCAACACCTTGGGGTTTCCTAACTTCTAACAGCTCGTCGACCCCCACGCCCTCCAGAGTGCTGCCAATTGCGTCACACTCCCACAGTGGCTTGTGGCTACTTGTGTCTCAATCCTTTGCCAGCAGCCTGGAACTCAGAATGTGCCTCTAAGTTTCTCAATGGCAGGTCTCATGTTTGTGTCCTGCCACATCTCATTTGGCTTCTCAGCAGCATCTCTGATGCCTATGCCTCACAGCCCCTCTCCCAGCTTCCCAGCAGCATGCCAGGTTTCTGGTTCTTGCAGTAATCTTTTGAGCTCTTTGTCTGCTTCTCTAATTGTTATGTGCCAGAGGTACTTTCTGCGCAAGACTTTCTATTTCTATTTCTATTGTGCTTATAAAGCGCCAAAAGCCCTCAGGCATCTAGGCGCTACACCAGAAAAAACATGAGACAAGAACAGCAGACTAGGATGTAGTTCCAAGCAAATACTGGCAATTTCCCTCAAGGAAAGATGCTGATTTCTTGCCAGTCCTTTTTTTCTGCTCTTGTTGTCAACATATCTGGCATTGTTTTCAGCATCCTTCGCTCCTTTCTCTTCTTGGATCACTGTCTTACTGGCAAGTCCTGTGTTCCCTGCTCAGGTGTGAACATTGCCTTTATTAGGCCCTGCATAGACACCGGACAGGCCAGCAGAGATATAACAGTGACATTCCAGCAAATTGAGCCTGTCTTCTGTACAGGGCATCGTACATGTATCATCCTGAGGGTAGAACCAATAAAGTGATGGGATGATGGTTCTGAATTAATCTCAACCACTGGCATTGTTCTGGGCAAGCTTCCACACCACAATTTCTTTACTTATCTGTGTCATTGCAAAAGAGGTCCCACCATATGCAAATCAGCCAGGTAGTTACAGCAATTGGAGCACTCCAGCCCGTACTGGTAGACCACGTTGCGTCTGCATAGAAACACACGCAACCCCAGACATGTTTCAGCCTTGTTGGACCTCATTAGTTAGGTGCAGCTTGGTTTCCTGTGGCGCAGAGGGCCAGGGACCCACATCTGCGCATACCCTCTATCACACAGGGAGACAAACTAGAACCAAAAAAGTGAATGGTGGATGGTTTTGAATTGCTCTCAACCACTGACACTGCTTTGGCCAACCTTCCACACCACAGTTATTTTAGCCCATCTGTTCCATTGCAAAAGAACCTGAGAGGGTGACTTGTCAAGGATATTTGATCACTATGAATAGGTGTTTGAGACTCTTTGAGGTTTGACGTTGTTAGACAACAGGGTAATAGTTTCTCAATTAATCCCTGAGGTCTTTCTTTATAGCTCAAATGTTTATACTGCAGTGCCCTGGCAGCCTTTTGGAACTTGATGACTGCATATACATTACAAACGAGCAGGGATAGACTCTAAATCCGTAGACCAGCATTGCGCTGAAGGAATACCATAAGGACCTTGCATGTGGAAGGGGTTGTCTAATATTAAGTGCTCAGCCAGGTTCCAGTTTGGAGGAAATAAACAGACAGGATTAGCATGGAATATACTTAATTCATTTTGGAATACGGTTTAAAGCAAAGGTCTGAGAAACAGCGTGCCCAATTCCCTTCAGATATAGGCTCATAAACTAAGTTATGAATTCATCATGGCTGCATTCTTCAGCCAGGTGATAGACATTATTAATAATAAGAAACACACCAATGATAGAAAACATAAAGGAACTCATGTTCCTGCCATGCTTTGCTTAAATTGTACAGAGGGAGCCGGTTACATTTGCACTTAGGTGTAAATCGTTCCCCTCTAGGCAATTTTCGCCATTGACACTAGGTAGTGCAACAGGTAGGAGTGGAAAGCAGGCAAAACCACCTGCATGTCTTCCTTTTGCACCTGCAGTACATTTATACTGAGTAATCAAGGTTGTTAGATTGCTCTGTTTCTGCAAATGTGCAAATTTTCTAGATTACCACCAGCAGTACTCATAATTAAATCACGTAGAAATATGTCACTAAATCCACCCAATCAAAGAGTCCGTTAGTGCTCATTGGTTTGTGAGGGGCTAGTTTGCGAGGAACTGCTCCTAGGTTGAGTTTGGTGCTTATTAGGGATCTCTGCCTCTTGCTTGCTGTCACGTTAAAAAGGAACAACTGTCAAATTGCAAAGCTCGCCCAAATGTTGGAAAAGTACTGTTGAAGTAATTTATTTTCAAAGCCAGACTTCATAATACCAATGTACAATGATGTACTTTCTTTCAGCCATTGTGCATCCCACAGAAAGGGTATCTGAAATGTATTTCCATCAACACCCATCTTGACTGTGTGTTGTGGAGTACTGTAAGGAATCCAGAGAATGTGTTGCTTCCCCAAGGGGGAGCCCCACCCCCTGTAATGCTACGGAGGTGAGCCTGCTCTGCAACACCCTCCCTAAGGGTTGAGGCAAGTGGGACCTCACCAGGAGAGAATCCCTCTTTGGGGACAAATGCTCCCGTTCCTATGAGCAGAGGGGTAGACAGGGTAGGGCCTGAGCGGGCACAGTCCACCCTAAATCTGTAAATGCCCACTGAACAGCTCTGTGTGGGGATTTACAGATGTTAATGTAAGTGCGGTGGGCCCAACTACATTAGTTTCAAGCCCCACTTGCTAGACAATCCTGGCTATGCCTCTGCCTGCGAGATACTCCCTTAGAATCCTTCCCACCGTGGTTCTTCACATACCTCCAGTAAAGTAATGTATGAAGAAAACACTAACGTGCTAGTGCGATCATGAAACTCTGATTTGTAATTTACAAGACAAATCATCTACAACTGAGATTAAGAAGATCTGTGGAGGAATAAAGAAGACAGAAGAAACTCAAAGAAAGAAATACGAGATTCGGTCGGGGAAGTCCCTCGGCTACTTAATAAAATAAAGGTGAGAGAGAGGAGAGACAAAGCCCACGAGTTACAAACTTCCTTGCCGGCTTATGCAAAGACAAGACAGGATGCACACCGTCCTATGATTGAGAGGAAGCAACCTGCAGTGTTAGATGCGCAGCACTAAGAAACCGAAAGGAAGGACGAAGCCAAAGCGGACGCGATAGGTTCTTATCTTGAGAGAGGGATGAGTGGCGACATGATCAAAACTGAGCCGTGGTGGACCAGAGGTTCCCTGAATGACACCGATACCACTCCACCATATCCAATGCGGAACCTGCCAGCAGAGGAAATACCAGGAAACCTGCCTGTACAGCGACATGAAGGAACAACAGAGGAATTACAAGAGACCAATCTGACAAACCGGAAAGAAGGTCCCAGCTGAACAACAAATCCAGTGACGTTATCCCTGAATGTGGCAGGTAACAGGGAAAACTTGAGACCTGAGATGAGGACAGAAGAGAATCATCCCTGGAATGATCATACTTGTTACAATCGAGATAAAGCATTGTCAGTGAATGAAATAAATGAGGATTATTACAGAAGTGTTCCTACCCGGCCCAGTCAAGGAGAAAGTCTTTACATACTACAAAAGTGAAGTAAAAGAGAATCATTACTGGAACATTCATACTCGTCCCAGTCGAGATAAAGCATTGACACTGAGCAAAGTGAAAGAGAATCATTACTGGAATGCTCATACTCATCTCAGTCGAGATAAAAGCATTGTCAGTGAATGAAGTAAATGGGATTATTAAAGAAATTGTCCTACCTGTCCCAGTCAAGGAGAAAGCCTTTACATACTACACAATAATAGAAGAAACAACCCTCAAGATTGGAATGTTCATATTGAGATCCAAACTGACCAAGAAGGTCTAACCAGAGAAGAGGAATATAGCCAAATAGATCAAGAAAATCTAACCAGAGAAGAGGAATATCATATAAAAAGAAAGCCTAAACAGAAGGTGGAAATAGAGATTAAAGGCAAAAGCCAAAGAGAAACCAGAGACCATGAGCTATGTATCAATGGCCAGAGAAGTCCAGGAGAAAGTTCAAAGTGTTCGACAAAACTACCTCTGTCATGATCTCTGCTGCCAAAAGGTCAGGGTTTTCCCAACTCCCTTGGAAGCAGATCCATAACCCAGGTTCCGAGTGCCAACCAGTCCCAATTGGGACCTTTTGGACCCAGTCTGGCGCCAGTGGCACCAGGCTCATAAATATGCCCAGTCCCAGCGCTGGAAGCGCCGGGCTCATAATGCTTGGGTGGACTTACCTGCAGCAGACCATGCTGCTTACTTGCCTGCCAGTTGAGCCTCTGATCCTCTTCTGTTTGGAACTACTTTTCCTGTTGGGTGGGGCAGGAGCCACTCCCTAGGCTCAGAACACTGGAACTCTTCTGGAAAGCAGGAACTCTTTTCTTACCTAGGCGTGGCTGTGGAAGGAGACACCTAAGCACTACAGGAGGCTATTTAAACCACACCCGATGGATGAATCTTGCTTTGCGTTATTCTGCATCCTCTGCAGCAGAACGCTCATCGTGTCTTCTGCATCTGATCCTGGGCCTAAGGAAAAAGGCTTACCATCCTGAATCCAGTCTTCAGCAACACCTATAAAGACAAGAAAGAACAGGTTAGCATTACGGTCTTCAGTGACAGCTCTTCACTAACCTGGTCCATCGGCTGTCACCAACGCCTCGCGCTGCATTCCGACATCTGCAAGACAAAGGCTTACCTACTCTTCGTGCGCTCCGGAGGTCTTCACCTTGCATTCCGGCATCTGAAAGACAAAAGCTTACCAACTCTTCGCACGCTCCGGAGGCCTTCAGCGCTGCATCCCGCATCTGAAAGACAAAACAAGGTGCGTTTAAAGACATTGGGGAACTTTAATACTCACGTGCCATTACTCCTTTCCACATCTAACCCAGTGGGTATTCCGGCACCCTACAGCCGCTCCGAACTTGTACCTGCAAAATAAAAAGACAGTTAGAGCGCATCGTGAAGCAGGCAACAAGCGCTTACTTACGTGCTTCCAGGCGCTTCTATTCATCACACGGGCTCCATCTTCAACTCACTTCAGCCCGTCATCCACCATCGCCGGAACCCTGCAAAACAAGAGACATCATTACTAAAGACTTTAAAGACATTAGAAGTACTCGAAACTTACAGTTCGTGCAGTAAACGACGGACAGCAGTCCGCTGAAGTCAAGAGGCCTGCTCCCCTTATCCAGTGAAGAAACTGGTTACAGCACCCTGCCCCGAGGCAGATGGAGAGCACGGCGTTCACTTACCTAAGGTGAGAGCGTTAACCTTCGGGGTTCTACAGGAGAAGAGAAAGGGAAGAAGAGAGAGACATTTAATAACCCAGTTCATTAATCCCATATTTTCTATCTGCAGACATCTTACCCTTCGAGTCAAACATACAGTGCACAGAGGTCCAGCCCAAAGAGCCAGCCGTGTGGTACACATCACCTTTGAAGATACGGTATACGCCCAGTCAAGACCGGCGCCTCTACGGGAATCAGATGAGCGTTACAGAACGCAAAGCCTTCCACAAAACTCCCGTCCAGGTGCTATGGAAACCTCGGATACCGACCAACTAGCCCAGTTACTTGGGGAACTAAGGGCAGAAGTGCATGCAGCCCGTCAGGAAACGAACGCTCTAAGAAGGGAACTGATTATTTCCAAGGAGCGAACAGATGATCTCGCTAGACAATTGCTACAGTCACAAGCCGGACAGACCCCGTTACCCGCATCTAGGGGAAATCTTCCTTCTACATCCTCTATGAATCCAGTGCAGATCAACCTACCTGGGAATGTACCTCTGGCTCCGCCCGAACGATTTTCTGGTGACCCAAAGAGGTTTGCAGTATTTATCAATCAGTGCCGGTTGCATTTCTTATGCCGGCCAGCAGCCTTTCCAACTGATCAAGCTAAAGTAGCTTTCGTGCTTTCGTACCTTAGTGGCAATGCGGCAGACTGGTCGATCCCTTTAGTAAATCAAGATGATCCGGTCCTCCATGATTTTCAAGCTTTTCAGCTCAGTATGGAAAAACTGTTCGCAAGACATTCACAGGGGCAGGCCTTGGACAATGAGCTTCTTTCGTTGCGACAAGGTAATCAAGACCTTTTGGCTTATATTGCGTCTTTCAACAGACTGATAGTGGAAACTCAATGGCCGGAGGACAAAAGGATCACGCTGTTTTATAGAGGTCTACGTGGAGAGCTCAAAGATGTGTTAGCCCAAGTAGTGAATCCCCCACAAGATTGTTCGGACTATATAGACTTAGTCGTTCAAATAGATCACAGACTGCAGAACAGGAAGGCCGATCGTTCCAAGTTTGATGCTCGAGTATTTTCCAAACCGCCAACTCCTTCCAAAGGAGTAGACTCCGGGGAACCCATGCAAATAGGGGGTCTGAAAGGTCCTCTAACACAAAAGGAGCGGGAAAGGAGAAAACAGTTGCAATTATGCCTCTATTGCGGAAACTCAGGGCACTTTCTTCGAGACTGTCCGGTGAAACCTGCCAAGAAGGCAGTAGGAGCTGCAGTTACCAAAGTTACAAACTCTGAGCAGGGAAACGACCTCGCCCGACAAGAATAGAGGTCCTCTTGCCGAGCTTGAAAACCAGTTCCGTGACCTCGCATTTCGTGATACCTATGGTCCTCATTAGCCCTGATAATCCGGATCGATTACATGCAATGGAAGCTTACGTCGACAGCGGTGCCATCGGCAATTATGTGGATCATGAAAGGGTTTTGAGGATGAATCTAACTCTTTGTCCCAAGGCTGTAAAGGACGTCATTACTACGGTGGATGGTACGGAGATAGCCTCCAGGCCAGTAACGCATACCACTCAAGAAGTGACGCTAATAAGTCAAGATGGACACCATGAGAAGATCGTGTTCGATGTGATCAAGGCCCCTCAGTTTCAGATTATTCTAGGAATACCTTGGTTAGAGAAACACAATCCTCTGATCGATTGGCGAGCAAGAACGGTCCAGTTTCCAGAATGTGTCTCTACTTGTCACCCTCCACCTGGTGTTGCACTGGCAGCAATTTCTTCAGAGACTCCCCAGTTACCTCCCGAATACCTAGAATACCAAGATGTTTTCCGGAAGGATCAGGCTAACTCTCTACCTCCTCATAGGTCTTATGACTGCCAGATAGACCTGATACCTGGATCTACTCCTCCTTGTAGTAGAATTTATGCCCTCACCGAGCCTGAGAACCTTCACCTTCGACAATACCTGGATCAATACCTGGCAAATGGGTTTATTCGTCCTTCCAAGTCCCCTGCTTCTTCAGCTTTGTTCTTCGTTCCAAAAAAGGAAGGAGACCTTAGAACTTGTATAGATTATCGCTCCCTGAACCAGATCACCGTTAAGAATAGATATCCGTTACCTTTGATCCCTGAACTCCTGGACCAAGTCAGAAAAGCATGCATATATACAAAGCTGGATCTTAGAGGAGCTTACCACTTGGTACGAGTAAAAGAGGGCGATGAATGGAAGACGGCCTTCCGCACCAAGTATGGGCTATTTGAATATCAGGTCATGCCCTTCGGACTTTGCAATGCCCCGGCCGCCTTTCAATATTTTATGAACGATGTCCTCAGAGAGCTCATAGATGTGTGTGTTGTTGTTTACATTGACGACATCCTCGTTTATTCTTCATCGGAATCTGAACATCGGAAACACGTGAACATGGTCCTCGAAAGATTGCGTCAACACAAACTTTTCGCTAAGTTGGAAAAATGTGTTTTCAACGTGACCGAAGTTGAATTCTTGGGATTCATATTATCACCTGGCGGAGTGCGTATGGATTCAAAGAAGGTCGATGCAGTTCTCAAATGGCCATCACCATCCTCCGTAAAAGGTGTGCAAAGCATGTTAGGCTTCGCTAACTTTTACCGCAGGTTTATCCCCGAATTCTCTCGAATAGTCCAGCCCATCACTGCCTTGTTAAAGAAAAACAAACGTTTTGAATGGTCTACCGAGGCGGAACAAGCTTTCCAGGATTTAAAGACTAAATTTATCTCTGCACCAATCTTAAAACACCCTCGCCCTGAACTCCCCTACATCGTGGAAACTGATGCTTCAAGCCTTGCCATGGGGGCAGTTCTATCACAAAAGGACCCGATAACCAATCAGTTGCATCCCGTGGCATTTTGGTCCCGCAAATTCTCGCCTCCTGAAATCAATTACACGATTACTGACAAGGAACTTCTGGCTCTCAAGTCTGCCTTTAAGGCTTGGCGGCATTATCTGCTGGGGGCCCGACACACCGTGACTGTGATTACGGATCACCGAAACCTGCAATATTTGAAAACCGCAAAAGCCCAATGCTCTAGACAACTCCGTTGGGCATTATTCTTTGCCGAGTTTGACTTCATAATTACCTATCGACCTGGTACAAAGAACGGTAAAGCTGATGCCCTTTCTTGGATGGGAGTGGAAGAACACTTGATCAACCCTAAACCTGTACCAATCATTCCCGAACAAAGAATTCTGGGGGTAATCGCCACACAATCCATAGAGGAAGTTAAGGATAAAGCCAGGCAACTTGTAACTCCAGCAGACATACAGAATTGGCATCTGCAGGGAAAGGACTTTGCAGTAAAGGACAACTTATTGTATTTCCAAGAACGATTATACCTACCCAGCACAGATTTACAGAAAAAAGTAATCTCTTGTTATCACGATTCTTTAATGGAAGGACATCCCGGTATGGCCAAGACCTCAGAAAAGATCAAGCGCTACTTCTGGTGGCCGTCTTGGAAAAAAGATATCAGAGACTTTATAATGTCCTGTGGAGTATGCGCCCAAAACAAGAGTCAAAAGGAAAGACCAGCAGGCCTCTTACGCCCTATTGACATCCCACCTCGCCCTTGGCATACGCTTTCTATGGACTTCATCACCGATCTACCTCCATGCTCCGGATACAATACGATTCTAGTAATCGTGGACTTATTCTCCAAGATGGTGCATTTCATTCCGCTCAAAGGCTTGCCAACAGCAGCAACTCTGGCCCGAGAATTTCTCGAAAACATCGTCCGACTGCACGGTTTTCCTTCGGTTCTAATTTCGGATCGAGGTAGTCAATTTATTTCTCATTTTTGGCGAAGTTGCTGTCGGTCGGCTCAAATTGATGTGAGACTATCGACCAGTCACCACCCTCAGACCGACGGACAAACCGAGAGGACCAATGAAACTCTGGAACAGTATTTACGCTGCATGCTGCAACAAACTGAAAAAACTTGGAAAGACATCCTTTGGATAGCCGAATATGCCTACAATAACTCTGTCCATTCGGGAACTGGGAAAACCCCATTTTTTCTTTTGTACGGCAGTCACCCTCGAACCTCGGAGTTGGATCCCCTCCAAGATCTTGAAACACCAGCAGTAGACTACCTGCATTCTACAATCACCCAAGCCTTTAAGGAAGCTGTTTCTCACCTTCAAAGGGCTAAAGAACAATACAAGAAAGGAGCAGATCAACATCAGAAGGAAGCCCCTCAATATCAAGAAGGGGATCAAGTCTGGTTATCCACCAAATATCTACCTCTAAAAGGGCCACGCACATTCAACCCAAGATACCTTGGTCCCTATTCCATCACTACCATAGTAAACCCAGTAGCGGTCAAGTTGGACTTGCCCCCGCACATGAAGATACATCCGGTCTTCCACGTCTCTCTGTTAAAACCCGTGCAACCTCAAACCCGACTAACTAAATCTCCAAAACCTATCCTAGTTGATGGAGAACTCGAGTTTGAAGTCAAAAGCATTCTGGACTCCAAGATCTCCAAATCTAAACTATTTTACCTAATTGACTGGAAAGGCTACGGCCCCCAAGAGAGATCCTGGGAACCTGCTGAATTTGTCCACGCTCCTCGCCTAATCAAAAGATTTCACCGAACATTTCCTGACAAGCCAAAACCCCCGGAGAAGCCCGGTTTGGGAGGGGCCTTGAGGGGGGGTACTGTCATGATCTCTGCTGCCAAAAGGTCAGGGTTTTCCCAACTACCTTGGAAGCAGATCCATAACCCAGGTTCCGAGTGCCAACCAGTCCCAATTGGGACCTTTTGGACCCAGTCCTGGCACCAGTGGCACCAGGCTCATAAATATGCCCAGTCCCAGCGCTGGAAGCGCCGGGCTCATAATGCTTGGGTGGACTTACCTGCAGCAGACCATGCTGCTTACTTGCCTGCCAGTTGAGCCTCTGATCCTCTTCTGTTTGGAACTACTTTTCCTGTTGGGTGGGGCAGGAGCCACTCCCTAGGCTCAGAACACTGGAACTCTTCTGGAAAGCAGGAACTCTTTTCTTACCTAGGCGTGGCTGTGGAAGGAGACACCTAAGCACTACAGGAGGCTATTTAAACCACACCCGATGGATGAATCTTGCTTTGCGTTATTCTGCATCCTCTGCAGCAGAACGCTCATCGTGTCTTCTGCATCTGATCCTGGGCCTAAGGAAAAAGGCTTACCATCCTGAATCCAGTCTTCAGCAACACCTATAAAGACAAGAAAGAACAGGTTAGCATTACGGTCTTCAGTGACAGCTCTTCACTAACCTGGTCCATCGGCTGTCACCAACGCCTCGCGCTGCATTCCGACATCTGCAAGACAAAGGCTTACCTACTCTTCGTGCGCTCCGGAGGTCTTCACACTGCATTCCGGCATCTGAAAGACAAAAGCTTACCAACTCTTCGCACGCTCCGGAGGCCTTCGGTCTGGGGAGATTCCATCCTCATGGCTAACTGCTAATATAGTACCCATATTTAAAAAGGGTGATCCATCTCTCCCGGAAAATTATCGTCCAATATCTTTAATTGATACTGAGGCTAAGATTTTCTCTATCCTTCTCTTAAACGAATTGGAGAAAGTAATTGCGGCGAATGACATGTACTCGAAATATCAAACTGGATTTAGGAAGAGCATGAGTACAACCTTAAATGCTTTTATCATGTTGCATGTCATCTCGGGAGTAAAAGAAAAAAATTCCAATCCTGTTTATATAGCAATGATCGATATGAGTTCAGCTTTTGATACGGTGGTCCGCAATTTATTGTGGAAGAAAATGTTGAAAATAGGGATTCCAACTGTGCTGATGTACTGGATCATTAAGTTGCACACGAATACTTCGTATAGAATAAGAATCTCTCCGGAAGGTGGGACCACTCCCCCCATATGTACCAAAATTGGTGTAAAACAGGGTTGTAATCTGGCGGCTACCTTATTTAACTTATATCTTTCTGATATGGGTGAAAATTGGGAAAAAGGGAATTTGTTTTCTGTTAAAGTGGGGAGTATGCATCTGAAATGGATTGCATTCGCTGATGATATCATCTTGTTTGACCCTACTCCGGTAGGACTTCAAACTAAACTCTCATTATTTGAGACTTTTGCAAAAGCTAATAATTTGACACCTAACCCAGCGAAAACTGCCATTATGTCCTTTGGAGTTAAATCAAAAGGAGGGAATTTTAGATGGCAAATGTTGAACACACAAATTTGTCGTGTGAACAATGCTCTCTACTTAGGGTATCATATATCAGCCCTCAACTCCATTAACGCTTGGTCAATTATAATTAGAAACAAAACACGACCACTATTGTCCCAAATGAAAAGGATCTATAGCCAATATTGCAAATTCTCTTTAATCCCGCTAATAGATTTTATGACATTAAAAATTGAGAGTGTTATATTGTATACATTAGATATTTGTCTATGTGACATGGCAAGCGCGCTGGACAGCTTGCAGGGCTCTCTTTTGCAATCTACAATGTTTCTCCCTATGTCAATTCCAAATGCCAGTATTCGGCATGAATTGGGGCTGGTTGCACTATCATCTCGTTGGAAATGGAGACAGCTGTCCAACTATGTCAAGATTCATTATCCTCCAATTAACTCATTGTACATTGATCTAAACAAAATGTTGGGTTCTCAAACTCCAAAATCTTTTTCTAATTATCAATTGAAAATGCAACAAATTTTGGACAATGCAAATATTACTTTTGAGGATATTCAATATCGTCCTGGTTTTGCTAAGAAAAAACTCTTTGAAATGGATTGGTGTATAACAATTGATTCAATTAAGACCTATGGGCTATATAAAGAATATGGTACACATGTAAAACAGCGCATTCCACGTTACGATCATGTCTTGTTATTCCCCTGTGAAAATATCCGAAAGGCATATATCCGTTTTAGACTAAACCTATACCATACTAGGGAAAGAACTAGGAACTGGGAAATGAATAAATCAAATAATTATGTGGGATGTCGATTTGCTGAATGTAATGAATCTTATGAAACATTGAAACATCTTATATTGTATTGTCCGCATTTTAAGAACTTAAGGACACTTAAATTGAGGAAATTTGTGGAAATTGAATTCGAGGACTGCCTTGAAGTTTTGTGGTCCAGAATGATGCAGGGATCATATAAACCTCTAATATATGAAGTGGCAAATGTATGTAAGTACATTGAAAATGAATTAGAGTTATTTTCTAAACTGTAATGATTGATTAAATGATTATCTGTAAGATTTTAAACTTTGTAAAGGTTCTACATGAAATGTCATGAATTTTGAACCAAATGCAAATAAAAAAAAAAAAAAAAAAAAAAAAAATGTTGGTCACCTCTACACATATTTCTCCACTGTGGTCCCAGTGGATTATCAGGGGGTTTATAAATGTTCACAATTTGACATAATCCTTAGTGATTAATTGTGGTGTAATTGTGCTTTCTGCTTAATGCTTGCTGTCAAAGTCTCCTTTCTATTTTGGTAATAACTAGATTTGGTGACTATTTTCCATGTCTCATTTTGGTTCTCATGTATTGTTTAATTTAGGTCCCTCTCAGATACAGTTCTCCTTAAGGATGCAAAATGCCGAATAATAACCATAATGTCACAGGACCTCAGTGTAGACTTGGATGTAGCTATTGACCACATTTAATTGAAAGCGAGGACCCAGCTATTTGAGCACAACAAGGCCCGCTAGAAGAGGCCCTCCAAAACTAATATATGACCTCCACAAAAGCTCAGGACAAGCAGAATCTTGTAAATCTTTCTTCCCATCTTTTCTTTGACCTTAAAGTGGTGGAAAATAGATTGGCAGAAAGCTCACATGGATTGCACCGTGTGACACAAATACACAAGATGCCTCTGCAGAGGTAACATTGGCGGAAGAAGCCAAAAAATGCTTACATGCTGAACTCACATGCGTTAACGATATTCATAATCAGTTTCTACTGGCACATGAGGAATTAAAGGCCACAATACCTAATCAAGCCAATTATACTGAAGCCTTTTTAGACAATATAGTGAATATAAAAACAAGATTGAAACAGAGTTAAGAGGAAGATGCAAAATGTATCATACTTTACATTAGCTGAGCAGTCCCCTTCATTTATTGCTCGCAACCAAGGATCACAGTGAGAGAGGCAAGAAGCAATATGCAGAGATAAGTTGGATGATAATACCAGTTCCACGCTTTAGAAGTCGTACAGGATGATAAGGATTTCAATCTGACGACACACACCTTGGTTTCGGCCTAGTATGTAGCACACGACTGAGATGCCTTTCGCCTTATTTATTTTATGCAGATTCAATTTGAGATGGTACACAACTCGTATCACACCCCCTTTTTCAAATACCCCAGGTCACAATGAACCAGGCTGGTTGGTGAAATGTAATATTTATTTATTTATTTTAAAATTAAAAAGAAATCATGCAATTTTTAATTTGGGGCAGCAATCACCAATGGGGTGATAATCACAATGAAAATGGAATCGAGACACTTGGTTACCCTCCTCCTAGAACATATACACAGAACAATTGAATCAGAGCACTTTTTGATTTAGGAAAGATAGCACGCAAGTTACGATATCCCCCTACAATGTTCCCTTAACCCACAAATAATCAAATTCTGAGTGGATAAAAAGAAGCAGAAGGTAATCTGGAATAAGAGGCAGAAGACAGAACAAAAATCTGACCTTCTCTCACAGAATAAGAGGCACAAACTTTGAACCCTTAGCAAAAGCCTAAAATAACACTCGAATTTTATAATTAAGGAATCAATGTGTGGTTAAATTGTAATATACATATGTTTTATCATAATAGCATGTATGTTATATCACTGGAATTCACAAGGCAATAGATCAGCAAATGGCAGACAATTTGAAAATGAGTGGAAAGTTTAGAGCATGCTGCAGCCAAATGACACATGGGAAAACAATTTTCTCAATTCCTGCTTTAAATTACCCAAACGGTTTTTAATAAAAACGGGTGAAATACTCTCATTTGGAGTTTTTTGGGCTGGGGGATAGATATATATCACAGGTACAACATAGAGGTGAAAATAGGTCTCTAGCTATGAAACTTGATGAGATATGCAAGATATAAAAAGCATCGATTTGAGTAAAATGAAGCCTTGAAATAGGAAAGGAAATCAGTTGTGACAAGAACAGTTTTACTTTAAACTAGAGTATTCAGACTAGACCACCAAAGAGGGACACTGTAATATCCAAGGTTGATTCACGAGTTCAACCCTGTCACCCAAGCACCCAACCCTGCCGGAAGCTAGTCCTATCACTCGAAATATGACTATGGCTTAGGATTACACAAGACCCAATTGAAAAGAGATGGCGCTAGCACTTAAAAAGTAAGGACAGCATACAAGGATAATTCTAACAGTTTCAACAAGTTATCGGGGTAAGATAGGATTGCTTAGGTAGTGGGATATATACAAAGGCAAGACAAGGTAGGCTATGTATTTCTATGGGGTAGAGCTTATACTCACAGTCCACTTTGGAGTTTTGGGATTTTTGGACAGACAACAGGGTCTGGTCACCACACGGCTGGCGCATCTGGCAAAAGACAGCTGGGCAAGATCTGGTCACTGGGTAGCAAACAGCTGGGCAAATCGGGTCACTGGATGGTAATTCTCCTGGCAAAGGACAGCTGAATGGCAGGATTGCAGTGGGCATGCAGGTAATGGGCAGTAAGCCAGGCTGGTTCAAGATGCTTCCCAAAAGAATACCACAGCTTTCGCCTTTGGTTATTTAGGATTTTAGTGGGATTTCAGAATTGAGGCAATGGTGGAAGGGTCAGCAATGCTGCGGCCTTGTAGTTGGGATCAGCAAGATGGATGGAGCAGATCAGGAATGCAGCGCAGGAACTTCAGGAAGAGTATCTGTCTGGAGTCTTGTCAGGGGCTCTTTTTTATAATGCATAGTGACATCATCAAAGTATATGGCTGGGCAGGCTTAACTAAGCCCACCTCTAACCGACTGGATTGGTCAGGGGTGCTAGTCGTCGCCTTACTCTCAACTGGTTGGCTTTCAAGGCAGAATGTTAGATTTATGATGTGAGTTTTACAATGTTCAAAAACCTTCCACAGTTACTTTGGCTAAAATATGATTTTTGCACAAATGGTACATTTATACAGTTGAAGTATCTTAGCAACTTACATAATCAGGTTACATATTTTATGCAGACCATTCCACTCCAACTCTGAACTCTGTGAGACATTGTTTCGCCCTTCAAATACTTTTTGGTAATTTTAAGTATGAAAGATGCAGCCTAAAATTCTGTAACGTTATGCACGTGTGTGGATTATCATAAGGGATGTAAGTATTAAAATTTGCAATGGCATCATGGATACTTTCCTTATAATCCCCAATTCTTTGTCATTTCTGTCCCCAAGGTGTCAGTGAATTCTACAATGTCTCAAATTATAAACCACAAAATCACTTTTAAACTGCAAGATTTTCACATTTTTACAAAGTCTGGCTGCAGAGATAAAAGTCTTTACATTTTTATTAATAGATAGTCTTTGGAAACAAATATCAGTATTGTTCTCCATGTATGGGCATGCCTTTCCAAGGCTACCCCCCTTAGGGCAGGGTCATCATGGAGATTCCCATGAAGCTTCCTGTAGAAATCACAAGGAAGTGTGACTTTCTTTTCACATGTCTTTGTCCTGGAAGTTCCATTGTCAGAGGGCTCAGCCCAGACCAGATTCTGTCCAACCTAGTAATTATCACTGGGGTGTTAGTTTCTAATGAGAGACCCTTTTGTTTCTGTCAGTCTCTCAGCAGAAAGCTGAAAGTTTATGGTGGTTCCGTTTCTTTGGGGGAATCCTTAGCTCATCCAACTGGAATAACCTGTTTTTGGGAGCTTGCAAAATCCGGCCAAGGCAGTTTAAAACCTTTATTATCTTTTATTTGGTCCTGAATCAAAAAACAAACCTGTTGAATAAACAGCCCATATGTGTTTCCCAGCAGCCAACCCCTTCACATTGCTAGGCACAGACAAGCTTTCATTCAACATTTTACTTTTTAAAACAGGCATTTTATTTTTTTTTCTTTAGTTTGCACAAGCCCATTTTGACACATGGGGTGAAAGCTGGCATTTCTTTTTAAATTCAGTTTTTGCATATGCCTTTCCAATATGGTTCTGTAGCTGTAGCCAGCTTGTTTTACACAACAGTCTGTACAAGGCAAAGGTCTCCATGAAATTGACATGTGCACAGAAATCTATGATTTCTTTTCAAACAGTGATTTTGTGTCTTGGTAGCAAAAGTTAAGCGCTTTTCCATGCTGCTGAAATAAAGCTTATGTGGATTATTCTCAGATTTGGTTTGACAGGGCCTGTCATTCAGAAATCATGCTTGTCTGCGGGAGCGCAATATGAATGTGGATAAGCATAGCAGGGTCTTATTAATAACGTGGTGATAAGGAATCAGAGGAAAAGAGCAACAGAGAGGTATCATTTTTAAATGTGAATAATTCCCTTTTTCCATGAAACTTTGGGCTGGCAGAAAAACAGCACTTCTTTTCACAGGTTACCTCTTTCTCACCGTAAGGGCAGGAAGAATACACCAGGAAATTCCCCCCTGGCCGGGTGATGATCCTGTCTGGTGGTAAGTCATTGTCACTATCATTGTCAAAAGAGTCATTGGGGATTGGTCCTATAAGTTCATTACCTAGATCCATGGAAAAATGTTGGTCATCAACCCCCATTCTAATAATAGTACCTGCGCCCAGAGTGATACTCCTAAGGTTGCTGTTATCCATCAATATTGGAATGGTGTTGTGTTCTAGCTTGACTAGTGGTGTTGCGTTTAACCCCAAACCCTACTGTTGGAGATGGGCATTGAGGTGTATATATGTGTCAGGATTCTGCAGTTTCTGTCCTCTTTTAATTTTAGTTCAAGTGGGAATAGTCGGGTCCATCCTGGGATGGTGACCTCCTCTCCAATTTGAACTTCAACCGCATACGGCAGCAATTGGGCTGACCGAAATGCTATTTCTGAATCATCAAAGCCCATGGGATTTCCCCCTAGTCGGGACCAGGCTTTGTAATTTATCAGGTCCAAATTAATGGCAAAACAATTGAGAATGTCACTGCCTAAATAAAATGCAGCAGGGACATCTCACACGACCCAACAATTGTGTTCTTTGCTTTTGTTACCTATAGAAATTTTGAGCATACACATGCTAGGCAGGAGATGTTTGGAATTGGGAGTTTCAAGGCCCATTTCCCACTTATCGATCAATTTAAATGTAGGAATGGCTGGATCTTTTGGGAGCTGCCTGAACGTGGCTTCGCTGATTAAGCTCTTACCACTGTTCACACGCACTTGGGCGAGAACAGACTCCTTCCCCTCATTTAACTGAATAGGGATGAACAACTGTTCTCTAATTTTCTGAATTTCAGCTAATTGTTGAGCCGGTTTCTCATCACTTTTGGCAATAGAATTGGGGTTTTCAGATTGTGAATCAGTATAAAATTTCAATGTCTTTCCTTCCAGTGTGGAATGCCACTTGAAACTGGAAGGAAAATTGATTTTTAGGAATGGAGAGGAGTTCCCATCACCAGTTTGTTGTCCTACAGTAAGTACGGTCATGTCAGGTATTTGATTGTTCCGGAAAGGAAACTCAATATGATCAGGTTTTTGTTCAACCATGTGGCATGTGCCATCTAAACTAACATGGTTGACATTCTGTTTTAATTGTATTGGCCTGTTGTCCAGAGTCCAGAGAACCTTATTCACCCAGTCTATTAGGGGGGACAGCCTGCCCAGGATGTCACTCCCTAGTAAACAGGGTGTGTCCTCTGGAGTCACGACTATGACCGGGTGCTTTATGTTGTGTCACCCTATTTTAATTTCCAGCTCTGCAGTCCCCTCGACAGGAATTTAATTCCTGTCGAAGTTCTGGAGTTGTCCAGGAAGAGGGGTGAGAGGGATCTGGTATCTCTCCCCCCTTCCTGAATTTAGCTGTTCAAAGGCCCTTTTGACAGAAGAGGGGCTTGGGATCCAGTGTCCACCAGTGCTGGAATTGCACATTGCCCTTGCACTTGGACAGAGGCGTAGAATCTACCTTCTTTCTCCTCCAATGGGCAAAGGTATGGGCATTCTTGGCAAGCTGGGTGGTCATATTCTTTACTTTAGACTCCGACACAGGGGTAGTTTGGGCATCATTCTGTGTTGGGGTTTGTGGATCTGAATGAAAAATTTTACATTCTGATATTTGGGGAGTTTTGGGCTCCACTTTTTCTGATTCTGGGCTCCCCCACCCCCTTTTTTGGAGGCAGCCACCAGAATTGATTCGAAGAGTTTGGGAATCCTCTTTTTCTGATTCTGGGCTGCCCCCCTTCTTGGAGGCAGTCAACAGAATTGTTTGCGAGGTTTGTGATCCCTCCTTTAATATTTGACTCTCTGGATGCTCATTCTAGGGGTTCCGGGATGGGCGATTCTGAATCAGTCCCCACATCCACCCAGTCTTCATTTAGATCTCTTTGGACCCTTTTTTCTTTGGGAGGATTTCCCCCGTCCCTGAAGGAGAAGATTTTTTTCCCAGAATCCTCTAAGGATTCTTCCCATTCAAACTGGAGGACACTAACTTCATCCCCAAAATGGGCTCTTTGGCTGTCTTTGTTTCTCCTACCCACCCTCTGTTTCCTGGGTTGCAGATTTTCAGGGGCAAAATATTTTTGTTCCGGTTCCTGGGTGTCCAGGGGCTTTTCGCAAGTGAGGAAGGAAGCTTCTTCTAGGGCTTTACACCCCCCTACCTCCCGTGCCTCCTCCTATGGAACCTGGGAGTAGTCAGGATTCTCTCCCCGTCATTGTTCTGGGGTGCCAGACCCTTGGTTTGTGGGGTTCTGAGCCGCCATGTTCATCTGAGGGTTCTGTTGAGCCCTCAACATGTGACCCAGATCCTGGGTAAGGTTTTGGACCTGGTGCTCCACTTGGGACACCCGATCCAGCTGGTATGGGGGTCTCTGTTCGAATCTACGTGGATCACGGGAAGGGTAACTATTTCTTCTCCCGTTGTACCCTGAATATTGTGAATTTTGGTAACCCTCCACCCTTGGCCTCCCCTTTCCCGGATTGGGTTGTCTGGTTTCCTGAAAGCGGGAAAAGAAAGGAGGGTTGTCCTGCAGATTGGGGTTTTGTGAGTATCGGGGTAAGAAACTTAACCCAGCATTTGGGGGATTACTGCCCTCCTGGGGGAAGTTAGGACGGAAGTTTCCAGGGTTGTACTTACCTGATTGGATACCCCCTTGGGCTGGGGGAGTCCATACATACCTACATACCCCAGGATTGGTTGGTTGCCCTTGTATCTGGGACTTATATAATCAGGGCAGTTAGGGGTCCCATTAGCGGGATTACCTCTATGACCGCCAACTGTTTGTGATTGGCCTGAAGGCCTTCTGGGCCTCTGGTTTTGCTGATTTTGTGTAGGTACATTTTTAGGCTCCCCCATCTCTAGCTCTAGAATGGAGGCAACCTTCACCTCCATCACCTTAGCAGCAGCAGGGGTTTTGGCTGGTTTGGGGCTTTTGCCCAGATTTTTATTTTTGGCAGCTTTTCGGACTTCATAAATGCGGGTCGTCTGATCTATGATCCAGAGATCTTTATCACTGAAGTCCCTCACCAGCTGGGTCATAATATACTTTGGGAGTGCATGAAAGAAGGTAGTTATAAACTCCCTGCTATCCGTGCGCACCCTCCTAGTGGTTTGTGTGAAGGCGCGTTTTAGCTCCTGCACAAATTCTCGTGGGGCCTGATCTTCCCTGCACTGCAGATTGTAGGCCGCTTTGCGAGCCTCTTGGGGGTTTCTGTGGGCGGAAAAGTGTTTCAAGATGGCCGCCCTGTAGGTGGACCATCTTGAATGGTTCTGGTCCTCTAGTCCAGCAAAGAAGCTGGAGTACTCGGGAGAGAATGTTCATTTAACATACTCTATGGAGTTGTGGTTGTCTTTCAAGTGGAAAGTGTCCATCTTCTGCTCAAAGAGTTCCAAGTGTCCCCAGACAGAATATTTTGCGTTTTTGTGGTATGGGGTTATGAAACTCCTAATGGTCTTAATCTGCCTAATGGGGTCTTTTGTCATAGCTCTCTTGAGTTTATTTGCCTTCTTAGGCTTAGTTACCCGAGTCCACTCGCCCTCAGACTCAGAGGCGCTTCTACTTGAGGTCCCCTCCTGACCATCTAAGTTCCCCCTGATTCTGTGGGTTTGAGAGGGGCCTGCAGAATGGTGGGTCTAGTTTCTTCACTCCTGTGGGGCACAGGAGAGTAGTCTTCTTACTCCTCCCTGCTCCCAGGGTTGGCAGAGTATCCCCCCACTGCCCTGATTGGGTAGTGGTCTTAAGGATGCTCGTATAGGACCTCTTTTCCTGTTGTTCCTGAGCAAATTGAACCAACTGGTCCCTTTGGAGGTAGTGTTCCTGCAAATCTGATTCCCTGACGCTCTCCTCATAGGAGGTTTCCTTGTCAGAGACATCAGCCTTTATATTTTTGTACCTGCATAGGGACAACCTTCTATCAATTTCTGGGGGGCGCTAACAGGTCAGTTCTATCATGCTTGCCCTATTAAAATTCTGATGGCCTCATGATTTCCAGCTCATGTGAACCGGCAGCCATGAAGTCAGCAGTGCACAAAGTGTTAAATGGGGTTGAGTCCCTTAGTACAGAGGTCCTTATACTATGATCAGGGATTGCCCTGTCCCTCTCTACCTGTTCAGGGTCCCTGCAGTTGACATTAGATCTAGGATACTCCTTCTTCAACCTTGCTAGTTTTACTTTCTCTTGATGATATGCAAAGAGCTGAGCCTTTTGTTTGGCTATCAGCGTTTTACTGGCCTCTATGACCCCGCTCTTGCGCTGCCACACTTTTGTGGAGCCCATCATTCTCTTCACACAGGGCCTCGTTATCTCTTTGTACTGCCTGTATAGTTTGGGCACCCCGAGCCCATTTTTGTTGCAGGAGACTCACCTCCTGAGTTTGTGCATCTTTGGTTTGGGTATTCTCTTCCAGGCTACATTCTATCCGCCTGGCATGCTGCAGTAGATTCCCATACTCTCTTTTGAGTTCATTTAATTTCTGGAGGGCTAACTCACTTCCCTGTAACTCTGTTTTTAATGTGCTTACTTTCTGGCATAGGGTGTCTTTCTACTGATTTAGGGTGCCTCTCTGTTCAGCCAAGTCATCCCTTTGTTGCTTGATGGTATTTAATGTTTGGCACTCTTGATCGAATTCTGCTTGGGAGTGGAGTTATTTAATAATGTATTTGGTATTCTCCTCTTCCAACCTTTTGACCTGATCTTACAGCATAGTTATTTGTTCTGAGCAGCTCCTGTTATACATTCATTTTTGAGTCAGTTTCTGTTGACTCTTTTCCAGGGAGTCAACATTTTCCTGACACTATAGTCTTAATGCGTCTAATTGGGCCTCTTGGTCTACATTATTCTGTTGTTGGAGGACCAAGTCCTCTTTTAATTTTTTTATGTAATCTCCAGATTCTGCCTCAAACTCCTGGTTCTTTTGTAATTTTTGTTCTGCTAGTTTCAATTCTGTCTGGATTTTTTTTAATAGTTCAGATTGATTCTGCACAAGAGTTGTGTTTTCCTCATGCTTTTCCTGCATCGCTCCTATGTGGAGATACATGTAGGCCGCGATTCTAACCATTTAGATTTGCTCCTCTTTAATTTTTGGGGTCATATATAACTCATTCAATGCTGGGTGTAATAGGCCACCGTCCTGCAATGTATCCATGTCTATGGCAGTGACCTGTTGCATTATTTCTTCTAGCGAGACTTTTTCATCTTGTTCTGGCCATTCACCTCTGACAAATAGCTTGTGCAGAAGGTACTCCCTAGCCACATTGAACAGCCATTTTGGAAATGTTCTTTCTTTATTAATGTATTTATTTATGTAAGGGTAACCTGTACTCTGTTGCTTTCGGTCTATTTTAGGGTTGATTTAGCTTTAATTTTTAGACAAAGGCCTGGTACTTAGAGTATTTGTTTTTGGGAGGTGCTTGAACAGTGTAACCCAGTATTCCAACCACACAAAGGGCCTCATTACGACCCTGGCGGAAGACTATGGTGCTATTAGCACCATGGTCCATTCCGGTAAATTACCGACTCCGCCATGGAGAAAGGGGGAATTACCACCCCATTACAAGGTTGGTGGGGCGGTAATTCCCCCTTCCTCCATGGCCCTTCCCCATTCCCATTTTTGCCCCATAGGGCTCAATGGGAATGGGGAAAGCGCTAAGTACTGTGCCGCAAATTGCGGCACCGTAATTAGCACCAAGGTCCCTTTGCGGGTCCCTACTTTAACGGCTGGTCTACACCAGCCGTTAAGGTCGGGTCCCGCAAAGGGACCTCGTAATTAGGCGCCGCAACCTTTTACGGCGCCATTAACCCATTAGCGCCTGGGTCGTAATGAGGCCCAAAGTATCACTACCATGCAAGTTAGTCTGCTGTGCTAGACTGCCATGGGTGGCACCCAAACTCAGTCCCGGCTAACAAGCCCCCAAATTAGTGAAAGATTTCAATCTGGCGACACACACCTTGGTCTCAGCCCAGAATGTAGTGCACGACTGAGATGCCTTACTCCTTATTTTATGCAGATTCAATTTGAGATGGTACACAACTCGTATCACACCCTCTTTTTCAAATACCCCGGGTCACAATGGACCATGAACCAGGCTGGTTGGTGAAATGTAATATTTATTTATTTATTATAAAATTCAAAAGAAATCATGCAATTTTTTATTTGGGGCAGCGATCACCATTGGGGTGATAATCACAATGAAAATGGAATCACAACACTTGGTTACCCTTCTCCTAGAACATATACACAGAACAATTGAATCAAAGCACTTTTTGATTTAGGAAAGATGGCACCCAAGTTAAGATTTCCCCCTGCAATGTTCCCTTAACCCACAAATAATCCAACCTTCCTTCACAGAATAAGATGCAAACCCTTAGCAAAGGCCTAAAATAACACTCGAATTTTACAATTAATGAATTAATGTGTGGTTAAATTATAATATACATATGTTTTATCACAATAGCATGTATGTTCTATCACTGGCAATCACAAGGCAATGGATCAGCAAAAGGCAGACAATTAGAAAATGAGTGGAAAGTTTAGAGCATGCTGCAGCCAAATGACACGTGGGAAAACATGCAATTTTCTCAATTCCCACTAAATTACCCAAACGGTTTTTAATAAAAAACGGGTGACATACTCTGATTTGCAGCACGGACTTTGGTCTGAGGTATAGACATATATCACAGGTATAATACAGAGGTGAAAATAGGTCTCTAGCTTTGCAACTGGATGAGATATACAAGATATAAAAAGCACTGAATTGAGTAAAATTAAGCCATGAAATAGGAAAGGAAATCAGTTGTGAAAAGAACGGTTTTAATTTAAACTAGAATATTCAGACTAGACCACCAAAGATGAACACAGTAAGATCCAAGGTTGATTCGCGAGTTCAACCCTGTCTCCCCAGTGCCCAACCCTGGCAGGACTGAGTCCGATCACTCGAAATATGACTAATGGTTTACGATTACACAAGACAAAATTGAAAAGAGATGGCGCTAGCACCTAAAAAGTAAGGACAGGATACAAGGATAATTTTAACAGTTTCAACAAGTTATCGGGGTAAGATAGGATTGCTTAAGTAGTGAGATAGAGACAAAGGCAAGACAGGGTAGGCTATATATTTCTATGGGTTAGGGCTTATACTCACAGTCCACCTTTGAGTTTTGGGATTTTTGGACAGTCAACAGGGTCTGGTCACCATACGGCTGAGCGCCTGTCAAAAGACAGCTGGGCAAAAGACAGCTGGGCAAGGTCTGGTCACCGGGTAGCGAACAGCTGGACAATTCAGGTCACTGGATGGTAATTCTCTTGGCAAAGGACAGCTAAATGGCAGGATTGCAGTGGACCTGCAGGTAATGGGCAGCACGGCAGGCTGGTTCAGGATGCTTCCCAAAGAATACCACAGCTTTCCCCTTTGGTTATTTGGTTTTTAGTGGGATTTCAGAATTGAGGCCTTGCTGGAAGGGTCAGCAATACTTAGGCCTTGTAGTTGGGATCAGCAAGATGGATGGAGCAGATCAGGATGCAGCGCAGGAACTTCAGGAAGAGAGTCGGTCTGGAGTCTTGTCAGGGATTCTTATTTATAATGCATAGTGGCATAATCAAAGTATGTCGCTGGGTAGGCTTAACTAAGACCACCTCTAACCAACTGGATTGGTCAGGGGTGCTTGTCCCCACCTCGCTCTCAACTGGTTGGATTTCAAGGCTGAATGTCAGATTTATGATGTGAGTTTTACAATTTTCAAAAACCTCCCACAGTTACTTTAGGTAAAATCCGATTTTTCCACAAATGGTACATTTATACAGTTGAAGTCTCTTAGCAACTTACATAAAAAGGTTACATATTTTATGCAGATCATTCCACTCCAACTCTGAACTCTGTGAGACATTGTTTCGCCCTTCTAATACTTTTTGGTAATTTTGAGTATGAAAGATTTAGCCTAAAATTCTGTAACTTTACACACATGTGTTGATTATCATAAGGCATGTAAGTATTAAAATCTGCAATGGCATCATGGATACTTTTCTTATAATCCCCAATTTTTTGCCATTTCTGTCCCCAAGGTGTCAGTGAATTCTACAATGTCTCAAATTATAATCCACAAAATCACTTTTAAACTGTGAGATTTTCACATTTTTACATGGTCTGGCTGCAGAGATAAAAGTCTTTACATTTTTAATAATAAATAGTCTTTGGAAACAAATGTCAGCATTATTCTCCATGTATGGGCATGCCTTTCCAAGGCTACCCCTCTTCAGGGGCAGGGTCCTCATGGACATTCCCTTGAAGCTTCCTGTAGAAATCACAAGAAAGTGTGACTTTCTTTTCACATGTCCTTGTCCTGGAAGTTCCATTGTCAGAGGGCTCAGCCCAGAGCAGATTCTGTCCAACCTAGGGTGTTAGTATCTACTGAGAGACACTTTTGTTTCAGTCATCCTCTTAGCAGAAACCTGAAAGTTTATGGTGGTTCCCTTTCTTTGGGGGAAGCCTTAGCTCTGCCAACTGGAATAACCTGTTTTTGTGAGCTTGCAAATTCTGGCCACGGCCGTTTAAAACCTCTATTTTCTTTTATTTGGTCCTGAATCAAAAAACAAACCTGTTGAATAAACAGCCCAAATGTGTTTCCCATCAGCCAACCCCTTCACATCGCTAGGCACAGACAAGCTTTCATTCAACATTTTACTTTTTAAAACAGGCATTTTTTTTCTTTAGTTTGCACAAGCCCATTTTGACACATGGGGTGAAGGCTGGCATTTCTTTTTAAATTTGGTTTTTGCATCTGCCTTTCCAATATGGTTCTGTAGCTGTAGCCAGATTGTTTTACACAACAGTCTGTAGAAGGCAAAGGTCTTCATGAAATTGACATGTGCACAGAAAGCTATGATTTCTTTTCAAACAGTGATTTTGACGCTTGGTAGCAAAGGTTAAGCGCTTTTCCGTGCTGCTGAAATAAAGCTTTTGTGGATTTTTCTCAGATTTGGTTTGACAGGGCCTGTCATTCAGAAGTCAGACTTGTCTGCTGGAGCGCAATGTGGATGTGGATATGCATAGCAGGGTCTTATTAATAACATGTGGTGATAAGGAATCAGAGGAAAAGAGCATCACAGCGGTATCATTTCTAAATGTGATTAATTCCCTTTTTCCATTGAACTTTGGGCTAGCAACAAGACAGCGCTGCTTTTTCACTCTATTTCCTTTGTATATGTAAGATTACACTGGCAGGCTTCCTCAGTGTGCCCCCTTGTTCAATCCTACCCAATATGTGCTTGGCAAGATGGTGCAGCCATCTTTTTGTCACTGCAAAACGCAGTTTTGAGGACATGGTGCGCACAGGAGCCAGCACAGCCATTTTGCTGTTTCTGCTGAAATGCAGCTTTGTTATGGATGGGAGGAATTCTGTTCAGTGGGTCAATGTAGCCCACAAGGAATCAGAAAAATGTCCAAATGTCCAAATGGTCAGGAGTTCGAAAGCAAAGGTTTTCAACTCCCCCGACCTACAAAAACGCAAAAACACTCAGCCACTTTTTGCCTCGCTCCACTTGGATAGTGAGTATTTCAAGGCAACTCCACCCTTTTCAAAATCCACCTCTCCAACACTCTGCTCTACTGTCCTTCCTCCACCTGGTCTGTTATTCTTTCTCCAACTCCACAAGCAACCTCACCCATGCAACATTTACAATGAAGCAGGTGGACTCACAGACAGAATTGGATCAGCTGGGCAATGACATTAAAATCCTTAAGAGGCAAATAGCTCAGTTAACTGAAGAGAAAGATGCTGCTATTCAGCAAGTAAACCAAAACACCTTACAGGTGACAGGCGCTAAGGTGCTAAATGATCAAAATAAAGTGGCTGCACAATAATTAGTGCAGAGAGTATAGCAACATGTCCCATTGATAGAAAAACTAGATTTAGTTGCCAAAGATCTTGATGATGCAAAGTCAGAGACAGAATACTTGAAGAAAGAATGAAACAGCTGTCACACAATAAGTCGATCCAGCTCAAGAAGCTCAAATCAATCAGCAAGAAAGAGACTCACAAAACAAGGAATTACAGAATGTGAAAGATTGGTGTTCAAAACTGGTGCATTTGACACAAGTAAGGCTAGTTTGAATGCATCTAAGGGACATCGAGTATGAAGTAAACACCACATCTTTATTGAAATGGATCATAAAGCTAGACTGAGGCAAGAAGTTAAAGATGTCCATACGGCTTTGCACTTAATATCAAAATCTCACAGAGAGATCAGTTTCATGGAGGAAGGGGGATGGTCACCAGTCCCTGAGACTACCTCTCCATTGTCAAAAGCTTCCTCGAGTCATGCGAGTTGTTTTGGTGCACCAAGCCATATTCAAGAAGTCGCATTGGCCACATGACCCACTGTTCCCACACTCACTCAGATACCCAGCAAGACCTAACTTCCTTGTCATATACAGAGGAATATGAATAAATCCAGGTAAGGGGAGAGGCAAGTGGCAGATGAGCATGTCTGGAGTGGACAAGGCAAAGACTGAGAGTACATCCAAACAGAGAAGTAGTGAGTTTAGAGATGAAAATAAGTTAAGGGAGCAGGAATTACAACTCGTGATCAAACAGAGAGATCACTTAGCCCTCTTGGCTGACGTTGAAAGACAGAAATTGCAACCTATAAAGGGCATTTTAAAAGCCCCTATGTATGCTAGGGACTCTGGTGATGTTGCACAATCCCTGGGTAGGTGGAGAAACACTGAGTTTAAGCGGCAATATGATGGCATAACATATTCCCCAGCCCCCCTGCTGCAAAGGAGGGAAATATGTGAATATGGATGGGGATTCAAGCACTGCTTCTCATTCTGATGAAGGAAAATAGACCCAAGAAAAGAGACACAATAAGAAAACCACAATCACTTTCCGTGAAAGACCCAATTAAAGCCATAACAAGCTTTATGAACACTTACCATAAAAATGATAAATATTCTGTTTGGGAACATTTAGAAATGCACAAAGAGATGATGGAATCCTTTGGACTAAACAATGATCAAAATAACATAGATTTTGTACTATGCACATTCACTCCTGAGTTTTCTAATTTCTTTGCTGGTTGGACATCCACAATCATTCCAAATGGTCCTCTTACAAAGCAGCCATTTGTTAATATGTTTCCACTTATAGTAATGAAAAAGGAGCCTGAAAGGCAGCATACAGCTTAATGTGTGCTGATGATCAATCTCGTAGGGTGTTTGCTTACAAACTCAAGCGCTCGTTTGCCCAGATTCCTCGACGTATTGATACTGAAAGTCGAGAATTCAAAACCACATTCTTCTGTGCCCTTCCACGATACGTAGTGGCTCAGTTTGTGCCTGATTTTGATGACTCGAGAACCTTTGAGTGTATAATCATGCAGGCCACAAGAATCTAAGAAGTACAGAACCCAACTTTATCCAAAAAAAGGAAAAGAACCCCAAACAAACACCTGCTCCAGCGGACATTAAGGTAGCTGAGGCGAAGAATACTGCTCAGTTGGACTTATAGACAGGAGGGCCAACAACATATTTCTCTGATGTTAAAGAACCTTATAGACAGAGAAGACCCTCTGTTCAAAGCCAGCCAGATTGTCATCCACCTACATGCAAAATACTGACCCTACAAAACCAGAGACTTGTGTAAGTCCTCTGTATATATGCTGAAAATCCAGCTTGGACGATAAGTATGTTCCTCCTACAGATAGAAATACTCAGAGCTAAGGAACACATTCATAATTACATTTTAAACAGAATTGTTCCAGGAAGAGAAGCTAATCACCACCTTCTAGAAGCGAATACCAAGAATATTACCCTACACCTCCTCCTAGGTTCCAGGATAACAGACCGCAGTACCAGGGTGAGTCAATAGTTCTCAGATTGGGTTTATTGGAAGGTTTCTGGGTAGGTTTGGGAAGCAGTGGTGTCTGCAATGGATTGCCTGGGGGAAGAGGTGCCAATGTTGTACTGGCTGCTATCATGGGTTCTGTTGACACCCCATTTTTGGACAGTTTGTTGGGCAGTAGCAGTTTGTATCAGCATATCCAGAGATGGCCATAGATGATGACAAATGGGATGCTGGGAGTTAGAGGGAAAATATTTCATGAATCCTGCCACATTGAGCTGTCATGGTCCAAGTTTACGAAGAAAATACTGGGACGTATTGATAAAGTATTTCAGGACTTTTTGTGGGGTGTTGGGAAAAGGGCTAAGATCCCACGTTATAGTATGACTCAGAAAGTTTGTGATGGTGTATTTGGTTATCCAGGTTTGGGGAACTATTCTAAGGGCTTCTTACTTAAAAAATTGTTAATTTTCTTGAACAATGATTTAGACTTGGTGGGTGAGAATTGAGAGAGAAGTGTTGAAACCATTCAATGCGAGAAGTTTGTATTCCCTTGGAAAATTACCTCGTCGGGCTATGAATTTGAAATCAATTGCTGTTACTAAGGACACTTTGATCTTGTTGGTTACTACTAATGGTAAAGGATTGTATATGTATAAAGAGGCTTCTTTATGGTGTACCTATGTTTTAAATATGGACTAAGTAGGAGGGAACAGGGAATGTATAGGATACTGAAAGATTTGCTTTTTGAACGGCGACAGATGTTAGACTCTGGATTTTTAGAAAGGCCAGAGATATGTGGGTTCTTTTCTGTGATGGGATAGAAGGTGTCGAATATTATGAACTTTCTTCCTTTGGAGAATGCTTGGTTGGCCTCATGGGAGAAACTAAGAACGAAATTATCTGAAGAGTTGGGAAATGACATTCCAATGGAGGAGTGGGAACAGATCTGGAGGGTCCCAGTTAAAGCAAAAATCGACTTAAATTTGCATTTTGTTCATCAAAGGGTATTGGGTAATAGTTATTGGACTCTGCTTCGCATGTGTAGTCTTGGATTGCTAAACAATGATGTGTCTTGGGGGTGTCGGAAGGAGAAGGGCTCTTTATTACATATGTTGTGGTACTATGATAGGGTGAGGGACTATTGGAAGGATGTGTTGGATAGGATTGATGCAATTTGGACCATTGATTTCACGCGGAGCCCTTTGTCTGTGCTTATGCTTTCTCCAAGATGCGGGCGTAATATTGCTTATGTGGTTAGGAATTGGATTATTAAAGGATTACTGGTAGCTGTTAAACAGTTGTTAAAGGTGAGGAAAATGAGGAAGAAACCTATTCTGGAGGACTGGCTATGTGATATGAGGATTCTTTCAAAGTATGAGAAGTTGCTTATTATGTAAACAGCAAAAAGGAGCAATTAATGAGGAACTTTGGGGACCTTTTAATTAATTTTATGGAAGTGAATGATTATAAGTCAAGGTGTGAGTGTTTTCTTATTCTGAGCTGGTTGGGTAATGGGTGTGTGTTTTGTGTCTTGTCTCTGTCTTGATTTATTTTGTGGTTTTGTTGTTCTTTATTGTTTCATAATATTTTAAAGAATCGGAGTTTGAATATTTTGTCTTAATATTGAGAGAGTGATTCTTTACTTTTGTGTGGTATGGGATGCTTTTTGTTTTCCTTTTATTGTTTGCTATACTCATTTATTCTTTGATTTCAATGATTGATTGTACTATGTTTATGAAAATTATAAATAAAGTATTTTTTTTTTAAAAAGTCTCTCTTTCCAGTCTTCCAAACAACGTTTAACAAAAAGTTCATGCCGGTCCCCCTCTGTCGGGCTCAGACCTCTCATAACACAAGTTCAACAATACTTGCAGGGGGCTCCCTTCCCCAAACTTATTACACTTTGCGTCTCCCTCAGTCAGGCTCAAATGGTTTTCTGATGTCAAAGACTTTCAAATGTGTGTGGCTTTCTTTACAGACTTCCGCAGGACCACTTCTACCCAAAGATAAATGTTCAACTTTTTACTCTCCCCTTCTCTCTGGGTTAATTTTGATCACTTCGCTTTTACAGTTCATTCACTTTATCGCTGCAAACAATTCACCTTTCACAGAGACTTTCAAGTGGGCTACTTCCTTTCGCCGGACAACTCCGTTGCTCAGTATTTGCGGTTTCACAGTTGCCCTATTTTCAAAGTTCATTCACAGGTCTGCCTTTCTATGCATCTCATTCACACGCATGCAGACTTCACTTGCGATATAATGTTGCAACTTCAATCTTTCTCTAGCACACACCAGTCTCTCAGGTCGCTTGCCAACTCACTGGCTCTGTGCGTTTCTTTCTTGTCTTTTCAGTTTTGCAATTTACGAGTCAAGGTTAGTATCACAGGCTTGGTCTGGCCTCCCCAACCCTGCCGTTCACCCAGGAGGGTTGCTGGCATCCTTTAAACACAATGCAGCCTTCTGGATTGTCCTTGCACAATGCAGCCTGGGATTTGGCCTTCTCCACATGTCTTTCATGGCCTTTTGGAGGTAAGAACCTCCTGTAGGGTACTCCTGGGGATCTCAACCCGTTGCTCTTATCCCTTGGTCCATCGCTCTGCTCCAATAGGTTCGTCTTTGCCCTGGAAGTTCTGTTCGACCTTGCTCACAGTGTGTCTCTATGTTCTGCCTTTTTATCAGTATGAGGAGAGTTAATTGGTATCAGATGTACACACCTAAAGTTAAGTGCCTCACTCTGCCTGACCCGATTAGTGGGACCTGTCCAGTGCAATGTATAAGAGTTAGTTTTGCTATTCTCAGTTGCCCTCTTCCTTGGCCCAGTGTTTGTGCAGAAAGGGGCGGGGGGTTGGGACATTGGATAATCCTAAAGAAGAGGATGGGTTAGGTGTACAAAAAAGGGGGGAATGCCGTGTCTCACCATCGGCTGCCTCACCCAGGTGATCCTCCCGCACTGGTCCACCCCCAGGGTTTGGATAAAAAGGCGATGGCCATGCCCTGTCCACCTGAGAGAGAGATCCCAGGGGACTAGTAGGTGAGACACCCTTTGGTTTCTCACCGTACCATAAAACAAGAAGATTCTCCTTTCTCATTATGGATCTGGGCATTGTAACTGCCAATTCAGAGTGTGCCAATGTAGGGAAATATAACTCAAAAACTGGATATGTTTGCCTGTCTGTGGAATTGCCATCTGGCAAGGGTGTAGAAGGCCTGGATTGTTTTAATGAATGAATTAAATGATGCAAGTAATTGCATCTCTGAATGGGTAATCTGCTAATCAGATTCCCTTTTCATAAACTCCATCCCAAAAGCATAGTGTACATTTGTGCCATGCTGCATCAGCAGCCTAATCTGCAGTGCCAGCTGTCAAGCGGCACAGAACAGGTTCTGAGAACACAGGTGTCTGTTTGACAGCTGCAGTGACAGCCAACTCTCTGTAGCCCAGGGGCTGCATTTAAGATGTGTGCCGCTGTTCTGAAAACAACATAACTGTGTATATGCTATCCTGGTGGCACGTACAACTTTAAATATAAACCATACCTGAGTTAAGATATGTTGGCCAGAATCTCTTATAGTTATCCAAGCCACATCAATTTGATATCACACATGTGTCAAACCTGTGAGCCCACTTCAGCCGTGGAAGGGTTTGGTGTATTCTCCACTAGACAGGCTGTCTTGCTGCTGCTAGCAGGACTGTAGCCTTGGGGTTGCCTCTCTTTGTCATTTGAGGGGGCAGGTTGTCAAGTGACTTCAATTCAGCAATCCCGCTAAGTCAGTGCCTCGTCTGGGATGCCCAAGGGAAGGCCTTATTTATATATTTTTATGGCAAGTTATACTCTGGATGATAAACCCTTATATAACGCCCCTCTCTTTGAATGACCCTGACCTCACTGAGCCAAGAAGTAGGTTTGTTTTGCAATTTAAAAGATGTATTGGAAAAATTAAACAATATATATATATCACACTTTTATAATAAATTAATATTTGATATCACACTTAGGCATATGACAGTGATCAACAATGGATGATGTTACACTAGCACACTGATTTAATTACTTAAGAGTTAGTATTGGGAGGATAAGGTAGCTGAGAATACTTTGATGAATTCAAGGAAAAACAATGATGGAAAGAATGCAGTACAGAAATAACTGATAGGGTTTCACAAGAGATAATATGGTCACTTTTCCCCTTGTGGCAATTCACTTCCCCCCCCCCAGCGAGCTTAGAGGAAAACAGGTATGATTTTAAAGCAGGCAGATCCTTTTAAATGTGGTGGCAATTAAGTAAAATATGCTAAAAATGCTTTTAATTCCCTATAGGAGGTTCAGGGTAGGTGATAGCTATTAAGATTCATTCAAGTCACACTTGCGATGCTCAATGAGGGATTAGCAGGTTGAAAATGAATTTTAGCAGTTCAAGCAAAAGCAGCTATTTTTACAGGAGCTAATTTTTCAATTTGCGGCAATTTTTCCGAATGCGTCGAGCACGATTACGGAAAAACTATAAGGAGTAGAAAGTCGGAAGAATGAACACATGATTCCAATGATGCAGTTCTGGACAGGTTCAAATGTTTTGAATCAGATTATTTTAAACTAAGAGATGGGTTCTGCACAGTTCTAGCTGAGGACTCACACTATAAATTTGAAATAGGCCGTCAAGGTCTGGTCAGGTTGGCTGGTTCTCTCGCCACGGACGGTTTTTAGTACCGGTTCTGCTCACAGCGATCTGGTCTGGGTCTCTGGTTCTGCTGGTCTGGATCAAGTGGATTCTGGATACAGCACTGCTTTCTGGGTACCGGCATAGGGTTCTAGGTAGAATCAAACAGCTCAGCCCGGCTGTTTGAATAATTTGCAAAAGATTTTGAGGCCTGCTGAAAAAGGATTCAGCTGGTGGTTCAGGCCTCATTGCTACAAGTTCTGAAGTCTGGATTCTAAGTTCTGGAGTTGAGTTCTGGATCTTGAAGTCGTCCGGCAAAATGCTTTGCAAGAAAATGGAAAGTGAGTCTTGCCTTTCCGAAGCAGTCTCTTTTTATGTGTTTTGAAAATGGGTGTGTGCGTGGGCATAACTAAGCCTGCCCCTCACAACTTATCATTGGCCAAGCTCTCCTCTCTCCCTTGATTGGGGGAAGAAATGGAGTGTATTCAGGCATCAATTTTATGGCATACAGAAAGAACACTCCCCTTGTCAATTTGCACCCAAATCTATTTTTGATCCAAATACATATTTATCTCTGTACCATTTTTCTAATATTACATGTCCAGTTAACATATTTTCTGTAGCACCAAACCATCCGATCCCTGTCTTTGTAAGATGTCGTGTCCAGTTATGACAGAATTCTGCCCTTTTCATCAAGAACACAACCTCTAAACTTTTCCAGAATTTACACAAATATGCACAAGGAATATGGGCATCAGATGATAAAGTGTCAGATTTTTAACATACAGACATTCGGAGTAATACCTTATTTTCCGCTACTACCCCCAGAACATACCACAGAGTCCTAACACCTCTAAAAATGTGCACAGAAAAATCACAAGAATAATGATATTAATTATATAATTTTGACAAGTCCGTACTATGAATTATCCATCTTTTTAAAATTATGCTCTGGCCCAGAGGGGTGTGGTTTCCCAAAGCACATGGTCGAATTTCTGGTTTGTCCACTTCCTCCAACTCAAGTTGCTCACAGAGGCACTGCTCCTCCCAGTTTCTCCCAAGAGGAAGCCATTTACGACCCTCCCCTAATTTAACATTTGCCTGAGCCAAGGAAGGCTCATTGTTCTGTTTCCCTGCTCCCAGGTGCTCCTCCCCTGATTCAATCAGAGAGGTGTAATCTCCTTTTGGTGGGAACAGGAGAAGGCAGCCAAGCCTGCAAATGCAGTGGCTGAGCAAGTTTCAACTCCTGTCGGGGGTAGTTGCCGGGCAGAATTCAATCTCTTCAAGCCAGGCTTCAGCCAAATGTCACTTTTGTTCCCAGTTTTTCTTCATTCAAATCAAACTTACAATTTCTACACATGCAGCTAGAATGCTGATTCTAAGTTCAAAACTATGACATTTAAGCAGTTGCAACCTATGTGACACTCAAAGTAGGTCACTCATTTATTTTAAACATTTCGATTTTAGTGGCTTTAATTCCCATTTCACTTCAGCTGCTGACATCCACAGCTCAGCCAGTTTGGTTATAAACATTGTTTTGGGCTCTTCATCTTTCCAGATTTTGTATGCACACAAGACTACATTCTGCCAAATGTCTGCTGGTGTTCAGTGATATTTTTGAATATCTTGCAATGTTTAAAATAGGCATTTTTAGCTTGCATTTCAGAGAAACAAAAGTGATTTCAAAGCGCTTTTTTGATCTAACAGGCACTGCTGTTTTTTCCTTTGGCACCACGTTTCACTCATGGCGCTTCTGGCCCATCACGCCCGCACTGGTGGGTGGTAGGTCAGGCGACCATTTTGGTGTGCGCAAAAACTGTGCGGTTTTCCCGGATTCTGGCGCAAATGTGGGCTTTTTCAGCCATCTTGGATTTTCTAAGCCCACAGCACCAAATGTTGCAGCATAATAACTTGAACGTGGGTCAAGTGGGGGGAGTGGGGTGCAAAGGATGTTTTGATCCACGTGCTGGGATGTCCGCATCATCTTCTTCCGATTCCGCAGATGACAAAGTTCAGCATCTTTTCCTCCATCAGGGTGGATCGATCGGTTCTCCTCGCCGGTCCTGATGGGATTATTGGGCGGTACCCCGGGCCCCTCGGATCTTTGCTTCTAGTCCCCAGGTCGTCTTCTGTGGTCAGTCTCCAGGTTTTCTTTCTCCTAGGATGACAAAGCAAAGCGGCAATACCTATTCGTAGACATTTCTCCCCCACTATTGATATAGTGGGGCAGCATATACATTTTATAAATCAATAGACATTTACATTCTTATTTTAAAAAAACAAGATATAATCAAGAATTATTCAAGAATCATAATATTTTAGAGACTATATGTGGGATATTTTAGGGTTGGAACTGAATTACTCTGGAGCGGCCCCCTCTGGTATTGCAGAGGACTCCTCCAGTTGCTGCAGAGTGTGGCTTGCATGGCAACACTTTAACTGATTTATATGGACCCACTTGTCTTCCCTTTCTGCCAAACTACCTTTGGGGATGCAGATCTTGTAGGCAACTGGGGAGATCTTGTCTATAATTTCAAAAGGTCCCTTCCATGTAGGCAAACATTTTCGCTGTTTGGCCTGGTTCCTCTGGAAATTGTATAGATAGACCCGGTCTCCCACATTGTACTCTTTCATGGTAGTTTTCAAATCGTAATAGGTCTTCATGCTATCAGCTGATCTTTCTAGATTCCGCTGAGCATAGGCAAAATCATGTTTGAGGTGTTTCCTCAAATTCTCCATATACTCATGAGTTGTGGAGGCATTGATCAATGTCTGCTCTTGGGTCCTGTAGAGCAAATGCTGGGGAAGCACCATCTTGCTTCCAGTCATCAGCTCAAACGGTGACATTTTAGTTGCAGATGAAGGAGTAGATCTGGTGGCCATTGGGACCAGAGGTAATCGGATATCCCAACCTGGCCCAGAATCTGCCACAAACTTTTTTAAGATGCTCACAATGGTTCTGTTGTATCTCTCCACTGCACCAGAAGAGGCTGGCCGGTAAGCATATGTAGCTTCCTTTTAACCCCTACTCTCTCCCACATCTTAGTCATTACTTCGCTGGTGAAGTGGCTACTTCTGTCTGACTCAATCCTTTGGGGTAGACCAAAACGCGAAAAGATGTGGTTGATCATCAGGGCAGCTGCTGTTTCTGCCTTGCAGTTTGGGGCTGGGAGACATTCCACACATTTAGTAAATAAGCATGTCACCGTCAACATGTACTTATTCATCCGAGAGGAGCGAATCACGGGGCCTATGAAGTCGATTTGCAAATCTGACCATGTCAGTGTCATCCCCCTCTTTTGGAGAGGCGCACAGTGTGTGAGGGATGTTGGCTGAAATTGTGCACACACAAGACACCCCTTCATGTATTGGTTGAGGTCCTGCCCCATGTGTGGCCAGTATGCAACCTCTCTTAAGATCTCAAGTGTTGTATGAAACCCGCTATGACCGGCGGTAGCCGCATCATGGGCGTGACTTAACATCAGGCTTCGGAATGAGGTAGGGACCACCCACTGATCATGGCCAGCTTGGGATTTCCTTACCAAGAAACCGTCTTGGATTTGGAACATTTTTGGACATTTCATCAACACTCTAAGGTCCTCTTTCCCAATGTAATCGGTATCCGTCAGGGGAAAGTTCTCAGGGTCCTCAATGTGTTGGTAAAACTTATCAATTATTGGATCCCCTTTTTGAGCCGTAATCAAATCAGCATCAGGGGTCTCCTTACTCCATTGTGCAGTTGAAAGATCATTGTGAGCATTTGTCTGGGACCTAGTGATAGCAGTGACCTGGAGTTCCCCCAACAGGGACTCAATCTCTATTAGATCCCCTTGGATGGCCCCGGTTTTGGCCAGCTGACCAGCTAAGTCATTTTCATTTTTGTCTGTTCCCTCTACTTTGGAATGACCCTTGATCTTTTTCCAGTAGATGGTCATCCCATTCACGGTGACCAGATCATCAATGTTTTGAATTAACTTCCGATGTTTCAAGGGTTTGTTATTAGCACATAACATGCCTCTAGTTTTCCAATTATCCAGGTGCTCCACGAACCCGTTCCGTACATAATCTGAATCTGTGATTATGACCAGTTCGTGGAGTTGATGTTGGACAGCAGTGAGGCTTGATACACAGCCATCAATTCTGCCACCTGACTACTTTGGGGACTAATTTTGTATCCAGCGGAGGGTTCTGGGGACTCATTCACCCATGCATTCCCTACGCCGGCCACAAGTTATTTTTCCCCGTTGTTGTCAACATGGTAAGAGCATCCATCCACATAAACAGTGGGCATTCCCTCACACTTGTCTTCTTCAAAGACTTTGTGTGGAGAATTAAGGTATGCCTCCATGTTGTCCTTGATTTTTAGACTTTTGTCCTCGAGACAGTTTTCTCTGACACAATCATGCAATTCAGCCAGACCCGGCTTCTTTTGAGTTGTCTTACTGCCTCGGATTGTTCTGGACCCCATTCCCACTTGACACCCCCCTTCAAGAGATGAATCAGGGGTCTGGTGATCTCTGCATAGCCCTCAATGAACTTTCTGCTGTAATTAGTCAGTCCAAGGAGGCTCCTTAGTTCCCGCAGAGTTGTGGGGTCTTTCAGTTTCTGGAGTGCTTACGCTTTCTTTTCCTGGGGACAGAGACCCTGGGGAGTAATCTCATGCCCCAAGAAATTAACACGGGTTCTACACCACAGTGCTTTCTGAAAGGAAAGTTTTGCTCCGGCGGCTCTCAACTGGGTCAGAACATAACGGATCTCCGCTATATGTTCCTCCACAGTTGAACTTTTGATGAGGACATCATCTACATAAGCCAGGTTACGCCTCGCACCCAGGTCGGGCATGGCCTTATGTAGGAAAATGTTGAATTCATTGCCGGAGTTGAGGTATCCGAAGGGAATTCGGGTCCATGTGTACTGCTGGCCCCCAAAGGTAAAAGCCAGTTTGTATTGGTCCTCCCTACTGACAGGCATGGTGCAGTATCCATTGGTCTGGTCTATTGCAGTGAATACCTGTGACCCCTGAATCTGGGCCAGCCCTTGGTCAATGTAGGGCAGAGGCCATCGGGAAGTATGGACCCGTTTGTTGAGCTCCCTAAGGTCGGCGCAGAGTCTCCACTGGCCGTTTGGCTTCAATATTCCCAGCACCGGATTATTGAAGGTGCTGTGGACTGGGCGGATTATTCCCCGGGACTGAAGGTTCTTAATTATTTCAGTAAGGGACTCCATGGATGCGAGAGGCAAGTGATATTGCTTCACAAACACTGGAGTCATGCCAGGGTCCGTGGGAATTGTTGTTGTGTGGATGTCGGTGCGACCACAGTCATATGAGTCTACCATAAAGAGATCTTGGAAATCCAAGAAAACTTGTTTCAACTTTTGCTTCTGTTCCAGAGTCACACAGGCATCAGCTAGGTTGACTCTCTCTTCCACCATCTGCCTGAAGCCTGGAAAGACTTCTGGTTTGGCTATCTCAGCGGCCTCCTCCAGTTGGGTGGAGAAGTCCCTGGTCAGAGAGCTGATTTGGACTGGAGGCTTCAGGTGGGAAAGGCAGCCCTCATGGACCTGGAAAATCACTTCATCCCTTCTGAAGTCACAAGTCACATCTTCCTTCCCATAAGGGCAGGAAGTGTACACCTGGAAGTTACCCCCATGGTGGGTAAAAATCCTGTCTGGTGTTGATTGTCATCACTGTCACTGTCAAAACAGTCCTTGGGGATTGGTCCTAACAGTTCATTTCCTAAATCAATGGAGAAATGTCGGTCATCAACCGCCATTCCAATAATGGTGCCTGCGGCTAGAGTAATACTCTTTAAGTCGCTGTTCTCCACCTCTATTGGAATGGTGTCATGTTCTCTGTTGACTAATGGTGTTGGGTTTACCCCTAACCCTTGCTTTTGGAGAGAAGCATTGAGATGAATATAAGCATCAGGGTTTTTCAATTTTTGTCCTCTTTTAACTTTCACTTCCAGGGAGGATTGTCGGGTCCTTTCTGGGATGGTGACTTCCTCTTTAATCTGAATTTCAACTGCATAAGGTAGCAATTGAGCTTACCTAAATGCTTTTTCTGGATCATCAAAGCCCATGGGATTATCCGCTAATCGGGACCAAGCTTTGAAGTTTATTAGGTCCAAAGTAATGGCAAAGCAATTGAGAATGTCACTGCCTAAGTAAAAGGCGGCAGTGACATCTCGCACGACCCAACAATTATGGACTATGCTCTTGTTGCCAATGGAGATTTTGAGCATACACCTGCTTGGCAGGAGATGTTTGGAATTGGGTGCTTCCAGGTCCATTTCCCATTTGTCTATCAGTTTGAATATGGGAATGGCTGAATCTTTTGGGAGTTGGCGGAACATGGCTTCGCTGATGAAGCTCTTACCGTTGTTCACACACACTCGGGTGAGAACAGAGTCCTTCCCTTCATTTAACTGAACAGGATGAACAACTGCTCTCCAATTTGCTGAATATCAGCCAGGCTCTGAGCTGATTTCACATCTTTCTGGACTATCAGAGTGGGAATGTCTGATTGTGGATTAGTAAAGAATTTCATAGTGTTTCCTTCCAGTGTTGAATACCACCTTAAACTGGAAGGAAGGTTGATTTTCAGAAATAGAGAGGACCTCCCATCACCAGTCTGTTATCCTGCTGCTATTACTGTCACATCTGGAATTTGGTTGTTCTGGAAGTGAAATTCTACTTGGTCAGATTTTTGTTCAACCATGTGGCAGGTGCCGTTAAAACTAACATGGTTGACGCTCTGTTTTAATTCGGCTAGTCTGGGTCCAGAGTACCTTGTTTACGCAATCTATTAGGGGTGACAACCTTCTCAGGAGGTCATTCCCTAGTAAACAAGGGGTGCCCTCTGGAATCACTACTATGACCGGGTGCTTCACCTTGTTTCGCCCAATTTTGATGTCCAAATCCGCAGTCCCCTCGACGGGAATGTCCTTCCCGTCAAAGTTCTGAAGTTGTCCAGGAAGCGAGGTGAGAGGAATACGGTAATTCTCCCCCCTTCCTGCATTTAGTTCATCAAAGGCCCTTTTGGACAGAAGAGTAGCTTGGGATCCAGTGTCCCCCAGTGCCAAAATTGTACTCTGCCCCTGTACTTGTACCGGGGCATAGTATCTTCCCTCCTTCTCCTCAAGGGGGCACAGATAATGCACATTTTTGGACAACTGGTGGGCTAATTTTCTGGTTTTGGACATTGAGAAAGAAGAGATCTGGGCAAAATTCTGTGGAGAGTCTCGGGAATCTGAAAGAAAAAGTTAGCAACTGGATATGGTTTTGGGTTCCCCTGGTTCTGGTTCTGGGCCGCCCCCCCCTTTTGGAGGCAGTCACCAGGATGGGTTTGGACCGGGGGTTTTTGGTATTGTTGGTTCTGGGATAGGATGATGGGCGGCGACAGCTCGATCCCCACATCTACCCAGTGTATGGATTCGGTTTTAGGTTCCCCTAGTTCCGGTTCTGGGCCCCCCCCCCTTTTTGGAGGCAGTCACCAGGATGGGTTTGAACCAGGGGTTTTCGGTCTTGTTGGTTCTGGGATAGAATGATGGGCGGCGACAGCTCAATCCCTACATCTACCCAGTCTGGGTTGGAATCCCTTGGGACCCATTTTTCCTTGTGAGGAGTTCCCCCATCTCTGAAGGAGAAGATCCTTTTCGCAGGATCCTCTGAGGATCCCTCTCCCTCAAATTGGAAGACCTGTACCTCCTCCACAAAATGGGTCTGTTTGGGTCCTTTGTTTCTCCTACCTCCTCACTGCTCCTTGGGTGGCAGACTTTCCGGGGTAGGAGATTTTGTTTCCGGTCCCTGGGTTTCCAGGGGCTGTTTACAAGTGGGAAAGGAAGCTTCCTCCAAGGCTTTACACCCCCCCTCCCCTTGTGCCTCCTCTCTGGGAACCGGTGGGTTATCGCGGTGCTGCCCCCGTCATTGTTCTGGAGCACCAGGCCCAGAGTTTGGTGCATTCTGTGCCGGCATGCCAATCTGAGGGTTCTGTTGAGCCCTCAGTATGTGACCCAGATCCTGTGCCATATTTTGGACCTGGCGCTCTAATTGTGAAACCCGCTCAGGCTGATACAGGGTTCTATTTTCTCCCCTGGGCTGATCCCGGGAAGGGTAGCCATCCCTTCTCTGGTAGTACCCCGGGTTGGGAAGATTTGGGTACCCCTCGCCCTTGGCCTCCCCTCTCCCGGATTAGGTTGTCTGGGTTCAGGGAATTGGGGAAAGAAGGATGGATGATTTTGGGGCTGGAAGTTGGGTGGATACCTGGGGAACAAGTTCTGCCCAGGATTTGGGGAATTTCTGCCCTCCTGTGGGAAGTTAGGAGGGAAGTTCCCTGGGTCGGGTGCCTGGTTGGACCCCCCCCCTCTTGGGCTGGAGGAGTCCACACACACCCCAGGATGGGTCTGTTTCCCTTGTAGCGGGGACTTACATAGTCAGGGGAGCGAGGGACCCCATTTGTGGGACTACCTCCTTGACTCCCTGTCTGTGACTGGCCCAAGGGCCTTCTGGGCTGAGAATTATTCGGTGCAGGCAGGTTTTTAGGCCCCCCCCATCTGCAAATCTAAATGGGGGCAACCTTTACCTCTGCCACCTTGGAAGCAGCAGGGGTGCTGTTGGTTTTGGGGTTTTTGGGATGATTCTTATTTTCCACCGGTTTCTGCACCTCATAGATGCGGGTGGCTTGCTCAATGTCCCAATCTAAAGATCTTTTCTCGTGCAAATCTCTCACAAGCTGGGTGATTATGTATTTGGGTAAGGCATGGAAAAACCTATTAACAAATTCTTTACTGTCCGTGCGTACCCTTTTTGTAATCTGCACAAAAGCACGCTTTAACTACTGCACAAATTCTTGTGGGGCCTGATCCTCCCCACATTGCAAATTGTAGGCTGCCTTGAGAGCCTCTTGGGGATTTCTGTGAACAGAAAAAATGTTTCAAGATGGCCGCCGTGTAGGTGGACCATCGTCAATGATTTTGGTTCTCCAGCCCCGCAAAGAAACTGGAGTATTCTGGGGAGAATGTCCATTTTACATACTGAATGCAGCTACTGCTGTCTTTCAAATGGAAAGTCTCCATCATTTGCTCATAAAGCTCCAAGTGTTCCCAAACAGAATACTTGGCGTTCTTGTGATAAGGGGTGATGACACTCCTTATTGCCTTAATCTGTTTTAAGGGGTCCTTAAGCAAGGCCCGTTTTGCCTTATTGGCCCTTTTGGTTCGGGTAACCCTGGTCCATTCATCCTCTGACTCAGAAGCACTGCTCCCAGAGGTGCCTGTCTGATCTGCCAGGTTTTCCCAGATTCTGCGAGCCTGGGAATGGCTGGCAGAATGTGGGGATCTGGTCTCCTTTGTCCTGTGACGTTCGGAGGAGTCTTCAGATTCCTCCTTGCTGCCAGGATTTGATGGGTACCCGCCCCCCCAACTGACCTAACTGGGCAGAGGTTTTCAGGATGCCTTTAGTGGGCCTACTCTCCTGGGGTTCCCCACTAAATTGCACTGTACTTAGGTGCCCATACCCGGATGCCCGCCCATCCATTCCTGGGAGGTACTGGCCTATGAACCCCATACTTTTGGCTGGATAGTAATCTGCCATCCCCGTGGCCCTGGGCTCATGTGCACCATGGGACATGGGGGTGACAGAGTCCAAGGACTGGGAGAGATGAAGGCCTCTGGTACTGTGGCTCCTGAGGTTATGCTCAGGTGTTTCCCTTTCCCAGCGAACTTCATCTCTGTCAGCCCCTGCTCCCGGTTGCAATGCAAGAGCCTGTGCTTTCAGTTCCTCAGTTAAGGCCTTACTAGACTCTATCAGTCTCTCCTGCATGGCTACCTGTTGCTGGAGCCTATCATTGTGCTGACAGAGAGCCTCATTTTCTCTCTGCGCCTCCTGATTGATCCTGGAGTACTGGGCCAGTCTTTGCTGCAGGAGGGTCACCTCCTGAGTCCCATCCCTACTGGCCTGCTCCTTTCTTGTGAAAGCCTCCTCCACCCTCCTGGTGTGCTCTAACAAGTTCTGATGCTCTTTTTTTGGAGGTCACCCAGTCCCTGGAGGGCCAGGTGATTTTCTTCAATTTTTTCTTTTAATTGACAGACTTCCTGGCCTAAGGTGTCCCTTTCCTGACTAAGAGCCTGCATATGTGCCGCCAGGTCGCCCCTCTGCCTTTTAAGGGCCCCAGCTTTCTGGCGCTCTTCTTCAAATTCTGTCTGGGTATCCAGGTATCCAGGTCTTTCAGGATCAGTTTGTTGCTCTCTGTCTTCTCCCTATCTAGGTGGCTTTGCAGGGTGACTACCTGCTCTGCGCATGCCCTTTTGAAGTCCAGTTGTTGCTCCAGCTTTTTCTGGCTCTGCAGTAGGGCGTCCAAACCTTCTTGGTACTCCTTCTGCAAGGCCAGAAATATGTTATCCTGGTCAGACATTTCCTGTTGCAGGATACCCATATCCTCTTTTATTTTAATGATATACTGCCTACTATCATTTTCTGACTCCTGGCTCCTCTGCGGCCTCTGCTCAGAAGAGACCAGGTCAGATTGGGCCTTCTCTAATGCCATCACTTGCCTATTTGCCAGATCTTGGCCTTCAGTACATTTGTCCTGTATGGCTCCCATATATAAATATAAATATGCCACTATCCTAACAATCTTGTCATGCTCATCTTTGTCTTTAGTGGCCATATATAGTTCTCTCAGGGCCACATGTAATGGACCCTGATCTCTGCATATGTCTGACCCTGTTTCAGTGATCTGGGGTGCGATTGCCTGCAACCAGACCGCCTGGTCCTGATGAGCCCACTCACCTCTCACAAATAGCTTATGTAAGAGGTGTTCTCTGGCTATTTTGATATCTACCAAGGTCGTCATTCTGGAAATTGATTTCCTTCCTGACTTACAGAAGTTTGTATTTTATTTTGCAAAACAGACCGTTCCCTTAGAGCGTTCCGTTGAGGGGTGTTTTTACAGTGTAACACGGCGTGGTGATCCAACAGGATTATGTATCCTGTCAGTTAGCACACCGTATTAATCTTCACAAGTGATAGATCTAATCCAGAATCCCCGGCTCGAGCCCCTAATCTGTCAAGTGACTTCAATTCAGAAATCCCACTAAGTCAGTGCCTCGTCTGGGACGCCCAAGGGAAGCCCTTATTTATATATTTTTATGGCAAGTTATACTCTGGATGATAAACCCTTAAATAACACCCCTCTCTTTGAATCCCCCTGACCTCACTGAGCCAAGAAGTAGGTTTGTTTTGCAATTTAAAAGATTTATTGGACAAATTAAACAATATATATATATATCACACTTTTATAATAAATTAATATTTGATATCACACTTAGGCATATGACAGTGATCAACAATGGATGATGTTACACTAGCACACTGATTTAATTACTTAAGAGTTAGTATAGGGAGGATAAGGTAGCTGAGAATACTTTGATGATTTCAAGGAAAAACAATGATGGAAAGAATGTGGGAAAGAAATAACTGATAGGGTTTCACAAGAGATAATATGTTAACTTTTCCCCTTGTGGCAATTCACTCCCCCCTATGCAATAGAAGGAGATGGAAGGTGAGCACACAATTTTCAGGAACACAAACAAAATGCAATACAAAGTTCCAGTTCCCCCCAGCGAGCTTAGAGGAAAACAGGTATGATTTTAAAGCAGACAAATCGATTTAAATGTGGTGGCAATGAAGTAAAATATGCTAAAAATGCTTTTAATTCCCTATTGGAGGTTCAGGGTAGGAGATAGCTATTAAGATTAATTCAAGTCACACTTGTGATGCTCAATGAGGGATTAGCAGGTTGAAAACGAATTTTAGCAGTTCAAGCAAAAGCGGCTATTTTGACAGGAGCTAATTTTTCAATTTGCGGCAATTTTTCTGAATGCGTCAGGCACGATTAGAAAGTTTAGGGCTTGTTGGAAAGCTTAGAATCTTAGCTTTCAAATGAAAGTTAAATCTCGTTCCTAGCACACGCGGTCCCAGAGATACGAACGATTTTGTGGAGATAGTTTCTCGAAATTAAAGTAAACTTCAGAATGACAAAATGAGACTTTTACAGCTTTGAAATGACAGAATGAACACATGATTCCTATGATGCAGTTCTGGACAGGTTCAAATGTTTTGAATCAGATTATTTTAAACTAAGAGATGGGTTCTGCACAGTTCTAGCTGAGTACTCACACTATAAATTTGAAATAGGCCGTCAAGGTCTGGTCAGGCTGGCTGGTTCTCTCGCCACGGACGGTCTTTAGTACCGGTTCTGCTCACAGCTATCTGGTCTGGGTCTCTGGTTCTGCTGGTCTGGATCAAGTGGATTCTGGATACAGCACTGGTTTCTGGGTACCGGCACATGGTTCTAGGTAGAATCAAACAGCTCAGCCCGGCTGTTTGAATAATTTGCAAAAGATATTGAGGCCTGCTGAAAAAGGATTCAGCTGGTGGTTCAGGCCTCAATGCTACAAGTTCTGAAGTCTGGATTCTAAGTTCTGGAGTTCAGTTCTGGATCTTGAAGTTGTCCGGCAAAATGTTTCGCAAGAAAATGGAAAGTGAGTCTTGCCTGTCCAAAACAGTCTGTTTTTATGTGTTTTGAAAATGGGTGTGTGCGTGGGCATAACTAAGCCTGCCCCTCACAACTTATTATTGGCCAAGCTCTCCTCTCTCCCTTGATTGGGGGAAGGAATAGAGTGTATTCAGGCATCAATTTTATGGCATACAGAAAGAACACTCTCCTTGTCAATTTGCACCCAAATCTATTTTTGATCCAAATACATATTTATCTATGTACCATTTTTCTAATATTATATGTCCAGTTAACATATTTTCTGTAGCACCAAACCATCCGATCCCTGTCTTTGTAAGATGTCGTGTCCACTTATGACAGAATTCTGCCCTTTTCATCAAGAACACAACCTCTAAACTTTTCCAGAATTTACACAAACATGCACAAGGAATATGGGCATCAGATGATAAAGTGTCAGATTTTTAACATACAGAAATTCGGAGTAATACCTTATTTTCCGCTACTACCCCCAGAACATACCACAGAGTCCTAACACCTCTTAAAATGTGCACAGAAAAATCACAAGAATAATGATATTACTTATATAATTTTGACAAGTCCGTACTTTGAATTATCCATCTTTTTAAAATTTTGCTCTGGCCCAGAGGGGTATGGTTTCCCAAAGCACATGGTGGAATTTCTGGTTTGTCCACTTCCTCCAACTCAAGTTGCTCACAGAGGCACTGCTCCTCCCAGTTTCTCCCAAGAGGAAGCCATTTACGACCCCCCCTAATTTAACATTTGCCTGAGCCAAGGAAGGCTCATTGTTCTCTTTCCCTGCTCCCAGGTGCTCCTCCCCTGATTCAATCAGAAAGGTGTAATCTCCTTTTGGTGGGAAAAGCAGAAGGCAGCCAGGCCTGCGAATGCAGTGGCTGAGCAAGTTTCAACTCCTGTCGGGGGTAGTTGCCAGGCAGAATTCAATCTCTTCAAGCCAGGCTTCAGCCAAATGTCACTTTTGTTCCCAGTTTTTCTTCATTCAAATCAAACTTACAATTTCTACACATGCAGCTCGAACGCTGATTCTAAGTTCAAAACTATGACATTTAAACAGTTGCAACCTATGTGACACTCGAAGTAGGTCACTCATTTATTTTAAACATTTCGATTTTAGTGGCTTTAAGTCCGATTTCACTTCAGCTGCTGACATCCACAGCTCAGCCAGTTTGGTTATAAACATTGTTTTGGGCTCTTCATCTTTCCAGATTTTGTATGCACACAAGACTACATTCTGCCAAATGTCTGCTGGTGTTCAGTGAGATTTTTGAATATCTTGCAATGTTTAAAATAGGCATTTTTAGCTTGCATTTCAGAGAAACAAAGGTGATTTCAAAGCGCTTTTTTGAGCTAATAGGCACTGCTGTTTTTCCTTTGGCACCACGTTTCACTCATGGTGTTTCTGGCCCATCACGCTCGCACTGGTGGGTGGTAGGTCAGGCGACCATTTTGGTGTGCGCAAAAACTGTGCGGTTTTCCCGGATTCTGGAGCAAATGTGGGCTTTTCGGCCATCTTGGATTTTCTAAGCCCACAGCACCAAATGTTGCAGCATAATAACTTGAACGTGGGTCAAGACACCCAACAAGGTTACACCCTCCCCAGAGAGACAGCCATGCCACAGGAAGCTGGCCTGGGAGCAGGAATCAAAGGGCACACCCATTCACAAAAGGCTTAGCCCCAAACCAGGTTGATGTACATCAAAAGTGCCTTTGATCCTATTGAGAAGGTAAGGCGTGGGGTTAGTGTGGATAGAGGGAGCTCTTTACAGCTGGAGGACGGTTACACCATATTGTCTCTCTCTGCCTCTATCTTTCCTTCCTGTCTCCTCCACTTCCTTTATCACAAAGAACTTTGGGTGTGATGTTGGAAGGCAAAGTCCACTTGCTCTAAGAATAGGGATTTAGCCCTTAAAGCAGGCTAGCTTTACTCCAATCACCTGTGGACTTTTGCCTTTCTTTAAAAGAAGGGCTCTCCCACTCCTTCATTGATTCACTCTTGAGCAAAAAACTGCGAATGAATTAATTTGACCTCTGTTGGAAGACTTGATATTTCCAAAGTACTCCTCCAATAAGGTGAAGAGTATGAGGCTCATTATGAGTTTCCTGATATCCTGCCGGTAATTCCAGTGGGATACCGGGAAACTGCCCTTACCGTCTCTGGATCCCGATATACTGGAATCACTGGGATATTACGGGTAGCAGAATGTTGGTAAGTTTCCATTCCCATGGGATGGGAGTGCAGTAATTACTGGCACTGGTGTTACCGGTGCCAGTAAATGCAGCATTTGTTTGCAAGTAGGGGCCTGATCTACTGGCAGGTCAGGCCAGCTGGGTGATCTGTTGCCCTCACCGGCACACTTGAAGTGTGCCGGTCTGGAAAAATTGCCACAGTGGAGTCCAGGACCTCTGCATGTTGAAGGTCCCCTGCCGTTGTGTGCCAACCTTCCCTGTGTTTGGGAGCCTGAAAACAAGGGTCATTCTGCTTCTTGAATCCTTGAATTGGGATTCACAGCACCCTGAGAGCTAAGACATCCAGAAACCCTTTTTCATTGCCTGTAACCAGTCTAACTGCTTTCAAACTGGGTTCACCACACCTCAAACTTTAGGACCCACTGGTTCTGCATCTGGCTCACAGCCAAACTTTTCGAAGCAGCGTGCTTGCACCACAAACCAGCTCAAGGCTGCATCATACCTCACAAACCCTGTCACCTGCTCAGCTCAGATCCACTGCTCGCTGCTGGACCCCGATTCAAACTGCTGAAGTGTCATTCGCCAACTCAAACAAGCAGTTACACAAGCGACTTAATCCGAATTGAGCTCAAACTGCTGCATCATCGAATTGCACACTGGAGCATCTAGATCACCACTTGGAACCATCGCCGACACATGACTCGAACTACTGGAGCATAACCCGCAGACCTTACCCTAATGTTACATAACGTCTTAAATCGGGTCGACCCTGAACCAAGCCTAGTGAGTGCTACAACCTGCATTGCTCGAATGCTGTCTTCGAACAGCTCTGAGCCACCCGATACACCCCAGCCAAACTCCAGCTCGCTGTTTGGATCAACATGAGTCGCTGCACCTGAAATTGGTTTGAACCACTTGGACAACATCCCAAAGCCAGGTTTGATGCTGTCGACCCACGAAGAACTGCAATAAGGCATTATTGACTGATTCATGCATGCACCCTCTATTCATTTTGGTGCCCTAGAGACTGGTCAGATTATTGTGATCAAGTTTGCACCTAAGGACACATCCTTTTAAAGAATATTGTGACATTTACTTGCCTTTCACCCCTGATTCAGAACCTAGAATTCTGTAGTTTAGGATCTTTACTTATTCTGTGTTCTTTCCTCAGGGGTGGGTTGTGTGTAGTGTTTTCTATTTAGTTATTCATGCATATGGTGTGCTGAATTAAAGTATATATTTGTATAAAACCTTGATTGAACATTCCTTTTTTTGGACTGTTATACTTTGCTCTTTGCTTTGCTAATGAATCACATTCACACCTCTTGTGAGAGTATGGCCTTCGCTCGGCCCACGTTACCACAAAAGGAGAAGGCGGTATATATCTTAACTGTGGCTGTTTTACCTTTATGATTGTATTGGCTCTTGGTTTGTAGAAGTGTGAGGGCTGAGTAGGCATGTTGGCCTCTACTCATCCTTGTACTCCAGCAGGGCAGAAGTCAATTCGTCAGAGCATGGGGCATCAAACAGCAAAGTCTTTGGGGTTTTTAATCTTCAATTGGGGGATCCTTTTCTGGGCTATATCCTCACTTTGCTGTCACAGTCTTTGGGGATTTACTCCCGCCACACTTCTTTCTTGGATCTGTCCTGCACCTTTCCCACACAACCTTAGTTGGGGATCTGGTGTGTGAGTGTGCCTTACATGGTTCCTGCTGCAGGTACCCAGTGTGGCACCTGTTGGAACACTGTTTTCCTGCACCTTGAACAGCATTCCTCTGCGTCTGTGCTCCATCTCCATCATCAAGATGGGGAAGGTGCAGATGAGCACTGACGTGGTTTTAGGCATGCACAGTATGAGGCATTGTAGTGTCGCTAGGGCAACACCCATTGGAGTCTCGTTCTTGCGCCATCTCCACAAAACGCTAACCAGACAGAGCTTGGTGCATCTAAACATCTCTTGTTGTGTTTTTTTCCTCTTCTTTCTGCTTTTCCTCAATCTCCCATCCTGAGGAGTTCTGCTGTCCACCCTGCTTTTCCTTCTCTTTGTTCTTGCCTCATTGCTCCCCTCAGGTCTGGTCCTTTTCCTTGTTCGAACCCCCCACCTTCCTTGGAACATGCTTTTTTAGTCTTTATCTTGTCCTACTGGCTACTCCTTTTTGGTGTCTTCCCGGTAGCCTTGCTCTCCCTCTCCTTGGGTCAGCAATCCCTACAACTAGCATCTAATCCCAGGCAACTGAAGCAGTGGCTTCATAAATCTCCTGTACCATCACATGGTGCAAGGACTACAGTTCAGCTCCCCGCTATATTTTCTAGTTCATGGTAGGGGTTCTGGACTACCCCACACTGAGGATGGCAGGTATGAGGTGCCAGCATTCCACACTGCCTGACAGGATCCTTGGTCTGTAGATCCAGGCCTTCTGCTTCTGGCCATCAGCTCCAGGACAGACACTTTGTCTGTGTGTCAGGGCCCTAAGTGTGCATGCACACTAAGTTGGGAAAAATAGCCCTAGGGTGAACAAAAATGGGAGTAATCCACCATGAGATAGGCAATATTAATTTCTTCAAAGGCTTTACAGAGAGATTCTTGTCAAGTCACTGTAACAGGATTCTGGCTTTATTACTGCATACCCCTTTCTCATCTGTCTACTCGATGAGATGCAATGGAGTTGGTCCCAAGGATACATCTCCTGCAATTCCTCTCCTCCCACCTCCACTGTATTTCTCCTTCACTTCTTTGTGTATTCCCTGGGCACTCCACCACATGCTTGTGCCTCCGTTCCTCATGAACTCTCTCCTGCCAGGCTTGTAGTGCATCTATTCCTTGTCCTCAACTACTACAGACTTTGCTCTGCTATACCTCCTCCACTTCTCCTCTTTCTCCTTATCGCCACCTTTCTCTTCTCCAACCTCCTCCTTAATAATCCTCTCCTCCACCCCCCTCGTCTCTCCTCCAATGACCTCCTCTGTACTATCCAGGACCTTCCTCCAGACGTTCCTCCGGATCTCCTCCTTTCAATTACCTCCCTCCTGATCTCTTCAGAAACCCACTTGTAGCTACCTCCTCATTATGCTCCTTCTTCCCCATGCCACCTTCAATCTACTTCTAAATATGTACCTCCTATTCTTCCTTGGTATCACCATGAATCTCCTCCTGAAAACACTCCCCCACCTTGCCCTTGATGCCCTTCAGCCTTTTATATTTCTCCTTCCTCTTTTGGCTCTGCTTCATGCCACCCCACCCCTAATGTTACTCCTTAACATCTTCTCACTGTCCGCCATCTACGCCCTTCCCATCTTCTCTCTGGCCACCTCTCTACTGCAGCTTTTCTCCTCATAACGTTAATGGCCATCTGTCTTCACCTCAAATCTCTCCAAAGATCCCTTTTCATCTCAAAGCAAATGTGCAGGGCAAAAAGTTGCATACACAATTGTACGCCGCCTTTTGCCTTGCACTTTTGCACTCTGCCTGGCAAATATTGGGTATGCGTGCAGGAACCCGCTACCGAATTGCGTGGGGACTCAACGTTAGGTCCAATATCTTTAGGCCTATTACATGCCCCCCTCCTCCTCCAAGACAAGCATATCTTCTGATGTCCCAGTGCTGGAAGCTTATATATCATGTGTTCTACTCTTCAAGATAGCACATACATTCAAGGGTCACACCACAAACCATACAGCCACAAAGGACTCATGCACTTTTAGCCTGCAACCATCGACACCTCTGTTTTTGCACACAACTTTCCCTCTGCCCGCCTAAATAGCCATCCCCTTTACACTTTATTCCAGGACCATGCACCAAGACGCTACCAAATTGGCACACATTTGACACACAGTTTTGAAGGCATGAGTAGAGACTGCGCTAGCACATTTTAGTGGACCTTGACGCTATTCCTGTGACTGAAGGTAAAAAAAAATAAAAAAAGAACACGTGTTCATATTAATTCTCAGATCAATAATAACAAATTAACAGGCCGATTCATGGAATTAATGTGCGCTGAAAAAACGGCGCATGCGTGCGAAAACGTGCGATTCGCAGTGAAATAGCGAAAATCGCAGTGCAAGTGCGATTATCGCACAGAAAACATCGCACATCAATTCATGGAAGTCCGTGCACGCGCAAAATGTGGGATGTGCGCTGAAAAAGTGCGCGCGCACGTTGGCGCACAGGTCATCGAACGCCGTGCGGTAAGGCCACAGCGAATTCGCACATAGCGCGGCGCACATAACAAAAGTAGGCGTAACACGGGGCGTCACACGCAGAATGGGGAACAACTCGTGAAAATGTGGGCGTCACGGGGGAAGTACAGGAGGCAAGTGCGCAGAATGCCCACACGCTCGCCTACAACACATATTCATGGAATCGAATAGGGAAAAACAGCGCACGGCCAAAGACGCGCACAGGCCCATACATGTCCGCCACACGAAAGCAGGCGGTAGCGTCCCTGCACAGGAAAAAAATGTGTGCCAAAGTCCTACATGCGCGAGAAGGCCCACACGTGATCGGGCCTGGGGGAGCGTGTGCGTGTATTACAGAGGTGCGCAAGAAGTTTCACACGTGATCGGGCCTGGGGGAGCGTGTGCGTGTATTTCAGAGGTGCGTGAGAAGTTCCACACGCGATCGGGCCTGGGGGAGCGTGTGCGTGTATTCCAGAGGTGCGCGAGAAGTTTCTCACACGCGATTGGCCTGGGCGCGTGTATTTCAGGTGTGCGCGAGAAGTCTCACACGCGATTGGCCTGGGCGCGTGTATTTCAGGGGTGCGTGAGAAGTTCCACACGCGACTGGCCTGGGCGCGTGTATTTCAGGGGTGCACGAGAAGTTCCACACGTGATTGGCCTGGGCGCGTGTATTTCAGAGGTGTGTGAGAAGTTCCACACGCGATTGGCCTGGGCGCGTGTATTTCAGGGGTGCGCGAGAAGTTCCACATGCAATTGGCCTGTGCGCGTGTATTTCAGGGGTGCGCGTGAAGTTCCACACGCGATCGGGTCTGGGGGAGCGTGTGCGTGTATTTCAGAGGTGCGCGAGAAGTTCCACACGCGAATGGCTTGGGCGCGTGTATTTCAGGGGTGCATGGGTGGTTTTACACGCGTTCGGGCCTGGGGTAGCAGGGTACCACTCACCGTCTGCCTTGCGTGTAGAAGAACACGTAGCCAACACCCACCCGCTGTGAAGTAATAGCGTGTGAACCCCAACGCCTGCAAAACACACGCACCGCACCCCACGAAATGCAACGCCCGTGCGCGATACGTCACAGACACGCATACGCGCTAAGGGCCTTTGGTCCAATGGAATCGCGTATGCGTGCTGACGCACTTACGCGCTAAGGGCCTTTCCTCGATTCACACGCTGACGTGCAGAATTTTCATGTGCCAAATCACTCCGTATCAAGCTGGCCACGCGTAAGCACACGGAAGACCACGCTCCTGCCCAAAAGGCCGAATTACTGCCCCCCAGAGCCCCGAGCAGCCTCCCACGAGCCATATGCTGCTGCCTGCCTGCCTGCTGCCACCGTGCCCTGCCATTTGGTGCCTGCACATCAGCCATCTGCAGGGGTCCAGTTGCTGTGTCCACCCCTGCTGGAACAGAACACTCCCGACTGGGATACCATCGCTCCACAGCCCAGCCCCAGGACCCAGTTGCCCACCCACGCCTGCCTCGGCGGTCGCCATGTCGGGGCAAACACCATCCGAGACCACTGGCGACCCCCAGCCAGAGGGGCAGAGGGCCACCAGCTTCAGTCAGAAGGAAGTTGGTGTCCTGGTGGAGCTTGTCCTGGGGCATTATAATGCCCTCTTCGGATCACCACGCGCCGACAAGGAAGGACGGGACAGGATCTGGGACGACTTTGTGGTTGCCATCAACGCGGAGGGGGTGGCAACCCGCAACATCAAGCAAGTCAAGAAGCGCTGGGAGGACTTCAGGTCCAGGACCCTCATAAAGGCCCGGCGCCTCGTGGAGGGGGGCCGGGGCAGCATGAGTACCATCCAGCTGAGGGTCCTGGAACGCGTACGCCCAGCGCTCCATGCCCAGATCCTTGAGAGGCAGACCCGTCTGGAGTCGAGCGGTAAGTGGCCAAGCATTGCTGTGTGAGACAGGGCATGTTGCAGCGTGCTGGTTGTCTGATACTTGCCTGTATGTGTGACATAGGCCATGTACGCGTGTGTGTGTGCAGGGACATCATGGTCATGCATGTGAGACCAGTAATGTGTGAAGCACACGGTTGGTGTGTGTGTTTAAATGTAACATGGGGAGCCCTATGCGGAATGGACACATGAGAGCATGCCAGTCTCTGTTCCTGGACATGGGTGTGGGTGAGGGATGGGTGCTGATGCCATGTACATGTATGGTGTCCATGTCTGTGTTTTGACCTGCGTGCCTGTGACCTGTGGATGCCATGGATGCATGACACATGTCTGTGACAATGTTCAGATTCACTGATGCAGCCAGTTATCCTTGCATCCACTGTGTCTGGGGTGTACGAGTCCAGATGGATGAAAGTACGTTGAAGTGTGTGCATGTGATAGGCATGACCCATGATGCATGTGAGTCCAAAAACAACATTGTATGCTTCAAGAGTCCCTTGGACATGTTTGCTTATGTCCATAGCATGCGCCATGCCTGTTACTGCATGTGTTTTGCCTGCACTGACCCATGTGTTGTGAAGGGACATGATGGAAGTGATCTTTGACAGTGCCACTCATCTGCTATTGCTTCCTGTCTAGGGGACCATTGTACAGTACCCTGATGCTTGTGTTCTATGCCTCCCTCTACACAGCGCAAAGTGAAGAAGAGGGCGGAGACGGCGCTGTGGAGCTAAGCGGCGGGGATGCCCCCACGGCTGCAGCGGAAGGGGTGGGTGAGCCCCCACAGGGGCTTGCAACGGCAGAAGACAGTGTGGAGCCATCCAGGTTGGTGGTTTCCACAGAGGAGGAGGAGGCCGCTACTGAGCCGCACATGGGGCCTGGTGGGGGCATCCCTGCTGGTGCAAGTGGTGCAGTCGAGGGGCAGGGGCAGGAGGCAGCACAGGTCGCCGTGGAGGTGCCTGTGCATGTCACTGTCCCTGACACTGTGACTGCACCACCATGCACCAGCAGGGATGCCCATCCCAGGCCCGTCCGCAGGTAGGGGGGATGTCCATGTCATCTGACTCCCCTCCACCTGCGGACGAGGGGACCCCTGGCCGTATGGGGAAGGTCCTCATTGGTGTCGCGTTGCGCACGGCTGTCATTCGTGATGAGGTGCGTTCTTCCCGGGGGGAGCACGCACGTCATCACGAACAGCACCGTGCCAACGTGGCCCAGTTGGGAGCGGTCATGGTCGGGGGTCTCGTACATGTGTCGGGCACTCTGGCGACCCTCTCCTCCTCTGTGGAGGCTATGCGCCAGTCGTACTCCATGCCGTCTTCCAGCCCAGATGCCACCAGGGCCCCCTGTGGACCCGCCCCGACCAATGCAGCCACCTCAGTGGGGATCCCATCCTGCCACAGTCGGGAGTCGGAGGTCCAGCAGGGGTGGACACACCAGCAACTGGACTCCAGCAGATGGAGGATGTGACGGCATCATCGGGCAGGGCATGTGCACAACGGCGTTGGTGGTTTCCATCAGCCTGGATGCCGTTGTGCTGGCACAGGCAGTTGCGTCGGAAGCAGCGGCAGGCTCGACATGGGAGGCATCATGGCTCGGGGCCATCAACATCAGGGGTGCAGGCATCGGCCGGAGGGCAGGAGAACCCTGGAATGGGCGTGGCTTCCGTGTGGGAGCGGTTGGGACAGCAGATAGGTGTGGAGCGGCAGCGGGCAGAGGAGGAACGGCTCACAATGGTCAGGGCGGAGAACTCCATGCGGAGGGCGCTGAGGCGGGCTGAGTGCCTCGAGGGTCTTCGCAGGGAGTTAGAGCTGGACACTGAATTATCCCTGCGGGACCTCGGGCCAGGGAACATGCCCGCCTCCAAGCCATTGAACAGGAGTTTGATGATGCCCTGGCCCATGACAACAACCAGTGAGCGGTCGGACTAGCCCGCTGCCCTTGTAAATAATTATGTAGTTAGTGTTAGGTTTCCTTTGCTTTTTTATTTATTTTGGACCTTTTGGACAATGGGCCACATTTTTGTATATAGTTTTATTTTATTAGGTAGTATTTTTATGTAGGTTTCATTTCTTCAGTTGGGATCATGGACCCTGGTTTGTTTATCTGTATATAGTTGACTGTTGGATTTTTTAATTTTTTTTTGGATTTACCCATGGAGCAATGGTTTTCGGTTTTGTTTTTACCTTGGATTTACTTTCTTGAACTGTGACTTTGGACACCTTTCCTTTGGATTATGATTTGTCGTTTTTCATTATTTTACGGAAATGCTGCTTTTGGTTTTTGATTCCCATTGTCATTTGTTTATTTTTAATTCCATTTATGCTGTTTTTAATACATTTTTTTCATCAAACTTCAATGTGTAGTATCATCTTATTGGTATCATGTATATCATGATATGGGTTTTGAGATTCACTGACACCCATTGGGTGTATGTGAGGGCCATGTGTTCATTTCCAAACTTGCTATTGGGGTTCTATCATGTCATTGCCATTTCTAAGTGGGTGGATGCAATACTCGAGTGGGTGTTTTGCATTTGGAGGCTGGCCATAAGGGCCAGGGATCTAGATTGTGATGACATGTTGGCTGGGGGACATGTGTGGGGGCCTGCTGGCAGGTGCCCTGCAATGCTGTGGGGTGGGGGTACAGGGGGACATGAGTGGGACATGAGTGGGGGCCTGCTGGCAGGTGCCCCACAATGCTGGGGGGTGGGGGTGCAGGGGGACATGAGTGGGACATGAGTGGGTGCCTGCTGGCAGGTGCCCCGCAATGCTGGGGGGTAGGGGTGCAGGGGGACATGAGTGGGACATGAGTGGGGGCCTGCTGGCAGGTGCCCCGCAATGCTGGGGGGTAGGGGTGCAGGGGGACATGAGTGGGACATGAGTGGGGGCCTGCTGGCAGGTGCCCCGCAATGCTGGGGGGTGGGGGTGCAGGGGGACATGAGTGGGACATGAGTGGGGGCCTGCTGGCAGGTGCCCCGCAATGCTGGGGGTGGGGGTTCAAGGGGACATGAGTTGGTGATCAGTAGTGCAAGGAGACATGTGCCTTTGCCGGGGGGCATGCCCATGTTGGGTGGGCTGCCTGCGGGACATGACCAGGGATGCAGGGTAGTCCCCTGTGGTGTGGGCTGCCTGCAGGGGCCGTGGAGGGTGTACAGGGGACACCTGGGAGGACCCACACTGCCAAATCACATGTAGGACTCCCCGGCACCCCTGAAATACACGTACCCTGCTGAAATCGCGTGTGAAAATTCTCACGCACCCCTGAAATACACGTACCCTGCTGAAATCACGTGTGAAAATTCTTGCGCACCCGTGAAATACACGTACCCTGCTGAAATCGCGTGTGAAAATTCTTGCGCACCTTTGAAATACATGCGCCCAGGCCAATCGCGTGTGGAACTTCTCGCGCACCTCTGAAATACATGTGCCCAGGCCAATCGCGTGTGGAACTTCTCGCGCACCTCTGGAATACACGCGCCCAGGGCAATCGCGTATGGAACTTCTCGCGCACCTCTGAAATACACGCGCCCAGGCCAATCGCGTGTGGAACTTCTCGCGCACCCCTGAAATACACGCACCCAGGCCATTCGCATGTAGAACTTGTCGCGCACCCCTGAAATACACGCACACGCTCCCCCAGGCCCGATCGCGTGTGAGACTTCTCGCGCACCCCTGAAATACACGCACACGCTCCCCCAGGCCAGATTGCATGTGGAACTTCACAATCGCGTGTAGTACTTCTCGTGCACCCCTGAAATACACGCGCCCAGGCCATTCGCGTATGGAACTTCTCGCGCACCTCTGAAATACACGCACACGCTCCCCCAGGCCCGATCGCGTGTGGAACTTCTCGCGCACCCCTGAAATACACGCGCACAGGCCAATCGCATGTGAAACTTCTCGCACACCTCTGGAATACATGCGCCCAGGCCAATCGCGTGTGGAACTTCTCGCGCACCTCTGAAATACACGCACACGCTCCCCCAGGCCAATCGCGTGTGGAACTTTTCACGCACCTCTGAAATACACGCGCCCAGGCCAATCGCGTGTGGAACTTCTCACGCACCCCTGAAATACACGCGCACGCTCCCCCAGGCCAGATCGCATGTGGAACTTCACAATCACGTGTAGTACTTCTAGCGCACCCCTGAAATACACGCGCCCAGGCCATTCGCGTGGAACTTCTCGCGCACCTCTGAAATACACGCACACACTCCCCCAGGCCCGATCGCGTGTGGAACTTCTCGCGCACCCCTGAAATACACGCGCACAGGCCAATCGCATGTGAAACTTCTCGCACACCTCTGGAATACACGCGCCCAGGCCAATCGCGTGTGGAACTTCTCGCGCACCTCTGAAATACACGCACACGCTCCCCCAGGCCAATCGCGTGTGGAACTTTTCACGCACCTCTGAAATACACGCGCCCAGGCCAATCGCGTGTGGAACTTCTCACGCACCCCTGAAATACACGCGCACGCTCCCCCAGGCCAGATCGCATGTGGAACTTCACAATCACGTGTAGTACTTCTAGCGCACCCCTGAAATACACGCGCCCAGGCCATTCGCGTGGAACTTCTCGCGCACCTCTGAAATACACGCACACACTCCCCCAGGCCCGATCGCGTGTGGAACTTCTCGCGCACCCCTGAAATACACGCACCCAGGACAATCGCATGTGAAACTTCTCGCTCACCTCTGATATACACTCACACGCTCCCCCAGGCCAGATCGCGTGTGGAACTTCTTGCGCACCTCTGAAATACACGCACACGCTCCCCCAGGCCAATTGCGTGTGGAACTTCTCGCGCACCCCTGAGATACACGCGCCCAGGCAAATCGCGTGTGGAACTTCTCGCGCACCCCTGAGATACACGCGCCCAGGCCAATCGCGTGTGGAACTTCTCGCGCACCCCTGAAATACACGCGCCCAGGCCATTCGCGTGTGGAACTTCTTGCGCACCCCTGAAATACACGCACCCAGGCCATTCGCGTGTAATACTTCTCGTGCACCCCTGGAATATACACACACGCTCCCCCAGGCCAGATCGCGTGTGAAAATTCTCTCGCACGCGTGTTCCCGACACCCGTAATACTCGTTCCCCGCTTTACATTTGCTGTTTGACAGTCCGGTAAACTGGTACAGGGTTGGCGCAGCCCTTTGCAATGGTTTTACGATCTTGATGGCTTTTCCTTGCGCGAGGGCGTTCTTGGGGGCGTTACTGGCGCTGCTGCAGGGTCGCTGCGCCACTCTGCGCCACGTCTGATTTTGGAGGCGAGAATCCATGAATACGCTGTGCGCGGAAATTGATTTTATCGCACGCGGCTGGTGCAGACATTCGCACGGGCACGCTGTGCGCCAGCCGCGTGCGACACTTTTGTGAGGAATTACATGAATCGGCCTGTTAGGGTCCCCAAAGGGGCATAGAGGAGCACGCACGCCAGGGTTCAAACCTGCAACATGCAGGATTTCCCATTCAGTAGGCATTAGTGGCAGTCACTTAGCACAGCGCATTTTCTCAACAATGGCATTTTTAGAACAAATGACCACCCTTTTTGAAACTGTTGGTGTTTCCGAAAAGTGATCATGCACTTTCTATTATTACATTGACTCACCGCGACGGAGCTGCTACAGAAACATCTGCAGTGAGAAAACAAGGGGGTTTCTACTGTAATATAGGTGGTATGACTATTATTATTATTCTTGTTATTGTTTCTCTCATTAATATTGCTACTATTTGTATTGCTATTGTTGTTATCATTACTAGTGTTGAAAGGTAACCTGGGTTTGGTGAAGGCTTCTGCTGAGATCTCTCTGATTGGTTCACCGGTTCACCATGGATATTTGCTGCTACTCCGACTTCCATGGCCAAAGGAGTTCTTAGTTAAGTCAAGAAACAGTTTCCTGTCAAAGAGTATCCATCGTTCCCAATTGGAGCGCTTTGTACTTCTGATTGTCAATTTGCAAATAATTGTGTTGTAGGGATGATTTTAAATGAATAAGGCAGGAGGATGAAGTAGAAAGGGTTGAGGTCTTGGCAGAAGCCATTGGATCAATATTATGCAATATGTTATCGCTACCTTTGAAGAAAGTGTAGAATGGAAGGTTACCACGTGACCTGAAGATAAGGGGAACTGTACCATGAATTATGGCAATAATTAAGCCATTTTGCAAAGGCTTCACTGCATTTTGATCTACCTAGAAGAGTAAATGAGAACGTAATGTGAAAGATATACTTCACAAACACAAAGTGGACAGATCTTCCCTTTACCTCATTACGTTTACCATTTTGTTTCCATTTATTTTCTTTCTGTCGTTATGAGATAGAGTGTATTTAGTTTGTATTAACTCTTTTGAGCATGATTGCAGCAGCCGCTGAAAACAGTACATTACAACTATAAACATTTTCGGCATATTAATGATTTGCGTATTTTCTACAGATGTGGATTAATGTTGCAAGCCAATTTGTTTTCAGGCTTACCACCACTACCAGTACCTCTAAAGCAGTTCCATACCAAATGGCAGGGAATTATATGAACAAATATCCCCAAAAGCAGCTCCAATGTCAGATCTCTTTCACATATTCGAGACGGTTGGGATGTTTCACCCTAAATAACACACAAATATAGCAGGTGACAAAAGTCACAGAAGTAGGGGAGGTTCAAATGTCTGAGATAATCTTTTGATATATTCACAACAAAGGGCCTGATTCATTAATGGCGCAGTCCCATAGAAAAACGTTCCATGAACCAGGCCCCGAGTCTTTTAAAAAGTTTGCCTCCTTCATATGGCAGAAAGTTCAGAACGTAAGTAAGGAGGGGAATATGGGTATAGCACAATCTGTGGACGTGCTGTGGACAGAATTGGGAATTGGCGCAGATCATCACTGCTCAGGAAGGGGCTGCACAGAACAGGTGGACCAGATATAGCGCAACAAGACTCAATAAAGTCCTAATTCAGAAACGAATTGGTGCGTACCATGGTGGTGCAAGAGCATGCCTCGATCTATTGTCGAAGGCTACAGATGCTGAAGTGTCTCCCACCACAAATAGCATGGTGGGAGTACAAGAGAAGGTGGAGTCTATGGAGTTCAGTGGCGTGGAACCCGTGCACCTCTGAATACTGTCATTAAGATCCAGGGCCCAAAATGAAACAGGCAATTTGGAATCAAAAATATCATTTATAAAAAGGGATTTTGTCTTAAACACATTCATTTGTAATGTCTTAGGCAATACATGTGCTCCACACATGTAATAATGTGTTTACGATTCTGCCACATGAACATGAACACTAGGATGAACCCAGTGGATTAGCTGGCAGTCACAATTTATTATCGCAAATCATACTAATCTACTTCCATTCATTTCCCTTTGAAAGACATTGGCACTTCAGTATTACATAGCACAAACTACATTTGCCATTATACACCTTGAGCCTTTTGGGAAACATGGCTATTCATACGTGAGCATCTGAAAACTACAATCCACAATCCACAGAAGCCTCATGAGTCCACACTGCTTTCACTTTCCCAGGTCCAGAAGAGGAGGAGGCAGATTATCTTGATATGTGGTTCTCCAGATGCCTCAAAGAAGCCTGCTTCAGCTCAGGGTGTGCCAGTATCTGATCAGCTGCCTGCTGCCTGCAGGAGCACTTGGTTCATGGTTTATGTGTGTGCCCAGGCCCTCTTGCATTAAACAGTGCTTTTCTACTGTCTCCTGTTGCAGCTGTTTCCAGAATCTGTTCCTATTCCAGTGCCTGCGCTCCCTATCATGTAGTATTTGCGCCCTCTGTCTGCAGCACTGTACTCTATGCCCTGCAACCCTAGGCTCCTTGCCTGCATTTCCTCTGCCCCCACTTCCTGCAGTCCTCTGTTTTTCTGCCTGTAGTCCCTTGCTCTCTGTCATCAGTTCAATTGTTCCTTGCTCTGTGATTGTAGTACTTTTTATCTGGCCATTTTTTTTTTATTTTTTTGTAATTTTTTTTTATTAGCATCAATTAATTTTCAAGAAAACTTTAAATGCAAATAGTTCATTAATTAAAACAGAAAAGGAAACAAGACGAAAACTAAAAATTACACATCTACATAGGGAGGAAGGTTTGAGACCAGAGAGATTATGTGTCCAAATTTGAGAGAATGTCTCTCACAAAGTTCAATAGTGCCAAAGTCAGAGATACTTTTCCTCCCCCATCTTAAAATGGTCCACATCTCGTGCGGGGGATTTGTCTCGAAGTTCTCAAAATGTTTTCCCAACCATTTTTCTCTGGAGGCCGAGAGTGGAACACAACTCATTACCAAATGCTGTAAAGTTTCTACCTCCAAACCACAGCATCGGCACAGATTTAACCCATCTTCCCTTTTTTTGGACCTTCTCCCCAGCACCTCCCTAGTTGGGAGAAGGTTCAAGCGAAATCTAAAAAAAGAGCTGCCTTTCTGAGTAGGACGGGAATTTTTTGAGGTATGGGAGCAATGTACCTCTGCTGTAGTGTTCGTCAAGTCCCAAGGTTATGGATGGAAGTAGACTGAGCCTGTCCTGGGTAACGATCCAATCCCAGTCCAACAGTTTGTTCTTTACCCTGGATGGATTTTCCAGTAGCTTGTCTACATTTTGGGCAATGACTTACAAGATGCCTGTACATGTATTCTGCCATGTATTTAAAGCTGGTATCTGGTTACCAGACAGAGCTTCTTTTATAGCCATGAAACCACTTCTTTCCAGAGGAACCAAACATTTGCTGTAAAGGGTTAGTGTTTTCCAGACCAGAGCGATATACAATGAGGTAAGCCCCAATTCTTTCCTCACGCATTCGATTGGGAGAGATGAAGGTAAGCTCAATACCCTTTTCCTGAACTGGCTTTCAAGCACACGCCAAACCTCTGGTGCAAGGAAGAAGTTGGCCTCAGCTGCGTAAGTCAGTTATCTGGCGATTGTTTCCTTGATTCCAGTTCAGAGTTTCCTTGCTAGATTTATGTAGTTCGGTCCTTGTTATACCACTCCAGAGTTTCAGTTCCTAGTTTCCTTCTTTCCACTCTGCAGATCAGTCCTTATTGTTCTAGTCCAGAGTTTCATTGTTTCTAGTCTTCACTTAATTCCACTGTTCCTCGATTCCATTCACCATTTCTAGTCCACAGTACCCTTATGGTTAGTTTCCATTTCATTTGCCTCTGCTATTTCTTCCTGTTCTCGGTCTTGAACCTTGCTTATTTTGGCTTCCTGTTATTTGCCTGGATACCGCTGTGAAGGTTTGTGCCACTGTTCATGTCTGCTTTTGTAATACCTTTGCCATAGTTTGGTTGCTAGGATTTCCACAGGCAGTCTCTGTCTCTTTCCTTTGTTGCGTCTCAGTATTTCCTGTTTGCCATATTTGTTAACAGTGCTCTGACTGCTGTTTCAGGAGGCAGTCCCTGTTCCTTTCCTGCTGGACCATACAGGCTTCAGTCTTGTGAGTATTGCTTCCTTGTTTGTGCCTCTGCGTGTCGGACACAAGAACCACTCCTGCTCCTTTCCATCAGAATTCAGAGTGGGGCACTGTAATAGCACCCTACACAGAAGGCTATCATGCCCACTGAGATTGTATAAAACCTGATACTTATTCTGTGAACACCCCAAGAGGGAACCAAATGTGTTTGTCTTAGTTCGACCCCCTGCCCTTTTCTCATATGTAACTTTCTATCTTCAGCTTTGGGTCTATTGGTCCCCACTCGAGCCATTGACATAAAGGTACACTTAGATTTTAGACCAATGTCTCTGGGTGGCCATCAGTGGCCAGAGACATAGACACTTTCTGTAACAGTCAGAAGAGCCAGGCCAGATTGTCAAAGAATTGTAAATATATAATTGTAATGAGGTAAAAGACTTATTTTGAGCACGTGCTTAAGTAAATATATTATGTACATTTTTTGTAGAAAAAAAGTGAAGATGTCTTAATTTGCTGCCAGATATAATCGTTTGTTTCTAGATGTCTATGGAAAGTATGTGATGGAAAGAGAAAACATACTAGTGTCAGTCTGGTGTACCGCTGCCTATCTGTGCCCTAGGATGTTTTAGGATTTGTCTAGTAAGGTAAACATTGACATATCTCCTGAAAAGTTAAAGGAAAACTAAGGAATAGAATTTTATTGAAATGCATATTTATTGAATACTTTATAAAATAAATGGCATTGCTATTCGAACAAACAAACCCCTGTCCTTTAAACAAAAAATTCACATTTTGATGTGTCCATTCTGGTGATTTGTTGCATTTCATTGGCTCCAAAAGTAAGAAAATTCTGTTGATAAAAAATGTGTTGAATATGTATATTCTGTGGTTGGCTGGGTGAGACTGCTGAGCATTCATATATTTCTTAGGATGATCTTTGAAGTTTTGTGCTTGTTGAAACCTGATGTTTGGTCTACTCTAGTTCTATAATATTACTTCTGACTGTGGTTTACATGCCCAGAAATAAGTGCAGCTCAACTTCAACACTGCATCCACGTATTGTTGTTTTGATGTGATTGATCCGAAAGGGCTCTAATTTTTATCATTGGAGGGTTTCATTTCCTACTATTTCCTCAAGGTCTACATTCTAAAGTGTTATTTCCCAATGAATATCCATATGATAGTTGTTTGCTTGTTTCAGTGCTCTCAGATGTTAAATATGTCTCTCCTTGAATGGCCTAATCATGCTCCCAACATAGACCATTTTACTGTGATATGACATAGTTGACTCACTATTGGAAACATTTTTGAGAACTCCATATTGGAATAGATGTATTGTTGCAGCATCGCACAGGCTTTGCAAATTGTGAAATCCACGAGGTGTTTCCACTCATGCTCTTAACACATGTGCATATTATTATGTAAACTGTACAGGTGTGTTCAAATATATGAAATATACAGGTGCATGTACATTTTACAACAAACATTTTAGGCCGCAAGGTCTTACACCTTGCACTTGTATGCCACACAATGTTACCCCATGAAATGGCGAACTTATCTCAATTTCTTTGCTATCAATCATATAACTAAGCACCCAATGGGAGAGAATTGCATGAGAACACTTAGGCAAATGGAAACCAGACTTACATCAATACAAAGACACCATACAGAGTCAATCTTGAGGAAGAGCTGTTTACCTTCATTCATAGCATCATAGATGATGACCACCCATAGACTATATTGTTTACTCTTTTTTTCCCAGCACCAGTAGAGCAAAGACCAATGAAACTCTGCATTTCTTCATCATAGACGATTTTCATAGGTAATTTCTCTATTACATTGACTTATGACAACATATCTTGCAAAGCTTCAATTATATTCTCCTCACTTGGTTCCCCAATATATCCCTGTATTTGTACCACTCAATCATTGCACTCATACCACCAGCAATGTCAGGAGATTTATTGTGATTGGCCACAACAAGAGAGTAATTTCAGATGATATTATTCTCACTCCTTTCCCTCTATTTCATCTGAACTCTGGACCAAATCTTGAACCCAGGAGACATTCTTAGACTGTAATAGGCGGATTGCATTGTGCCACAATGCCATGTAATTATTTCCCTAATGAGATCATAATTTGGCATTTGCCCATTCACAATGTAATTCTATCTATCTCACATGCTTGCCCAAGGGCCGCATGCCATTGACACCAATTCCGGTCATGCTACTTTTATCTCAAATGATTCTCAAACACCCTTAATAAGTGTTTAGAGTTTCACATTCACTTCTGCACTAAGTTTCCGCCTCCACTCGAATGTGGCAGGCTCACCTTTGACTCACCCACCCACTTTGAATGACTCCTGTGTCCATGGTTACAGTCTTTGATGATAAATCAAGCTACCACACCTCTCAAAATTAGCTTGCTAATGACAGGAACCTGCCCTTTGTAGCACCCAGTGATAAATCTGACGTCACTCTTGCCATTACATACGGGCAATGTCTTCAACACCCATTAAAGAATGCCTTAATTCATTAATACTCACACTACTGGCAACTCGGAACACAAAAAATCACACTCCCCTTGACCATTATGGCTTTAGAACAAAGTAGAAGGAAAAAAACATTATATCTATTTGAATTTTTGTTCATTGCTGGACCTAGCTAGATGGTCTCAGATTGCATTACAGGGTTTAAAGATTGAAAGATGGGCAGTGAAATCGACGTTACAAAATGTTTTCAGCATAGGATAGGAATATTAGGGATATAAGGGTAGACAACTATTAGCAGGGAAGGTATGGTGCATGGTTATGTATGTGGCAACAGGTATGTTTTCAGGATCTTTGTGAAAGTATTGATGGAGGGTGCTGTGCAGACGTGAAGTGGTGGTGTTTTACATGTCATGGGTGGCCACTGGGTAAAAGCTTGTCTTTGTGTGCACATAGGTTTGGAGAGTGGAATGGGTAGAAGATGCTGGCATAGTTGTCTGGTGTTTGTGTGGATGATGGTTATGAGTTTGTCATGAAGTTAAGTTGGGGTTTTGTGGTGGATTGTTTTGAATACAATACAGAGTCCTTTGAAGGCAATTATTTGGGGCACAGGGAGTTATTTGTGAATATTTGGGTAGGTGGAGGAGGGGTCTGGCTGCTGTGCTTTGAATGACTTGCTTAGGGGGAAGTGTGTTGTTGGGGAGTCCAGTGAGGTGAGCATTAACAATGTAGTCCAGCTTGGACATAACCAGTGCTTGGACTGTAGTGTGGAAGCCATCAGGGGGAAGGATGTGTCTGATATTTCATAGGATGTCTGTTGCAGATTGCATGTTTTGAAGACAGAATCTATGTTGTGGGTGAAGGAAAGGTGAGAGTAATGGAAATGGTCATTGTGTTTGCTAACGGTCTGTCCAAGGGATTCTACGTATCGGCTGAAGACAGGGAGGAGCCTGGTGGGACCCCTTATTTGACCAGAGTGAGGACTAATTGACAAAGGGGCATGGAACCAGAGTGTGTCCTGCCAGTTAGGAAGGAGGTGAACTAGTCAAGAACACTGCCTGAGAGTTTCATCCTGTGGGATAGGATGTTAAGTAGAATCGTGTGGACAATGGTGTCGAACGCTGCAGTGGGGTCAAGGAGCAGCATTTTTATGTGGCTATTATACTATGGTATAGGTAACAGTGTGTGGCATAACAGTGTGTGATGTAAATACATGTGGTGTAAGATCATGTGGCATGAATTACACATTATGTATGTGCACATGTGGTTTTGTTACATTAAACATGCACTTAGCTGCATTGCTAATTCACATACATTTAGCAGCTGTGTCCAACATGTACATTTCAACTCAATTCAGGCAAGGCACTCATACCCAACCTACATACTATACTCACCACTTATACACCTAACACAACATACTGTCATATGCCACACACACTTATGTCATAGACACTTACACCACATGCTCATACAACACACTTATTTTCAACATTTCACTTATGACTAAATTTCACAGATGATCATAATACACGTACATACTACCAATTGAAACTGTACATGTACATTCTGTAAGGAATCAGGAGTAAGACGTGGACACAGGGTTGTCATGGTGGTTGGCAAAGACTTTTATTAACCAAAGTAAAAAGGGGACTGCTAAACTCAATATTAAGTGAAAAGGGAAATGTCTCTCAACTGGCAGCTTTTCTATAAAAAGTTCCAGCATAAAGTTCCAAAGAAAGGTGCTGAAAACAAAACAAAGGTACACAGGTCTGAGGGCGTGGGAGGGCTCCCTTCCCCTGGGTTTCTTCAGGTTTCATAAAGTTCACACTTTCAAGGGGTATGGATCTTTCCTTGGCTTTTCCCAGATTTCTACAATTCACAATTTCAAGGGGTTTGACTCTTCCCTTGAGCTTTTCCAGATTTCCACAAGGTTAAGAAGCAGCTCCACTTATCTTAGCCTTTTGACAGCACCAGGGGGAAATGATTCCCAGTTCCAGGGGGATTGACTCTCTTCTCCTTTATACCACAGACTGCAGGAAATTCAACAAGCGTGAGAGTGAGTCCCAGACCCGCCTCTATCAGTCTGGCACACTCTCCTATTATGCTTTCAATGATTTAGATCAACACAATTGCAATCCTTGTGCCTGGAATACTCTCCTGCCAGGGCTTTCTTGACTTGCTTATATGTATTTGGGTGAGGGTCCCAGACCTCCAATCCTTATGCCTGGTATACTCACCTGCCAGGGCTTTCTTGACTTGCTTATATGTATTAGGGTGCTGGTCCCAGACTCGCAATCATTATGCCTGGTATAATCTCCTGCCAGGGCTTTCTATTAAGGAACACACTTTCCTTCTTTCTCAACGTTAAACAGTTCCAAGATTTAATATTGGCTTCTTTTATACTTTGGGTCCTCGACCTGTACTCATCTGCCTTAGTTTCTCTCAGCAAATTTCTCGGCATCCCAGCTCCCCTGTTCGGACTCACCCAGTTCTTACAATTCTGTTCTAATGGTACGCTATACACACCACAAAGCGCCGGGGTGTCCCAACTTCCCTCTATGGGCTCAGTGGCTTCACTCAGCAGCTTTGGCATCCTTTGCAGTCCTCGGTTCTCCCAGCAGCTTGCTTCTTTGTCTAGCATGCGGCTTGTCAGCTTTCAGATTCCTGTGATGCTTCGCACTTCACTCGACAGCTTCGCCCACTCACGACATTCACACGGCGAACCTCTCACTTCAGAGCTTCTTCTGACTGCACCTACAGGAGCTTCCTCATTCCATGCTGCAGCTAGCTTCCATCAGATTTCCCAACTCGCGTCAGGAGTAGTGAGACTCCATCTTTCCTGATGCTTGGTGCTTTTGAATGTCCAGGCACCGATTGAATTCTCCCAACAACTACAGCGAGTCTCTTGCTTCTCAGCTTCAGCAATCTTCATCACTCTGGTCTTCCCCCTCATCTCAGTATTGTCAGACATTTTCAAATAAGGATATGAAAGAACTTTGCTATTAGTCATGACTGGATGTTCGTGTCTAACATTACAAAATGCCATGGAGGATCATAGTTACTATAGGGGTGTTGTAAGGCTGTAAGGGGAAAGGGTGATACCATGTTCCACCTAGCGAGTCCACTTCAGTACCATGAGGGTAGTCTCCACTCATGTGTGTCATGGGTATCAGGCAGGTAGTTGGGGCAAGCTGGGTGGAGGCTTGGCAGGCCTTGCATAGGCACACAAAGAACCCATAACAAATCCCTCCTTTCATTCCTTCCTAGTGTTTGTAGTAACTTCCTGGTTACCACTTCCTGTTGCCAAACAGGAAGTGCATGATAACTCATGAGCTCTCTAGTGTTTGGGTATGGCTGGCTATATAAGCCACACCCAAGATTCTTCCAGTGCTTCGTGTTGCTTACTGTGAGCTGTATCAGCAACACACTTGCCGTGCTCTGGATCAGCCAGCATCTGCTTACCTGCTCCGGATCATCCTGTTTCTGCTTACCTGCTCTGGATCATCCTGCTTCTGCTTACCTGCTCCGGATCATCCTGCTTCTGCTTACCTGCTCCGGATCATCCTACTTCTGTTACCCACTCTGGATCATTCAGTTTGAGCTTACCTGGTTCTTACTCCACGCCGCAGCTATCTCCAGTCAAAGGTGGACTTCTACACCGGCACCTGTAAGAACAAAGAACAGCGTTAACACGCGCACTTCAGTAACGCTTCGCATACTCACCGAATCTTACCGCGATGCTGGAATCCAGGTTAGTTGCACAAGCGCACAAACCCCGGTAAGAAAGAAGAGACATTATTCATTGCGCTCGCTCCAATAATGCAGACACTTATTTCACTGCGCTGTCTCTCTCTACGCGGTGCATATTTATCAAAAGCCTCTGTGCAAACTTACCTAACCACCAAGTCTCCAGTAACTCTGAACCCGGACTTGAGGCGCTAATACCACATGATTTCTCCTGCAAGGAAAAGGGAGAGACATTACCAGGCGCACTCGAATTGAAGGCGCTGCGCAAACCTACCAGCAGCTAGCTTCTACACTCAGCGCTACTCACCCACAAAAATACCAGCAAACAAAGACAATACGGACAATTTTGGACACTCAATATTCTCCGCGCAACGTTCACTTGTGGGAAGGACTTTCTATCCAGTGAAGAAACTGGCGCCTTGAACTCTCGGCCTCGCTGTGAAGGCATAAAACAGCGTTTGGCATCTGAACTCAGCCTACAGACATTGTCACCAATCACATGAGTGAATCGCGCCCCTGCAAATGCAGGATGGAGTGCACACCCTACTTAAGATCAAGGTAAGCCCACAGGGGGACATCACAGTACACAGTAAAGAGAAGGGAAGGGCCCAGGGGAATTGGGTGAATTCAGGTCTGAGTGTACACCTTGTATTTGACAGGTATTCCTCCGGGTGAAACAGGGGAAGTGAAGACTCAGGGTCAAGGGAGGCTTGTCCATCGCTCCTGCAGAGACACAGGTGAGTGTGACAATGTGATCCTCCCTCAGCTAGCCACCCTCAGGTTCAGGATCAGGTAGCTTCTGCCTTTCCCGGGCCACTTGAGAGGAGACTTCTCTGGGGAGTTAGTGATGACATTACTAGATTCATCACAATGCACATAAATTAAATTCAAATGTACATATACATTTCACAATGCACTGTTAGGTCGCACAGTCTTATCTAATCTTATCTAATTTCTTTGCAATCAATCATACATCTAAACACATGAGGGGAGAGAATTGCATGAGAACTCTGAGGCAAATGCAAACCAAACATATATTATAACTAAATACAACAACACCATACAGAGTCAATCTTGAGGAAGAGCTGTTTACCTTCATAGCATCATAGATGATGACCCATTGACTCAATGTTTTAGTCTCCATTTCCAGCACCAGTCGACCAATGAAACTCCTTCATTGACAATTTTCATATGTAATCTCTCTATTGCACTGACTTATGACAACATATCTTGCAAAGCTTTACTTCCCTTTCCCACTCTTGGTTCCCCAACACATCCCTTTATTTATCCTACTCCATCATTGCACTCATACCATCGGCAACTTTAGGTGATTTATTGGGAGTGACCACAACAAGAGAGCAATCCCACATGATATCATTCTCACTCTCTGGGCCTCATTACGACCCTGGCGGTAAGGGGTTAACGGCACCGGTAGAGCTGCCGGCACCATTAACCTCCTACCGCCTCATTGCGAGGTCTGCTCACGGGACCCGAGAAGGACGCCTGGTAACACCAGGCGTCCTTAGCGGGTCCCGTGAGCAGACCAGGATGCTAACAACGAGCCTGCTTTAACGGGCCTGTTGTTAGCATCCTCCCCATTCCCATTGAGCCCTATGGGGGCTCGAATGGGAATGGGGATATACCGGGTCTGGGTTCCTTGAATGGGGAAATACTGGGCCCTCTAAGGTCGGAATGGCCCGGTATTTCCCCATTCAAGGAACCCTGTACCCGGTACCCGCTATTGGGGTAGCCATGCTGCTAAAAGCAGCTTTTAGCAGCATGGCTACCTCCATACTTCGAATGAGGCCCTCTGTGTTTCATCTAAACACTGGATCAAAGCTTGAACCCACTGGGCATTCTTATACTCTGATAGGCTGATGGCATTTTGCCACAATGTTATAGAATGATGCCCTGATATGGGAATAGAATTATAATTTGGCATTTGCCAATTCACACTGCAGTTCTTTAATCTATTTTACATTCTTGCCCGAGGCTACACACCATTGACACCATGACCCAGGTCATGTTCCACTTAAAGAAAATGATTCTCAAAAACCCTTTAAATTTGTTTAGATTTTCACATTCACCTCTGCACTTAGTATCTGCCTCCACTCAAAGGTGATTTTATATTTTTATTTTTAGCTCAATTTTACCCACACGTCTACTTTTAATTAATCTTGCGTCCATGGCTACTTTCCTTGATGATAAAACAAGCTACCACAACATTAAAGATAAGAATGTTAATTTTAGGAAACAGCACATGTTGACACTCAGTGATATATCTGACTTCTCTCATGCAATGTCTGTAACACCCAATAAAGAACGCCTCACTCTATTTGCAACTCAAACACATTCCTCTTGATCATCATGGCTTTAAAACAATGCAGAATGATACAAAACATTATTTTTATTTGAATGTATGTTCAGTGCTGCCCCTACGCAGAGGGTCTCAGATTGCATTGCAAGGTTTTTAGGTTTAAAAGTTTGGAGTCAAAACAGAAGTGACAACATGTTTTCAGGATAATAAGAAGATAAGGATAGACAAGTGGTAGCAGGGGAAGTGGTGGAGCAGGATTATGTGTGGGGAACAGGTATGTCTTGAGTTTAGGCCTTTTCTGAAAGTTGTGAGGGTACTGTGAAGATGTGAAGTGGTAGGGTGTTCCATCCATGCTCTGGGTGAGGACTGGGTAAATGCTTGCCTTTGTGTGCATGCCAGTTTGCAGAGTGGAATGGTTAGAAGTTGCTCTCTTGTCTTGTGTTTGTGTGGGTGAGGAGTTTGAGATTGTCATGAAGTTAACATAGGGTGTTAAGGTTTTGATGTGGATGCCTGTGAATACAATGCAGAGCCCTTTGAAGGCAAGTGCTTGAGGTAGAGGGAGACAGGGTAGCTGGGTGAGAACTGGGGTGATGTGTGAATGTTTGGGCAGTTGAGGATGAATCTGGCTATTGTGTTGTGTATGCCTTGTAGGTGGGTAGGTGTGCTACTGGGGAGTCCTGTGAGGAGGGCATTAATGTAGATCAATGTGGGCATAACCAGAGCTTTGATGTTGGTGCATAAGCCATGAGAGGGAAGGCTGTGTCTGATTTTTTGTAGGATGTGTAGTTGTAGATTTCATGTTTTGGCAACATAAGCATTATGGTGTGTTAAGGAAAGGCGAGTGTTGATGATGGGACTAAGGATTTTGGCAGGTGTTGGGAGGGATATGGGTGTGTTGTCGCTGATGTGTTCTTTGATCCAGGGGTGAGGTCGGTTTTGTACTTGTTGGGGCAGATTGGCAGATATTCAGTTTTAGTAGGCATAAGCTTGAGAGAGTGGGTGGTCGAACGGATACCAGGATATCGTTCCTGCTTCCCTAGGGGATAGCCCCTCCCATGAGGCCAGGGAGGTGTGGCCACTACTCGATAGTCACCCTGGGGGTGGTATTCAGCAGGTTTATCTCATGGGAGGAAAATGCCCCTATCGAACTGGGGACAATTATCTGAGAAGAACGTGGTATACCCTGAACATCCCATACCTTCCCTTATATACCTACCCTATACAGGGTAATATGATTACACACTCTTCCCTGTACCTATATGAGGTAGAGCATCCAAACAGCTTCTAAGATACCAAGAAGAGGGAGCGTGGAGACTCCCTGTATGAATCTTGCAAAAATACTGAGACAAAGAAGATTCCAAACAACCCAGTTGAGAGGAATAACATTACTACTGGTACGAATAAGAGGTACAGAGTAATGGAGAATGCTCTGTAGACCCATCTACAGCAGTCTAGTCAATACGGACAATCTGTATGCTGCCAATACATAAAAAGGGAAGAAGGACAGAAGCCCTCCCTCGAGGAGCCGCAGACATGTTGGTGGAGGAGGGAGACCGGGAGAACCAGGATGCGAGAGGAGAAGCAGAAGCCTCTGGAGAAGGTCAGAGGAAGAAGAACCCTTTGCCTTGCTGGAAGCAGACCACATCGGTCTGCCCAAGAGAAGAGATTGTGCTGCGGATGCCAGCAAAGCAGAGTATCAACAAGCAGCAGCTACAGAGATGCTGTGGCTGGGACAGGTGACGTGGAGCAGACAGGGCCGAAAAGATCGACTCCTGGTGCTGGCCGGAACACAAACTGAAGCTTCTTGAGGGTAGGGGCTTGCTGGGACTAGCTGGTGGGAATGGAGGACAGATCTGGGTACCCCTAAGAAGGGTAAAAGGATTATGGAGTTTAAGACTGAGAAGAAATAATATGAGAGAGACCGTAAATATGTGAAGTAGAGGTCTGGGTCCCTAAGTGAAAGAAAGAGTAGGAAGAAGTAATTACAGATAGAACAAGGGTCCGGTAACCCCAAATACAGAGAAGTTACTATAACAACTATGCAAACAATAGTAGTGCCTGGCAGGATAGTGAACCAGGTCCATCTTACAAATATCAGAGAAACTGTAAAGCCTAAGAAGGCCAAGGGAAGAAACAATACCCCTTGGCATTGTGAAAGCCTAAGAAGGCCAAGGGAAGAAACCATCCCTATTGGCATTGTGAATTGTGAAAGCCTAAGAAGGGTAAGTGAAGAAGAAACCATACCTCTTGGCATTGTGAATTGTGAAAGCCCGAGGAGACCAAGGGAAGAATCCATGTATTGTGAAAGCCTATGAAGGCCAATTGAAGGCCAAGGGAAAAAAAACATACCCCTTGGCACAGTGAGTTGTGAAAGCCTGTGGAGGCCAAAGGAAGACATCTATTTCCCTTGGCATTGGGAACTGTGAGGAGCCAGAAGAGAGGGAGCCATCACCCCATGGATTGTGAGTAGAATAAGTAATTTGAAGAGACTTTTGTTATTTTTATTGATGGAGGAATCCTCCAAAAGAAGTGTTAGAACTTTTTTGTTTATATAATCTGGAAAACACATCTCATGACGGTGAACACACAGCTTCAGTCCAGAATACAGAGTTGCTCTTCTGGATTAAGAAGATCCTCATATCTTTTCCTTAGTTAGTTTAAGAATGTGAGGGATGATATTAGGTTTTGACACACAACAGTGAACTATTTGTTCTTGACGGACACCCTCGCCGAGTCCTTAGTATTCAGTTCAGGCAGGGAATCCCCTCATAGTATTAGGGGCAGTTAGGGGTTTTCCTCTTTTATTTAAGCTAAATAAAAGTCTTTATCCTCAACAATGTCACCTGTGTGTCGATCTCCTCCTTTCACACCTCTACAGTGGTCATCCAGATGCTGAAGGAGGGGCGGCAGCTTTTGAGGGTGTGGAGTTGTGAAGGGATGAGATTTGTAAGTATATTTGCATGTCGTCTGTGTATTGATGGAAATGGTCATTGTGTTTGCTAAGAGTCTGTCCAGGGGATTTTGCAGGCAGATCCATCTTAGACTGGGGTGGGCTCTGATTGATAAGGGGGCACATAGATAATGGGCCTCATTCCGAGGTTGGAGGTAGCCATGGTGCTATCATCACCATGGCTACCCCCTTACCGCATACCGGGTCCGGGTTGCCTGAATAGGGACTTACCGGGTCATTCCAACCTTGGAGGACCATGTATTTCCCCATTCAGGGAACCCATCCCCATTCCCATTCGAGCCCCCATAGGGCTCAATGGGAATGGGGAGGGAGCTAACAACGGACCCGTTAATAACGGCCCGCTGTTAGCTCCCTGGTCCTTTAGCGGCTCCCGCTAGGGGCGGCTGGTTTTACCAGCCGCCCTTAGCGGGACCTGCTAAAGGACCTCGTAATGCAGCAGTAAGCGGATAACAGCACCGGCATCCTTACTGGCGCTGTTAACCCCTTACTGCCAACCTCAGAATGAGGCCCAATGTTTGTCCTGTCAGTGAGGTAGGTGGTGAACCAGTCGATAACAGTGGCTGGGAATTTTATCCTGTGGGATACGATGTTGAGGAAAATGGTATGGACAATGGTCTCCAAGGCTCCAAGGCTGCAGAGAGGTTGAGGAGTATGAGTAGTGATGTGTGCCCTTTGTCAGTGACATTGTGGAGGTCATCAAGGGTGTGAAGTGTAGGGGTCTCTGTGTTGAGTCCAAATTGAGTCCAAGTTGAAATCCAGATTGGAAGGGGTTAAGGAGGTTGTTTGTGTGGATGTGTTGTTGCAGTTTGGCAGCGACTAAGTATACCACAACATGTGGTATTATCATAAATAAAATGACAACCCACCTTGTAACACTGATGAGGCACTCTTTCAAGAAGTGAACACGTTCCCAGCCACACAAAATGATCTGTCATCTACAGCCAGGCAATCGGGTACCAACATACATGCTCCAAAATTGGGACAGGGGGTTTTATTGTGCATTGGTAATTCCAAGGGAGATCATTCTACAATACAAAGAAAGTGGAACTACAAAACAAGTACATCTAGTGTCACCAATCACCATGCATAAACATAACTGTAAAACCTACATCTCATATTCAGCAGGGATGAAGGACTGAAAGACATCAGCAATGAGCCCCCTTAATAGCATAAAAGCAACTAAAAATCTAACACAGTCGCTGGCCAGAAGCACATTTCTAATGGATAAAGAGCAAATGAGACCAGGAACATACCCATTCAATATAAGGACATGCTACACATACCAAGGGACTACCAATTGCAAAAAACCCAACATTGTGTAGCTAATCCACTGCAATAAATGCTTGCAAGCAAAGTACGTAGGGGACCATTTCCAAGAACTGTGTGAAAGAATAAACCTATACACACATGTCACACACAATTCTTACAGCAGAAACACCAGTTGGACAACACTTCATGCAAGATGGGTACACACGAAAGGACCTGTTGGTTTTGGTACCAAAAGCACTTGGTTTTGGTACTCCTCAAGAAGACAAGACACAGGAGAGCATGCACGCTCGTTTTTGAAGATGCTTGAACTAATGAAGATAGGTTTGAATAAAGACTTGTTTTTCATGTCTCACTATGGTGAACTTTGAAGCCTAGCCCATCCGACAATATGCCATTTCACTACTGATAATGGCCCTCATTACGACCCTGGCGGTAAGTAAGCTACATTACCGCCATGGCGTAATCATCGTTTACGCCATGGACCGATGGCGTAAAGAGCACCATATTCCTACCCATCGCGCACGAGCATTACGCCATGGCGGTAATGTAAACTACGCCATGGCGTAAACAGCCCTTACCGGCATCGAATGCCGTGCTGGGTGACCTACCGCCACCCATCATAGCGGCGACCGTAATCAGCGGGCCCCGTAATTAGCGGGCCCCGTAATTAGCGGTCACCGCAAATAAGCGGAACCGGAAGTAGCGTCATCGCGGCGGAACGGGAAAGAGCACAGCGGCCATATATTTAAAAACACAGTCCATTGCCATCCCACCCAACCACACTACATCCGACCCTGAAACCCTGTGAATCCCATTACCCACCCATTTCCTCACCTAACCATGCCAAAAGTTGTTAAAAAAGCCTGCGACAGGCAGCGGCAGGACCGCTTCAGTCGCGAAGAACTGACTATGCTGGCAGAAACGCTGCAGGAGAAGGCAGACGTCGTCTTCTCATCAGAGATGACGAGACCAGCCATAGCCCGGAAAAAAGCAGTATGGGAACTCGTGGCACAACGCGTCAGTGCCGTAGGTACCACCCCACGCACTGCCAGACAGTGCCGCAAAAGGTGGGATGACCTCCGGCTCCGAGTAAGGGGCATACTGTCAGCAAACAGCAAACTGGGACTGGCAACTGGCGGTGGAGCAGACTCGCCACTGAAGATGCAGCCATGGGAGGAGACATGTGCCTCATTGATCGGCATAGAGTGCATCGAGGGCGTCGGCGGAATGGAGAGAGGAGCCCCGACATCAGGAGACATAGGTAGGTGCCTCCAAATCAGCCTTGCAAAACACCCTGAATCACACTTACATGGGAATCACAATGTCGCCCCATATGGCAAACGCAACACATCAGCAGAAGACCCACACCCTGCACACATGCAGCATGTACACTCTACAGCAGGCACACACATTCCTGCATGCTCAACCCACCCAAAAGGGAGACAACCTGTATGTCACGGCCTACAAAGTCCACCATCTATCCATCTAAACCATGGCACTCATCACAATGCCTGCTCAATGTCTGCTGAACCATCAATAACACTTTCCCTCCTCTGCTCCACCACAGGCTCACACTCGGACACCGGCAGGGACGAGAGTGGCACCACCCCAGCCAAGAAGACCAGGACAGATGGAAGAGGCCACCAACCATCCACCTCTGCTGGACCCATGGCCAACCCACAGCAGGCCAATATTCCTGTTGCCGAACAGCCCAGGGCAGCAATTCCCCCCGAGGAAAGGGACATGATGGCACCCACGGCAGACCCACAACCACTGCTGCCCACTGAGGGGTTTGTGTCTGCGGGGAGCAGTACAGTCGGGGAGACTGCAGCCATCGCAGCCTGTTCCGACAGCGATGTGGCGAATGGGGATGATGACATGGAAGGTCCCCCCCACACCCAACTTACCTCCCCACACCTGTCCCCATGTAGCCTGCATGGACAGGACACAGAGGGGCAATCCCCTGGAGGTTCATGGCCAGCCACTCTAAGCCCAGTGGGAGTAGGGGAGGAGGGGAGTAGTCCTATTGGGCATGCAATTGCAACCCCCATTGTGCCTGATTACAGCCAGGTGCTGGACCAAATATCAGCGAGGCAAGAACAACTGGCGTCAATCCTAACGCAGCATGTTGCTGATTGTGGAGGTGCCAGTTCAGGCATGGAGAGGTGTGCTGACAGCATCAAGGCAGCCATCCACTCAGCAGGCACGAACATATGCACGGAACTAGCCGCAGTGCGGAATATGATTAGTGAACTGATACGGACAATCATGGACACACGGCGTACCGAGCAGCCCGGTACCTCCTCAGCTGCAAGTTCGGCCCCATCCAGCCCCGTCCGCAGGTCATCCAGGACCCGGAGGAGTACAGGCAGGGGGGCCCCAGGTTCCAGGACAGGGGGCTGGCAATAGTGCCCGCACAGTGGACCACTAAAACATTACCCACTTCACCACAGGCACTGGCACTCCTTTGCAGGGATTTCTGGGGGGAGGGGGGATTGGGTGTGTTGGGGTGTTCAGGGGGGAGGGGGATTGGGTGTGTTGGGGTGTTCAGGGGGGAGAGGGGATTGGGTGTGTTGGGGTGTTCAGGGGGAGGGGGGATTGGGTGTGTTGGGGTGTTCAGGGGGGAGGGGGGATTGGGTGTGTTGGGGTGTTCAGGGTGGAGGGGGGATTGGGTGGGTTGGGGTATTCAGGAGGGAGGGGGGATTGGGTGTGTCATATCTTTTCAGGAGCACAATACACTTTTACGTTTATCGCAAACCAAATGTGTGGACATTGCTCATTGTGTATGTGTGCTTTATTGTTGTACAGTCTACAGTGTGCATATACCAGACACACACAGTGCCCCAAGTGCCTTACACATTTTACACGCACACGCAGTGTGTGCTAGAAGCATTGGTCAATGAGATTCTGACGCATTTCACGGCCCTCCTGTGCATCGCTGCCTCCTTGAGGTGCTGCCCCATCCCCACCCTCATCATCCTCATCATCAGGTGGTTGCAGTTCTGCGTCAGGGGGCAGAGGCACGTTACGTCTGACGCACATATTGTGTAGCATGACACATGCCATGACGATCTTCGCAACCTTCTCATGGCGGTACAGGAGTGTCCCGCCAGACCTGCTTAGGCAGCGGAAACGTGCCTTCAGTAGGCCAAAGGCCTGCTCTATCACCACACGGGTACGTGCATGGGCACGGTTGTAGTCCTCCTCATGCTGGTTCTGTGGGTTCCGGACTGGTGTAAGGAGCCACCTCTTCAGGGGATAGCCTGCATCACCTGTAAATGGGCAACAATGTATGTGTCAGGAATGAGATTGCTTTCTGAACATGACGCGCCACCATGCCTTGCATTCAACTGTTACCTTGCACCAGATTTAGTTGTGCTAATGGATTCACACTATGCAACCGGTATATGTTCATGGGTCTCATGTACTGTTTTGCATGCCAAGACACAATGCAGGGGGGACAATTGCCTTGTGAGTGCCCATCCACTGTGTCCGTTCAGGCCATTACTTTATGTGACCTGGCACGTGTCCTGTGAGGTCAATGCTCACATGATTGCAACATTGCTGTATGGCTCATTATGACCCCAGGGAACAATACTGGTGTCAATGGGGGGAGTTTGTGGGTCTTGCTGTCTGTGTAGTGGTGCATTGATGTTCCTGTCCGACATGTGCCTCCTTTGTGCGCAGTTATGGGGGTCAGGCCTTTCAGTTGATGGTGTTTGGTGACGTGCATGTAGGTGCGTTCCTTTGGAGTCAATGTGGTCACATTTCGTACAATGCACTTGCAGATGGTTGTGTCATGGTTGGGGTACACTTTCATTCACATGTTAGGGCTGATTAGATCAGGCATCATGTATACTGTTGTCAGATGACGTGAGTGCTGCCTCAGGGTATGATCTGGCTACTGCTAGTCTCAGCCATGTGACGTATGCATCATCCCCCCCCCTTTCTGCCAGGTGCAATATGCATTGGTACGTCGATCACCTACACACTTCGCATTTCCATGCTCATGACATTAGACTCACCGAGTAGGCAGGATCTTGGGCCTGCATGTCGCTCCATGTAGCGTGGTATTGTGGAGTTCCGAAGGACCATTGAATCATGCGTTGATCCGGGGAATCGGGCACAACAATGTGTGAAGATCCTGTTGGAGTCGCAGACCATTTGCACGTTGATTGAGTGAAATAGTTTACGGTTGCGGTATGGTACCTCCATGGCATGTGGGACCACCAATTCAACATGGGTGCAGCCGATGGCACCAATGCAACCAGGTATGCCAGCTAGTGCATGGAAACCCACTTTGGTGTTGGCAATCTCCTGGGCAGACCGTGGCAATGAGATGTGGTTGTCTGTGTGCTCGAGGAGGGTATAGAGCACTTGGATCAGTGTACGTGAGAATAATGGTTGGGATATGCCATGCAAGTGGCCCACTGTGTGCTGGTAGGTGCCTGTGGCCAGGAAGTGGAGCACGGACACGACCTTCAGTAGGGGCGGGATGGCGGTGGGTGTTTCTATCCTGCTGACAATGTCGTTGTGTATCATGTGCACAATGTTGGTGATGGTGTCCCGGTCCAGTCGGTACAGGGTGTGGGTCTGCTCTGCGGTGAGGTTGAATGGACTGGCTCTGATGCGTGGGATTGGGGGCTGCCTGTGTGGTGCCACTGGCTGTGCTGGTGGGGCTTGCTGGCCCTGCCTTGCCCTCCTTCTCCTCCTGCGTCTCCTCTGTGCAGGTTGTTGTTGTTGTTGTTGTTGTTGTTGTTGTTGTTGCAGTTGTAGCACTCGCATTGCTATCAGGTCCTCCAGCCCCAACATTGCTAGTCCTATTGGTATCATTGTGGAGTGTGACTGGGGCTGGTAGGGGTGGGGTGTGCTCTTTTTGCACTGGGAGAGTCTGTATTGCCTCCACCTGTGCTGATTCTGTGCACCTGTGGCAGCTGGGAACACTGCACATGGCCATTTACGGTTGGTTCGCGATGGCGGAATTAGCACCATGGCGGTAAGGTACTTTACGGCCTTGGCGATGGCGTTAGGGGCATGTCTGCTTGGTTTGTGATCTGCGTAGCTTTGCGCCATGCCGGTATTTACGGCATGGTGGGTCGCGCGCGCGCGACCTTGGTGCTGTTAGCGGCACCGTAAACTACGATGTCGCTAATTGCACTATCGCGGGTCATAATCGGACCTAGCTGTAAACGATGCCGGTATTCATTTACCGGCATCGTTTTCCGCTTACCGCCTGGGTCGTAATGAGGGCCAATGCATCCTTCAGTTTCATCTAGGTGCTAGGAAATATACACAGTTGCCAAGATATAGAAGCCACAAGGTGTATGCCCACACATAAAACCACTGAAAGTTCACTATACATAGCAATATAAAGCACCTTTTGCCAAGTATTAATAAGTGGTAAAATTACTGTAGTCAGTCCGCATTGGGCCTTCAGAATAAGCAGCCAGAAGTTTAAAATGTTATCTTTGGTGCAAACGGTTTCAGTAATTAAAGCATCGGAAATGAATATATTATAACATATATCACCTCTGCCTTTTTAACCCTGGATATTTTTATCTTGAGGAGAAATATAAATACTTTCAAATTGCTCAAGGCCTGTTACTTAAATAGCACGTTTCTGAGGTTTGGAAGCGCGCAAATGAAAGGGCTGCTTTAACTATGCAAATGTGTGTAACTATATACATTTTTACGATCTAATGAGGACGATCTTTGTGACTTCCCGTGCGTTATTTCAACTCAGCATAATAGTTTCAGAACGTCCAACACATTAAACTTTTCTGAAGAAGTGGATAATGATATATGTTGGCAGTAACCTTGAAAACATGGGAAATGTAGGTCAACTTGGCACTATATTTAGAAAGAAATGTGAAGGATCATGAGCAACCTAACATACACCGACAGAAAGGGGGAACTATTGATGTGTGCAGGCTCACACAGACACACGCACACACATACGCGTTCTCTGTTTAACATGGCTAATTACACATTTACATTATTAGGATGAAGCGGTATTGTAGAGCGTGGATCACATCATTGGGTCCCTGTTCCTTTGCACCTGCTCTATCTACCTATCTAATTAGTTATCAAACTGTTTCACTGTATTGTGTGAAAGTCCCCTGTCTTGTTTTTGGAAGTTCTAGTGGAGAGAGGTGGGGGGCAGGGGAGACTGGTACCTCACTGAACCAGTGTATGGTGGATTGGGAATGGTATGTGGACGATCCCCTGGTCACACCTGCTTAGTCCGCTCCAGAGGTCAGGGAATCACACGCGCCAACAACAAATTACTAGCCCTTTAAAAATCCTGTACAAGCTTTCAGGAACATTTCCCAAAAGTCTGTTCCAAACACCTGGGCACCAGCTGCCAGGAGTCAGAAAGACAACCTTTGTGATTGTATCTCTTGTACAGCCTGCACTTTGTGAACATTTAAACTGGGAGAGCAAACGATGAATCTACTGTCCTCCCAGATAAGGTAACTGCATGCATGAAAGCCCACACATTCCAAAACCAAGATGATGGATGCAGCTCTTCAAGTCGTGGTAATCTTGCCACGTCAGAAATCCATTCTAACAACCTGCAATTAAGAGTTTATTAAATGGAACAAATCACTGCCATTCTTCAAACCAAAACCCAGATGTCAACACTAAAGAGAAGCGGACCTCAGGGCAGGGAGAAGCAGGACATAACCACCTGTGAAGGAGGCTGCAAGGTGTGCGTGTTCCGAGAGAGGGGAGAGTGGGTTTCTGGGCAGGTTTGCAATCTCAGCGAGAGCTAAGAGAATGATATTGGAGACAGGGGGAGTGAGCAGAGGGGAGAAGATGGGGAGAAAAGAAAACAAAAGGAGTGAACAAGGTGGAGTTAGGAGAAGTGAATAACGCGGTGGTCGGAGGAAAGAAGAAGATGGTGGCTGGAGGAGACTGACAAAAGGTAGAAAGAGGAAAACATCATGTAGTGGTACATGTAGAGTAGAATGTGGTAGTAGGATGAGAGGAGCAGTTGCTGGCATTCAAAAATAACAAGGCAGAAGGATAAAACCGTTAGTTGGCGGCAAGGGAAAGACTGAGAATTGGTTGAGGAGGGAGACAGCATGAGAAAGATAAGGAGCTGACAGAAACATCAAGGATTAGGATCTTCATTAAGAACAGGAGGTTGAGCCCAATGGTTGGAGGAGGAATGAGCATGTGCTATAGTAGTGAGGTGGGCCAGGATCAGAGCATATTTATGGCATATTTAGTGAAGTCGGGAGGTGATAAGAAGTTCAAAGCATCCTCTGTGGGAACAAGGGCCCGGCAGCAAGCATAGTGCTGCCCATCTAAAAAGTTAACCCATTAGACTTTTTAACTTTATGGTGGAAACTTGTTTGCACTGATACCATTGAGAAAAGTAACTGTTTGGATTCTTTGTTTATCTGATTAACTGAGGAGGGGTTCTCATGCGTTGAAAATAAAATCTGATCACGTGGTGAAAATAAAATCTGATCACCCAATTCTGAAGAACAGACTCCTCGCTCAGCTATAAAACAGATGCTTTCAGAAGCGGGGTGCACAAAGGCTTTACCAGTAGCCCACTGTAGACTTCCAGCACCTGGGACCCAGGTGCCTGTTTATCCAGAACAGCATAGATACCAACATGGAATTCTCTGTGTAAGCAGGAATGTACTTGTATAGTGCAGATCAGATGGATATTTCCCTGAGAGTCTGGGCTCTGTTTTGCACTTCCAGAAGACACATGTGGTAGAATCCCTCCCACTTCTGGCCTGGCAGTAATATATGGTATTGACACATGTGCAGGAGTGATTAGTAGAGAATATTGAGGGGTAGTGAAGCTGCTGTTCTTTAACCAGGCTCCTGAGTCTTTTATGGTTGAGGAGGAGGATTGCACAACACAGTTTACTTGTGAGGTGTACCTCTGTGAAACCACTGGAAGTGGTTTAAGAGGTGGGAAGGACAGAAAGATGGAACGCCGGGCTTGGGTCCTCATATGTACTGTAGATGGCCACCTGAGATTGGAATAAGCTCCACCCCAGGGTTCTTGCTTGGACCAATCCAAGTTTGAGGCAAGATACATCAGTTGAGGAGCCCGATTTAAAACCAGAACTTGCTTTAGCACAAAGAAACAATCTCTCCATGTGAGCTGCTTTTGCCGCTGCTGTATCTGCAAAGGAAAGGAGAAGACTTACCAGGCCTTATCTATTCGATAAAGGGGACCCTCTATATGGAGTAGTGAATATTGTAAAGGGATCTAGGTGGTTCCAATATCAATTACAGGTACTTCGCCGTTCCAGAAAGAAGTTATTTATCTGACCCACTCTAAGCAGGACTAAGACTACAACATCATCATCGTCACCATTATCATCATAACAGTTTATTCTGGACACGAAATATCCATAACACCTGCGACGCATACACACACAAAATTCATATTCGAAAGCTCAAACAATTTAAATCCCACAGCATTTCAATGTTATAAGACAACCAGACACATATACAGTAAATTCATCCACAGTGCAAACATTAGCAGTAAAAAAATAATACTAAAACTATAAATTGTATAAGAATATCAGGGGCAAGTAGGGTGTTGCCTAAATCATCCAGATTAGCTAAATAGAAATCCAATCTTGGATTCATGTGAAAGCCAGTTTACAACTAATTGCAAGCCTTAGCAAATTTGATTGGTCATCCATAATTAATCAATAAAAAGGGCTTTTCTAACGTTCTGACATCGAGCAGCTTTTAATGATAGTCACCAACCTATTATGCCTCTATGCGCAGTACCAGGGGCAAAGCAGCAAAAGGTGTAGAGTACTTTTGGCAACCCCACACTGCAGTCACATAAATGCTGCCTCCTCGCACCACCTTGCCTACATGCCATACTTTTTATGCAGTGGCAATGTATCAAGCATTAACTAAGTAATGCTTCTCCTATGCAGGAACATTGAAACATGGTAAAGATATTTTATCTGCCTCAATGCGGCTGTTCATTCCAAATAAATGTTTACCATAGGCATTAATAAGGCTGACTGCTATTTTGGGTGCCACAAATCTCCAAGTACAGTTGAGTTAAGTATTGTTTTAGCTCTGGGTGGAATAGAGCTGGTGTCCATAAGCCATTGTTATTCCCAAAGGAGCAAATCCTTATTTTGATCGTAGGAATCCACTTGATGGTGTAAAGTTACCAATATGTCTATACATAATGAACACTCTTCAGCAACCACTACTCAACCCATGCCCCCACTCAATTTAACATAATAAGAACTACTACCGAATCCACATTAAGAGGGTAATTCATGGAATAATTGTGTGCTGAAGTTTGTGGCGCAAGCTGGCGCAAGCGTGAAAAATGCTAGCGCATGTGTGCAAATCGCACGTGTACGATTCATGGAAGGCCCCGCGTGTGTTTTTCCCGGTATGTGCGCCAAAATTGCGCATGGCGCACACAGGCACACAAGGGCGCACACGTCACTTCGACATCCCGAAAAACATGCGTGACACACACAGCGAAAGCACACAACGTGTAGCGCACACACCAAAAAGGGAGAGGAACACACAGAATGGGGAACAACGCGTGAAAATGAGGGCGTAACTGGGGAGGAACTGCTGGGAAATACATGGAACACCCACACGCACGCAAACAACACATTTTCATGGAATCGAATAGGGGAAACCCGCACAAGTCAAAAGACACACACAGGCGTAAACATGTCCACCACACGAAAGCAGGCGGAAGCGTCCCCGCACACAACAAACACGTGTATACAGCTACGATGAATGTCCCATTTCTCGCAGCACTGATTGTGGGACACCGCCGGAGGAGGAGAATAGCCAGGCCCCTCATTTTTTTGTCCAGGACCAGCCTTTTGACCAGGTCTATGGCAGGTATAAGTTTCCACCTCGTATCATCCTAGAGCTGGTCACCGAGTGTGAGGATGAGCTCACATCATCCACCTTGTGCTCCCAAGCATTGAGCACCTTGGAAAAGGTGCTCTATGTCCTGCATTTCTTGGACATTGAGTAATTTCAGCTGACAACTGCCATAGTTGGGGGTGTCTCACAGCCAACGCAGTCACGCTGCCTACACCAGGTGTTGGCAATCATGACTGCGCGCCTCTCAGTCCGCAGGCACATACACATGCCCAGAACACCTGCAGAAAGGCAGGCTGTGGTCCAGGACTTTTACAGGGTGGCACACTTCCCCAAAGTGCTTGTTGCCATAGATTGCACCCATGTGACCCTACGTCCACCTAGGGCCACTGAGAACATCTACTGCAACTGCAAGCACTGGCATTCCATCAACGTACAGGTTGTATGCAATGCTAATGGAATCATCACCTCTGCCTATGCAAACTATCCTGGGTCTACCCATGACAGTTTCATATGCAGAATGTCCGCCCTGAGCGGGTACCTGGAAGCTGGGAGGCATGGCGAAACATGGCTCATTGGTGAGTACAAATGTCTGTGTACATGCATGCATGTCACACACAGACAAATATACAAACACAACTAATGACAACCATCCTCACCTCTCCAGGGGACAGTGCCTACCCTCTGAGCACCACATGATGATGCCAATACGGAACCCCACACACCACCCCAGGTAAGATACAACACTGCCCATATTGCAACCAGGGGCATAGTGGGGCGCACATTCACAGTGCTCAAGTCACGCTTCCGCTCCCTTGACCGCTCTGGCAGGCAGCTACTATAAGCACCCCCAGTAGTGTGCAGGATCATTGTGGCAGAATGTGTCCTGCACAATGTTGCAACATGGCGGGGCATACCGGTGGACGTGGTGGTGCCCCCACAACCCCAACCACAGGCACATGCACTGCTCATGGGAGGGGAAAGGGCACGAGGCGAGGCCGTCCGGACCCAGCTTATGGCCACATTTTTCACCTAAACTCCCACCCCTGCGGAGTCCGCACAGGCCTGGCACATACCAGGTGACAATCGATGATGATAAAGAGACAGTCAACTGTCACAACCTTACCACCCTGAGAATGTTGCCACGGAAGTGCTACATTGTGTGCATCCCTAGCTACTTAAACATAACCAATCCTGTGCGATCAAAAGGCACACATGCAAGGTGCATATCACACCATCCCCCTGCAAAACAGGCCATGAAAATCACTGGTATGTCACCCAAACCCTCCCAACCCACATCACCCTTGTTGGCCACACTATGACATGGCATGCAACAGCAAAAGAGCAAACCAAAAGCACAACACATGAGCAATTAGACGTGATAAATGGAAAGAGGCCTGAGACAATCACACCTGACATGGAATCAGATGAAATGACTTACCAACAACCTCCCACACATACAAAGTCATACACAAATGCATGCCACCAGCGGTACCATCAACAAAACACAGATTGCCTGTGGCATGCACATTGGCCAATCCAATTGCACAAATCCCAAACCCGTGTGCTCTGTGTGTCTCCTGCAACACACCGCTCAGCACACAGCACAGTGAGCAGCCATCGTGTTGCGGATACACCTTGAGCATCATACAAAAAGGACAAGCAAAAAAAAAACCCAGTGATGCATGTACATGATATCCAAATGGTAAGTGATCATGCGCTGCAGGGACACAGCCTGGCAGAGAAGGCAATTTGTGTGCACGTGTGGGCATTGAAGGGTGGTTGTATGTGTGGTGGAGCATTGTGTAAGTGTGTGTGTCAGTAGGAACAAGCACTTAAAAAATGCATGTGAAATGAAGTGACCCTCAGTGTCCTGTACACATCACATGTGAACATTGCCCATGTGGACACCCCAGTATGTCAAACCACAACAATCCCCTGACACCTGAAAAGTAAACCCAACACAGGAACAGACATTGACCAGCAGAACACATCATGTACATAGTACCCCACAACGACAATGTCAGAGAGTGCCTAATCACTGTAGCCCAAGCATACTGTCCGACGACAAAAGGCCCTCCCTCATTTAATCATCACCATGACCTTCAGAAGAACTGTGTCTGGGGTCCGTCGGCTTCTTCCTTCTAGTCTACCTGGCTTCAGGATATCCCTTCCCCTTGGTTTCCTTGTTCTTCCTTTTGTGTAAATAGGGTACAGCCCCCTCAGAGGCCACCTTGACTGGCAAAAATACCAAATCGCAGAGAACTCCATGGAGACAACCCCCCAAACCAGGTCAAAAGCCTCTAGGCACCAAAAAACCCTAAAAGAGTCTCCAGTAGATGACTTAAATTCGCAGAATATGGCCTAGCACATGTCCAAGCAGAATGATAGAATAACTACCAAGGTAGCACAGTTGAACAATGGTTCAACAGGATGGGTAGCAATTTGAGTACACAATAATCAATGAGGATGCCACAACTAATGGGTAGTGTCACAGCTCCGGTCTCCAGACGCAGGAGTGGTATGAACCAACCACCCCCTCTGCGGTCTGGGCGCCTGCAAGGCGGGGAAAGAGGGTTAGGGATCCGTTGGTTGGATAGGTATCGGTATTTAGGATAACCGGAAAGAGGGTCAGGAGAGTGGAGGTATATAGGCAAGGGAAAGCAGGGAAAATACAAAATACAACAATTGACAATCACACATACTAAATTAGCGAAACGATGTTCCTCATGCACATTGTAGAAACTGGCTCAAAGGCAAGCCAAAGAGAGACTTATCTCTGGGGTGAGTGCTGGCCTCCTGCCTGCGCACTCTCAGGTCCGGTAACAGGAGCAGTTCAATGCTGCATAGAGAGCGTGAGTTACTATTCTGTGGGTGCTGCCTCACACACACACATAACACTATTCATGCCTTGAATTTAGTGACTCCTCCTCAAACAAGCACTCTTGTCTGCTGCTTCGTTCATATTGTTTTGCTTGGCCCTGTGATGGTTTATACACTGTTCATGCGGTAAGGTAGCCGCACGTGGCTCCGCGGTAAACGGAAGACCATGTGTTAAGAATCACACATGATAGTATGGGCCTTGGATGTGCTGCTAGCCGTGTGTGGCGAGGTGCGACTTCAATGTGGGCAGGGTTTTGTAGTTCTTGGCCCGGTGTCTGCTGGGAAAGGTAGTCTGGAGGCTCCTTTTCCTGCAGAAAGGGCATACACGCCTTTTATAAGGCTGGAATCTTTTCTGTGTGTGTTTCTTTATGCTGCTTGTTACTGGGCCATGTGTGAGACCCACATCTGACCTCCTCCCACACAACCCCAGGGTCTGTACCCTGACAGGTAGAGCTGGAACCTGAGTAGACAATAACCAAGGAGGCTGGCACAACTGGATGGTTGAGCTGAAACACAATCAATCCTTGATAGCGTGAACGAAGAAAGGCAGAGACAGCACAAGTCTGGAAAGGCAAAGTGAATGGGAGATAGCCAGAAACAGCTGAAAGCAAGTTAAGAGCCACAACAGTTGAATAGCATTGGTAAAAGCCAAAAGTCACCATAAAGACATGGATGTAATAGATGAAAGACAGGAGTAGTGACAGAGAGATGCTGTGGAACAGAAGTGTACTGAGGCAAACCAAGGTAGTGTAAGAGTACGTGGAAATAACTGCCAGAGAGACGGGCGGACAGATCTGCAACAAGGACAGTAGCAGGAAGAAAAACAGGGACTAAAGCACGAGAGTGTGAAAAAAAGTAAAAGAGCTGTAGTCCAGTAGGAAAACTGCACCGTCAGGCAGCAGCAAAGTCCAAGAGGGAAGAAAGATACAACGAGCCATCCAAACGGAACGGAGCAGAGTAGTAGTATATGCGGACATCTCAGGTGAGGACTGGACCGTGAGTTATGCCTCTTGGGTCACATACCTAATGCATCCTCCTTTGCCACAATCCCCATGGGCTGAACTCAACACGTAACAACTTGACATTGTCACCACCCGGCCCCCTCCCACCATCAGTTTGACTTTCACAGCTAAAGGGTGCAGGCTACCGTCTACAGCATGAAGTGCATCAAGCACGTATACAGGCAAGAAATGAAAATACATCACAATCAACATCAATAAATGGACAGTTCAAAAATGTACTCACCAAAATTGATTGCAGACATGCCATGGAGAAAACATCCATAATCCCCACAAGGGATGTAAACACAAGTAGTATAGCAGCAGACAGGCCACAGATATGACGAAAGTCCAATGCCCTTGAGTAAATAGTTGTGACACCAAACCATCCTTGCAAGCCCATGGAAAGGGGATGCAGGAGTGGCATATGTGTCAGGACCCCAAGCCACAAACACATACACGAGACAAGCTTGAATGGCCCCAGCTGGAACAGACAGTGGATGCTTTCTAAAGCCACAAAGCACCACACCGTCACAAGAATGCACAATAGACAAACAATATTAAACTAATTTAACTATTAAAATAAAAAATGGCCACATAGGAACCGGGGGGAAGGCACCAAGGAGGGGGGACGTACAGGGTGCACCTCAACACCCACATGCGATGATGTTGAGATAAAAAAAAAAAACCTCCATGGGCTCAATGCCTGCATGGCCCGACCTGTGTGGGAGAGAAGTCGTCATCCTGTTCACCTTCTGGATGGAAATCAGAAGGTGGACATGGCACAGTACCCTGACCACACCTATGCACAGGTTGCCCCTCGACGGCAGCAAGTCTGCGGGACTGGTAAGTCTGGTCCTGTGCAGCGATGACACGTAGGTCAGCATGCAGCACCTCACGTGATATGCGTGCTTCCTCTTGCAAAGTAGGACGTGTAACACGGAGTTCTGCCTGCATGGCCTCACATGACATCTGGAGCACCTCCAGGCATGCACGTAGCTCAGCCGAGATGGTATTCTCAAGATGCTCCAACTTCTCCTCTGACCGCTTCCTCTGGGTCATATTGAGCACACCAAGAGTAGATCTGAGGGATTGATGGTCATTCCTCCAGGGCCTTCTTGTGTGCCTCTGCGTGAGCAGCAAGTACTTGATGCAGAGACACCATTTCAGCCGGGCGTGCCCTATCTGAGGCCGCCATGCCCAGCCTGAGTGAGCTGGCCGTGGACTGTGCTGCCCGCTGCTGGGGATCCACCTGCATAGCAGGGGGGAGCACGGATTGGGCCACACATTCCATGCTCTGAGCAATCTTATCAATAACTGCCCCCTGTTATTCTGAATTGGCATACATGGATTGCTCCCACTCAGAATACCATTGTGGCGCATGGCCACTGCGTTGCCGGACTCGCCCCCGTGGGGCCCAAGGAGTGGTGGTCCTCGCTGGATTGGCACTGCCCACGGCTGCAGGACTACATCCCTCCGTTGACGTGATGACCCAGGCACATCAGCAACTGGAGTGGAGTGTGACCGCATGTCCCGAACCACCACAGGCGTAGGTTCCAACACCGTCTGGCCCCTCAGTGCAGGTGTCGCGGACAGAAGATCGTCCACATCAGAATCACTCACCGTCGACGAATGGACATGATGTGCATCCAACTCAACATCATTGTCAGAGTGATCATCCGAGCTAGACTGATTGCCAGCCCTGGACACGATGGTCCGGAGCACAAGTGGGTTCTCGTGGCCTACCACCCCACGACCCCCACTTGTTCCGGGTTGCTGATGTAATAGCAACCTCGTGTTAGGAATGACATCACCATCCTCTGGCTCCATTGCGTCATCATCTGTAATGTGGAAAAAACAAACATGAGTACACATGTCAGAAGCACATAACCCACACACACATAGACATCACATTGACAGCCAACACATGAAGCAGACATGCAACACACAAATGAAATTCCGGCATGCATCCAGTGGCATTGATATGAAAACACATCTCAAAAGCAGAAATGGATGTGTGTAAATAACGAAGCCTACACATGTACTGAATGTAGTAAATCACCTCCATCACACACCACCTCTGTCAGGCACATGTCACAGGCAGAAATGACAGATGGCAACAAAGGGATGGCACATACCATAAGCATGTCTGAACTGCCAAATGGCCACAGCTGCAAGTGAATCCAAACACACCCTGACACACGTAATATGCATGTGCACATGCATCACTAAATCATCATCACCAATATAGCTACATCCATCTGCAGCGCGGCCCGTACTAGGCAACATGGACCATGTAGACATAGTGAATGTCCCGAGCACAGCGAGGCCCTGCAACCAGGCATGAGGGACCGTAACACCTAGTACGGTCCGAGCTGCTGGCCATGAAGCCTCCTGAACACCCCCCAGGCCCTGATTGAGCAAATTGTGCATTAATTTTGCCCTAAGCCATTATTCAGTGTGTCAAATCATCACGGCCAGGCCCCATCAGAATAGCTTAGTGGGCCTGGGTGTACACATACTGCACGACAGTGCACCTTCAGGATTGTGCCAGTTGAACATACCGGGCACAATGCTGAAATCTCAGCAGCATTAACGTTAATCAACTACATATTAGTCATTCAACAAAAAAGCTGCAGAGGACACATGTGTAAATGAACACTATCAAACACACATAAGTGAGTAGCCGCAATGTTCCACTACACAACGTTGAAGCTGCTTGCATATGTACATGTGAAAGTGTTCAAAAACAACTGTGTCCATATACACCTGTATGGTGATTATGAAAAGCATCCTATGCAGCAAAACAAGCAGCTAAAATGCTGCTTGCTTTGATCTATGTCAAAGTGTACACATACACACATGCAAGCAGCTCCACAGTCATTACAACCCGATTGGCAGGCTATAGTCAATCTGTGGCCTATGCCAGTTAGTATAGGCTGCAGATTGACCAATCAACTTTGCTAAACACCCGCTAAGGTGTTCCAATACTGAGTACATGTGTCACAGGATGCACCTGTGCCCGTGCCTTTAATGACAGTGAAGGGATGACAATCTGACCATACATGCCAGGTCACTTTGACATTGCAGCAGTGAGTAGGAATGTAGAACGGTGTAACATGGCTCAGAAGTGGGTTGGTGCAGTGCAGAACATGTGTATTTTACCGACTATCTACATCAACAAGTACATTATGATGTCAATCAACAAACATGAATGCAGTGTAAGGGCAAGGTCAGGCATCACATGCTATGTGCATGCAATGGGTTGCATGGCTGCAGGCACCACCCTACCCCACTTAGTGCAAATGCAGAAATGCAGGAAGGCATAGCATGGCAGTGAAAGGTTGACCAGAGAACTGTGTATTGGCAGACAGTGTTGAGTAGCATCAATTGCATCATCTGAGTCAACTGACAACACAGCAGATGAGAATGGGACAGTAAGCAGGACACATGATGAACCCTCCGTAGTACACCCATTTGTGCAGAAGTCACTACACCAGTGGAACAAAGTAAGGGGGCCTGAAACTGGGGGAGGCCTGTTCCCCACACAAACCATGACACCCTAAACATGTGCGTGATGCAGGACTGAGCCAGAGTGGGCATGGAATGGATGATCAAAAGGAATTAAATGTATGTCATCATGGACACGCACTACTATGATCATCCTGCCAAGGACAAATAGGGGCATGAATGGAATGCACATGGAGCATGAATGGACACTCATGTCCCTGCAGAGCATCTGCCGTCTGCACAGTCTGAGTGAGCCACCCTGCATCAAGGACAAAGGATGTACCCCACAGTATGTGTCTGGCAGGTTGGCAGGGGGAAGTGTGCATGTACACAGGAGTGTTGAACAGGCCATTGCAGTAGTCCAACATGTTACCCACCAGTGCCATGGTGACATTGTGGTGCAGGTGGGAGAAGGGGCAAGGGAGCATGCCTACGTGGAGTACCCGCATGCAGGCAGAACACACATGCAGGTCAGTCATGCGATAACATAGTCCGAGTGCTGAGTGGAAAGACACCCCAGGCTACATGCAGAAGGGCCAGTGAGCTGGAACATGGACCGGAGGGGCAGCAGGGTGACTAGCACATGCGTAGGTTGCAAATGTGGTGATGAGGACAGTCCCCGTCTCCTCTACATGTCCAGCATGCTGTACCGCAGGCACGCATCAGTGAAGCATTGCATGACTCGCACATGAGAACCATGTACACATAGCATGTAGTGGCAGTCAAGCACAACACATCACACAAGCAAACCACACATGGGATGGACAAACACGCAACAACACTCACTGGACGAGGCATCAAAATTCAGCATCTCTCCCACTCCTTCGACCAATTCTGCCGGGATGAACTCCGCAGTGATCAACTCGTGCAGAGTGAGTTCTTCCTCCTCAGGTGGTGGCCCACTGCCAGTCATCCGAGTCATGGCATAATTGGAGGCACACTTTAGCTTAGCACAGCGTTAGAGGTCATCCCAACGCTTTTTGCACTCCTGAGATGTGCGCACATCATGTCCGAATGCACTGACACCCTCTGCAACATGCTTCCAGTGATCCATATGCTAGGCAGCCGTAGTGTGACAATTTGGGACCACTATCAACTCACGTTCATATCCCGACATGTAGCCCACAAGAAAGTCCAGTTCCTGCTTGCAGAAAGGCTTCTTTCTCGACGTGCCGGAGGCTGGAGTGGTGTCTGGGGTCCCAGCCTCTTGTGCAGGAGCAACCTTCCTCCTCTTGTGCAGTGATCCGGACCCTGACTGGCAAATGCCGCCCTAATCAGTAGGGGCTTTGGCACTGGTGGATTGAACCAAGGGAGTGGCAGGTGAAACTAGGACGGAAGCCCTGACTTGCGTCAGTGGCTGCTGGGTGCTCTTGACTGGACCCAGCGCAGCAACAGCTGCTGTGCCAAGGTCATTGACCGAGACTATCCTGGCTGGCAGAGCCGGGTTCGTGCCAGCTGCATCTGCCCATGCAGTTGCCAACACCCAGCTGCTCGGGGCAGCAGATGACAACATTGCCCCAGGGACATGTGCCTTGGTCAGAGCAGCCCTGCGTACACTTACCACGTGCCTCCTGACCACCTGGAAATCATCCTGGGACTCTTCAGGTGCCAACGCAGCATGCGCTGGCCAACCCTGATCCTGGGTGGTGGTAGCCACAGCTGCACCTGCAGCTACTAACTACCCCTGGGCCCATGGCAGTCGATGAAACTGACTGCCAGGTCACATGGGTGCCAGTGTCAGATGCAAGAGCTGCATCTCCCGAACCACAGGGTGTGGTGGCATGACTGCACCAACACGTGGCAGAACATCCTGCCGAAGTAGTGCACCCCTGCCTCTTTCTCCTCTGCAGCCACCCTGGACACCCTTGAGTCCCCCTACTCCCTGGTCACCCCGGGCCACGTCCCTGACCATGCCCACCACATAGAAGACGCCCAGCTGATGCGCCCCTCACCTTTCGTGGCCTCAGATGTAGTAGTGCCAATGGGAAGTGTACACGTCAACTGTCCTTGGCAATTGGGGTGAAGGGGGTGGGGTACTAGATGTAAAATGCATCGCTATGCGCCTGCAAGGCTCTATGTGACACCAATGAGAAAGTGACAGGTCACACAACGCTCAGGCACCCCAAAACTGCAGTAAAACCATGTACGTAACCCCCGGTAGCCCACGTGCGTGGAATTAATCTCTTGCAGTATGCAGTGGCACACAGGGACACAAAAAACATGTACGCGTGGGACACGCAGGCTACTATGACCTCGAAAATAGGTAAGCGATACACAGGGGGACCCGCAGTGGGAAAAATAGTGTGCGTGACTCACCATCTGACTAGCGTGGTATTGAAAAACACATGTAGCCAATACCCCCACCAAAAGAAGAGATACGTCCTTGATCCGATGTGAAGTAGTGATGGCGTGTGAAACCACAAGAAGTAGCAACACACACGTCCATCTCCACGAAAAGCACATACAGTGAACTGCTGGCCCCGCTCACCTTTAGACTGTGCTGAGGGAAACGCCCGCGCGTGTCACATCACTCATACGCTTAGGCCCTTTCCTCGAATTACACGCATTAACACGCGGACGTGCTGTTTTTGCACGTGCGGATTCACTATGCACCCGTCCCGAGGGAAACGCCCGCGCATGTCACGTCACTTACACGCTTACGCGCTAAGGGCCTTTCCTCGAATTACATGCTGGTGTGCTGTTTTTTCACATGCCAAATCACTCCGTATCAAGCTGGCCACGCGAAAACACACGGAAGACCACGCTCCTGACCACAAGGCCATTTTCCTGCCCCCCAGAGCCCCGAGCCGACTCCCACGAGCCATCTGCTGCTGCCTGCCTGCCTCTTGGCCATGTGCCCTGCTATTTGGTGCCTGCACGTCAGCCATCTGCAGGGGTCCAGTTGCTGTGACCACCCCTGCTGGAACAGAAGACTCCCGACTGCAGTTCCATTGCTCCACACCCCAGCAGCTGGACCCAATTGCCCACCCACACCTGCCTCTGGGGTTGCCATGTCAGGGGAAACACCATCTGAGACCACTGGCAACCCCCAGCCTGAGAGGCAGAGGGCTGCCAGCTTCACAGCAGGAGAGGTCGGCATCCTGGTGGAGCAAGTGCTGGTGCATTTTGATGCCCTCTTCGGATGAACACGCGCCGACAAGGATGGATGGAGGAGGATCTGGATGGACATCGTGGTTGCCATCAATGCTGAGGGTGTCGCAACCCGCGACCTACCACATATCCAAGCACTGGGAGGACTTCAGGTCCAGGACCCTCAGGAAGGCCCGGCACCTCTTAGACGCAGCGGATGCAGTGAGGTGCCGGGTTCGCCTCACCAACAACCAGATGAGGGGCCTGGAACGCATTCACCCAGTGCTTCACCTCCAGGTCCTCGAGAGGCAGACCCGTCCGAAGTTGAGCTGTAAGTGTCCATGTGTAGTGATTGGACGCAGTACATGTTGAGGTGTGCCAGGAGTGTGCAGCTTGGACATATGTCTGGAAAGGCCCATGTATGGATGTGTATGTGCAGGGACATGACCCTGCTGCATTTGAGTCCAGTCATGTGTGATGTGCATCAATGGTGTATGTGTTGCAAAGCATGATGCACAACTGCATGTGGAGACACACATATGTTAGCATTTCTGCACATGTACTATGCCGTGGTTGGGGTGTGACACATGGATGCTGGTTCCACCTTCATGTACGTGCACGGTGTACATGTGCGTGTGTGTGTGTTTGCATGTGTGCGACTGTGATACGCCATGGATGCATGTTACACAGACTTGTAGGAACCCGATTGGCAGATGTGACATAGTTGCCGATGATTGCACTGTGACAGGTAGTGGAGATGTACAGATGCATGTCTGTCTGGTGGCATGTGTGGATGTGTTCAGCACTCCCCATGTTGCTTGTGACGTCAGGCCAACCTTCGGATGTTCATGCTGTTGTGTGTGTATGGCTGCTGCTGCCTGCTGCACCATTCCTGTTAATTTGTGCATGTGTGTGGGTTCAAATGATATGTGTGTTGGTGAGTGTGATGCCATCTGTGAAGTCTGACACTGCCACTCATGTGCAACTGTCATGTGTGTATCAGACCATTGTACAGTGCCCAAATGCCTTTGTTCTGTCTCTGCCTGTCTGCAGCGTCGACTGATGAAGAGGGCAGAGACGGTGTTGTGGAGCAAAGCGGCAGGGATCCCACCGCCAGCCGGAGATTCAACGCCCAGCTCCCCTCCCAGGTAGTCATCTCTCCAGGATTGAGGAGTCTGGTGCCGTGTCCATGGCCGCAGCTGCCGAGGGAAGGTCCAAGAGGCGGAGTTTGGAGGTGGATGGCACAGGGCCTGGAGGGGGGCTGCATTGCTCAAGGCAACTCGCAGGGAGTGGAGTGAAGTGGAGTTCGATTATGCCTTGGCCCGGGACATCAATGAGTGAGCCGTCGGACTATCCCGCTGCCTTTGTAAATAGTTATGTAGGTGTAGGTTTCCTTTTTTTAATTTTTCTTTGGGACACATGGACTATGCCCCACCTTTTTGTAAATAGTTATTTATTAGGTAGGATTTTGATTAGGTTTCCTTTGGATTGTTGGGCTCATGGACCCTTGGATATTCATTTGTACATAGTTATGGACCTGGATTTACTTTATTTTTTTACCCATGGTGAAATACTTTGCTTTTTTTGGAACTTTGGGTTTTGTTTAATGGACTGACGCATTGGAACCATGTTAATTTGGATTTTATTGGTTGCAGGCTTCATTTTTTTAAATCATTTTTGGACTTCCGGACTTGGATTCTTTTTTTTCTTCTTGTGTGCTTTTGTTTTATTCATTTAGTTTATGATTTAATACCGTTTTTTGTCTCTACGTGTGTGGTCTTCTCAAATTTGTTTTGTGCATGTCACAATGTGGGTTTTCTCAGTCATGTGTCGCCATTGTGTGGGTCTGAGGGACATGGATTCATGGGCATGCTGGTTATTTGGTTTCTATCATAACATGGGGAATTCAATGTCGAGTGGATGGAATTCTTGGTTGGGTGTTTGCACTGGGTGGCGTGGGGTGGGATTTGGGTGGCCATAAGGGCCATGGGTCTGGATTGTGAATATGTGTTGGGTGGGGGGATATGAGTCGGGTCGTGCTGGCAGATGCCCATCACTGGGGTTGGGGTGGGGACATGAGTCGGGGCCTGCTGGCAGGTTGCCGTCAATGGGTGTGGGGGACATGAGTCGGGGCCTGCTGGCAGGTTGCCGTCAATGGGGGTGGGGTGGGTGACATGAGTCGGGGCCTGCTGGCAGGTTGCTGTAAATGGGGGTGGGGTGGGGGACATGAGTCGGGGCCTGCTGGCAGGTACCCATCACTGGGGGTGGGGTGGGGGATATGAGTCGGGGCCTGCTGGCAGGTTGCTGTCAATGTGGGTGGGGTGGGGGACATGTGTCAGGGCTCCCAAGTGCATGGTGACATGTGGCCTGCCTGCAGTTCATGGTCTGGGTGATGGGCTGCCTGCGGGGCATGGTCTGGGGTGATGGGCTGCCTGTGGAGCATGCCCAAGGGTGATGGGCTGCCTGTGGAGCATGGACTGGGGTGATGGGCTGCCTGCGGGGCATGCCCAGGTGGGATGGCCTGCCTGTGGGGCATGGACTGGGGTGATGGGCTGCCTGCGGGGCATGCCCAGGGGTGATGGGCTGCCTGCGGGGCATGGACTGCGTGGGGAGTTTTCCATGCGATTTTGCTGGCGCGAGTGGGGTACGCGTATTCCGAGGGGTGCGTGGGGAGTTTTCCACACGAATTCGCTGGCGTGTGAGGGATGTGTGGCGTTTTTAGAGCATTTTCGTGGTTGGGGGGTTGTATGCTGGTGCACTGGTCTTTGCGCCATGTAGGGGATTTGTGCGATGTTTTTGGCGCACAGGGCAGGGTTGGGGTCGTAACTGGCGCTGCTGCAGGGTCGCTGCGCCACTCTGCGCCACAGCTGGTTATGGATGTAAGAATCCATGAATACGCTGTGCGTGAAAATGGGTTTTGGCACATGCCGCTGGCGCACGCTCCTTCTCTGTGCTGCCCGCATGCGCTGCTTCTGCGCTTTAAATCTATGAATTACCCCCTAAGTTTTGTTGTGGGCCACATTGTTAGCAAGACATTTCTCTATTCTCAAAGACCTGTTAAAATGAAATGTTAAATTGTGCAAAAAACCTTGCAAGAATTACTGCCTATACTGCCTATACTGCCATAAGTAACCTGCACCACAGCCTTTTTTTTACCAATTAACTTGAATCACTGGTTTACGGGAAGACCTACCCATTCTCCTATGTATACCTAATAGTGTATATCTGGTGTGCACTCATAATGTCGACAGTCAAAATGTCGACAGTCAAAATTTCGAAAAATAAATGTCGAAAAAAATAATGTCGACAAACAATAATGTCGACATTTTTCGATATTTTTTCGAAATTTTGAATTTATTGTATAAATAAATATATATATATATATAAGATGTGTTGAGTATGAGGGGTGGTTGGGGGTGTGTGGGGGGTGGCAGGGGGGTGTTGGGTGAGGGGGGGTTGGGGGGGGACCCCCCCATAGTAAATGATACTATTTTTATTTATTTAATTATTGACTAAATAAATAAATAAATAAATATATAATTGGTATGTGTTGAGTATGAGGGGTGAAAGGGTGGTTGGGGGGGTGTGGGGGGGTGGCAGGGGGGTGTTGGGTGAGGGGGGGACCCCCTCCATAGTAAATGATCCTTTTTTTGGTTATTTATTTATTGAATAAATAAATAAATAAATAAATAAATATATAAATAGAATGTGTTGCATATGAGGGGTGGGAGGGTGGTGGTGGGGGGTGTGGGGGGGTTGCAGGAGGGTGTTGGGTGAGGTGTTGATAGTTTTAAGGGTTTATAGTCATAATGTCTAAAAAAAAGTCGACATTTTTTTTTCGAAAAAATGACTTTTTACATTATAAGTATAGGATGTCGACATTATTATTTTCGACATTTTTTTTCGACATTTTTGTCTGTCGACATTTTTTTTTCGACATTATGACTATAAACCCTATATCTTTCCCTGTTCATCATTTATTTGTTACCATTTTCCCTCTTACGCTACCTGCCATTTACCCCTTTCCCTGCAAACTACCCTTTTTAATCACCTGGTAGGAGCACAATACACCAATTTTTGAACAAGCATAGTCACTTTGATTCTAATATTGTAGTGGTTTGAAGCAGTACAAAAACGTTATAACATGACAACATCCAGTTTTTACAGTAATCTCTAAAATATCTGCAGGAATTGGCACATGCAGAGTAAAAATGATAGATGATACCTAATTCAGCTTTTGTGGGGGGCTAGACAGCTTAATAAGGTGTGGTTCAACAATTAAAGCTGATTTGGCACAGAATAGGTGTACCTGTATGTCTTCCACCACCCTTCTGAGATATTGGTGAACAGAATTCTTTGACAATTTTATTATGATTTTGAACTTGTTTTCAATGGGAATTAGGTACTGTCTATTTAGCCAGAAGTATCCCAGTAATCTGAGGTAGTATGTAATCTAAATAATGTGACACAGGGTTAATCCTGGGACCAAGACAGATGCCAAAACCATGGGCCTCATTACGACCCTGGCGGTACGGGGTAAATGACGTCGTAAAAGGTGCCGGCGCCATTTACCCCGTACTGCCTCATTACGAGGTCCCCTCGCGGGACCCAGGAAGCAACACCTGGTCAAACCAGGCGTGCTTACCGGGTCCCGCGAGGGAAAGAGGGAGCAAACAACGGGCCAACTCGTAATGGCCCGTTGTTTGCTCCCTCTCCCATTCCCATTTCAGCCCTATACGGGCTGAAATGGGAATGGGGAAGGACCGGGTCCGGGTCCTTGGAGGGAGGAATTACCGGGCCTTCCGAACTCGGAATGGCCCAGTAATTCCTCATTCTGCAGACCCGGATGCGATTTTGGCGGCAGCCATGCCGCCAACAGCGGCATGGCTACCGCCGAGGTTGTAATGAGGGCCCATGTGTTTTAGTGCACTATTATTAGGAAATATTTTATAAGAATTGAACAACTCAAAAGAAAATGAGATATTACCAAACAAAAAAAAGCCAGGATGGTTTCCTCCTAAGAGAGATCAGGTTGCTTTCTCCTCGAAGAATCTCCCTGTCAGAGGTAACTTCTGCGGGATGCATTTGCAAGGCCCTTTCAAGCCTCTGGATATAAATATCCCAGTTTTAACAGTCCAAGAGTGGTTGTCTCCCCCTTTCCTTGTGTTGCAGGCTCTAGTGTAACCCTGCTCGTCTTCTTAATCAAAAATAGATGTAGGCATTCTGATGTTCTACAGCCCAATAATCACTGTGGTGTTCAATCTTGTGAGTAGACTGGTCAGTGGATGTCGTCAGTAGTGAGAGCTAGAGAGGGGTACCTGGGATATGGTCTTGCCTGGGCTCAATCCTGATTTAATTTTCCCTTCTCTCTGAGTTCACAGTAATTTCCCTGATCCAATTTCTTTGCTACTCCCACATTATGGTTCTGCCTAGATCCAACTGGGCCTGCAGGAACGTTCCTATTCTTACTCTCTAAAAGGTGGTTCTCTGTCTTCGCCTCAGCATTTCCTTCACCTCCTGAAGATCTTATCTCCACCACTTAATAGGTCACCACCTGGTCTATTCAAGTTTCTCTGCCACGGTTGTTACCTCTAATACATCTCTTCTTTCGGACTTTAACTCCTCTGTTGAACCCCCTTCTTCCCCTGATGGCACACCGCCAATCTCCTCTGTGCTACCTTCATGACAAACCCCACCTGGTGATGTATTTTCCTCCACCAGCCTCTGTGCCAATCCAGGCTTCTGATGTAACCACTTCCTCCTCCTTGGGGCTCACCACCTCTGCTTGCACTCTGATGATTCTTGCCACCTGCTATTCTATTCTATGGAATTGTTATATTGCGCCAACAAGCCCGAAGACCTCAGGGCGCTCACAAGACATACAACAAAAACACATGTAGAATTATGGGGAGGTAGCCTCAATCGTACTTAGTTCCTTTATCATAAAGAAGGGTTTCCAAGCCTTTTTTAAATTGTGCATGGAATGGATCTAAGTGCTCTTCACCAACACTCCTTTGTCCTGATGTGTTCACCTCCTCGTTTACCTATTCACCTTTCATCACCTCCCCCTGCCTTCACTCACTTTTGGATATTATAAACTCCTCCTTCCCCTACTTAACTCTCACACATCTTTCACCCTCTGATTTTACTACCTCCTCCTTGACCTGCTGAGCCTGTTGTCTGGAATGTGTTGTATGCTATTCATCTTCCTTACTCTGTTGACTGTTTTTGAAACATTTATGGAGTGCTGTGTTGGGATCCTTCATGGCTTAATTGTTTGAGGGCAGTAGAGTTCATCTGAAGAGTCCTGCTTTAGGGTATGTGGCATACCATAATATGTGTGTGCCTTACAGGTAGACATCCTTCAGTACAAATGCATATTAAAGGTGACACTTTTTTTTACTTCTGTAGGTTTTATGCCAGAGCACATACGAAAACCCAGCAAAGAGTGTTTTTGGGGTTTTCATTTATTTATTTAGTTTGATTGAAGGTTCAGTTTGAATGACAGGGCACAGAATTCTGTGATATCACGTTTCACATCTGAATGCTTTCAGGAAGTGGTAAAGAAATTTCAATTCTATTATTCACATAGATTGTCATTTTTTATCAAGGAACTCCTTCGATTTAGTTAATGTTTCTGCCTGTGTTGGGAATTTTGTCGACAAGAAGTCAAATGGAACACCAAGGTATTATTGTGGTGCATTTCCCACTCCCTCTGGACATTTCTCCAGTGGGTTCACTTCCCACAAGGGGTGAACCAATTACAAGTTATAGATATATCTTGAAAAACAAACATATATTGGAGCTGTCACAGAAAATAGAGCTGAGTGGCAGGTGGTGTAGCTCACTTCTTTCATTATTGCCAATAATTATGTCAGCTTCCTTCCTCCTAGCATAGAATGATGACTGTTATTATTCTATTTATTTATAGAGAGCCATAGCCCGCAGACATCAGGGCGCAGTCAATACATAACAGTTAACAAGACAAGACTATTACACAAAACCCGTTAACAGAAGAGCAGTGTCTTTAGCTTTCTTTTAAATGGGGCAAGGTTTTCTTCCTTGGGAAGACCTTCTGGGAGAGCATTCCAAACCATGGTGGCCTTAACAGAGAAGGAAATCCCTTTCCCTGTGATTATTCGGTAGCAAAATGCAATGGTGTTTACCCTACTAGTCATGGGCATAGAGTCCTTCCTAATTTAAGGATGCTTATCCTTGTTTAAGAGTGTAATTAACCTAGTTATATGACTCTCTGCTTCCTATTGATGATGGGCTAGTGAGGGAGGTGTCAAACCAAATACCTCTCTCTAATGCCAGGATCTGGGGTTGTTGTGCTCCATGATCCTGTAAAACATCTCCTAATAGTACTCTTCTAATAGTATTGTTCAGTGTTTTTTGTGGGTGGGGCGGAACTCGTGCACAAAGAAGACTCGTGCCAGGTCTTTATTTTCAATCCCAGAAGGGATTCCTCCCTTTTTATCCCTAGAATAGAAGCTGTGCGGCATGTTATCAAACAAAAAAGAACACAGCTCCCAAACAACTGTTTGTGACTTTTTCTGAGACATCTAACAGCTCAACTGGTAGTGAATTAGAAATACACAGGGATGAGGAACCCTCCACATCCAATACAAAAAATATTCAACTACACCAGTTTTTTTTTAGGACGAGGGGGCAGACGAGGCAAGAACAGGAGATGATACACTCAAGGGGTGTACGAAGTAAGGACACAACAATGGAAGAGTCGTCAGGAGATGATGCAGCAGGCGCTTGAGTGTCCAGAGATTAAATAAGTCTTTTAAACAGTTTTGTTCCAACTACTAGGGCTTATACATTTCAAACAGAGGCCCAACTGAGATGATTTTTTCATGTTCTAAGAATGAAATATTTCTTCCGGGAGACCATAGGTGAGAGAGAAGGGAGCATTACGGGGCTTAAGCCTTCTTCTACCTTTATTTCACGTCCAATCTCAATCTGTCCCAATATTATCACCTTTGAAAACAAAATCTTGAAACAAGAGGTGTCCCTATTTTCTTCCTGTAACAATACTTGAGACAATTTAACCAAAAGGAGAAAGACGACTTTTGAAAACCCTTGAGGGTAATCAGGATTTTATTATAAAACCAGCAGATAAAGTTGGTGGTATAGTCTTGGCGAAAAGAGTAGATTACAGGGAAGAGGTTCTGTGTCTGCTAGGGATTAGCAGTCATTATGAGAAGTTGGAAATTACACCCCAGCACTCACCGCAGCACTCCAGCAATCTATATTCATCCAAAGGTGCATACAAATAGTCGACACCTACCAAGCCGACTGATTGCACCAGCAAGTGGATCAGTCTCTCAATGTGTGCAGATTTCTTTCTGAGACCGTTTGTTCTCAAGATAAGCTCTTACATCAGGGATACGACTGATAACATCAACATTTTATCTAGTATCAAGTTGCCACAAAATGACCTATTGGTCCCACTTGATGTGGAAGCCTTACATACCAGTATTCCTCAACTTTCAAGTCTACAGGTTATGAAGAAATATCTAGATTTGTGAGCCGATACAATTTACAGAGTTCCCACTAATTTTATTTTAATTATTTTTTATTTATTTTTTATTTGATTTAATTGAAAAACAATGTTTACAAAGCTCCATTTTTTAAAGTTCAACATTCCCAGTCTTCTTAAGTCATTGTGGGAACTTCCTCAATTTCGTTTCCAATGGTTTAGGGCGTCAAGTCCTCATTTTATTGTCACACAAAATTAATTATTCATATTAATTTCCCTGAGGGGGCATTCAAGTCCTCTTGTTTATGTCTCTCAGAATTAATTATTCATATTAAATTTCATGAGGGAATTTCAGGAATGTCTGTGCTTCTTCTTTGCGCAGTACTTCTGTGTTTGTTACGATCATCTGCTTTTTCTTTCTTTTGATCCCTATTAACTTGTTTTTGTGTGTTGTTTCTATGTCTCTCACAGGCCATGGATTTTTGGAGTATAAGTGCCACTGCGATCACCCAGGATGTCTTTTCTCCAGTCATCAAGCGTCTCCACCAATTTTCTTCCTCGTATATTTCCATCTTTGAAAAATGATGGTTCAAATAAGTGGACCTTAATTTTTTTGTACCCGAACAGGATAATAACAGGTGTCTCACTGTTTCGACTCCCTCTTCAATCCCACTTCTCAGTGTCGACACTTGTTCAAAGCAGACAAGCCTCTTATGGCCCGGATTTCCATTGTTGCTAAGAGGTTTATGAGAGCCCTCAGAAAGGTATTTCGCAGCACTCAGTTCGGGAATCTTTTCATTTATTCCAGAAGGTGGTTTACCCTTTTTATATTGGTCGGTAAGTTGATTGTGAATTTATTGTTGGACACTTTGTCGAGTCTCTTATTCCAGTCCCATTCTTTTTTTTTCTTTTTAACCTTGTTAGGATTATCCTTTAGTTCTTCTTCTGTCCTGGAAATTGCATTAAGTAAGTCTTGGTTTTTCAATTGCCACTTCTTTAGCATTTGGTTATGTCCTCCCTTGATTTCACTACTGATGATGTTCAATATTTTCAGTCGAGTGAGGAGGAGCCTGAAATGACGTAAAAGACAATTCTCCCGTATTGAAGTCATTGGGGTCGTTTTTGGTGGATCCAGAACTCTCCGCCAGGAAAGTCCCTCTATCTTCAGCCATATTTTTGAAAGAATATTGGGCATTGCTTCAACTCCGTAAGACAAAGATGGAATAACTTTTCCTTTATTGAACTGTATGGTAGGTATGAAGGAAAACCTGCCAAATTTCTTATCCACTGCTCTTGTTTGTGCTCCTAAAGTTTTGTTTTTTTCAAAAGGAACTCTTTTCATTTTAGAATGCATACATTTAGCACTCAATAAAAACTTTTTTCTGTTCAAGAACCAAATGTACAAATAGATTCAAGGAACAAGTATGGGCATGACTTTTGTTCCTGACATTGCAAATTTGCATGTAGACAACTTTGAGGTCACCTACGTTTATTCTGATTTGAACCCATTTCCACAATATATCAACGGGTAGTTCTGCTTCATTGATGGCATCTTAATGTTATGGCAGGGAACCATGGAACATCTGAATTCTTTCATAACATGGTTAAGTATACTTAAACTGCACAATATTGTTTGATTAAAACACAGTAGCATTCCTTGACTTGAGATTGACTAACAGTATGAATGGAAGTATTGAAACTTCAAGGTACAGGAAGCCCACCAACAAGAACACAGGGCTACACTTTACGAGTTTCTGTTCAAAGATCTTAAAAGAAAACCTGCAGAAACACAAGGCAACAAGAGATCCTGAGCGGGCTTGTAGATGCTTATGGACGAATAAATCTATGGGAGTACAGGAGTATATATGGAGCCTCGTAGCACCATGTATGACTAACTTATTGGTAACATAGCACAGTAAGAGCATGTAGAAATCACATTATAGGTCTAAGGAAAATGACAGAAGGCCTCAAGCCACAGAACACAAGACTCCAGCCTCCACTGGATTCCAGCCTATCCATGGATAGACAAGTCAACGCAATAGCCTCCGCAGCTGCATATCATGCCAAACTAATCAACAAAGTCAGACCCTTTCTCTCCAAAGAGAACTGCACCAACATAGCCAGAGCCATCACTGGTTCTAGGCTAGACTATTGCAATATACTCTTTCTAGGAAACTCCAATAAAAACCTAGAGAGGCATTGCTAAAAGAGAACACATCTCTGAGGCCAGAAAATTAGCCCACTGGCTCCCAATAAAGAAAAGGATTGTCTTCAAAGCCCTGACACTGACCCACAACTGCATGTACCTCACTGCTCCTGCCTACCTCTCACAAAGGATCCACCCCGTCTCCACTACAAGGCCAATCATATCACTGTATACCAACATGCTTTCTGTGCCATTAGTAAACAGAGCCAGAGCGGGCGGATCCAGCTCCCCTTATCTCGCACCCACTCACTGGAATGCCCTAACTCCCACTATCCGATGTGAGGCCTCCCTCACCACCTTCCGCAAAGCCTTGATAACCATCCTCTTCACATAAGACCCTACACATCAGCATGAATACTTATCATATGACCCGTTGCACAAGTTGTAATATAATGACTATGTGCAATATCTGTAACAACAGTATGATGTTTTGTAGTATTCACAATGTGTCAACGACTGCTACCATGCCTGTACCTGTGTAACTAAGTTCTTGCAAGTAACAGCGCCTCAATGCCCCTTGGCTGCTTGCACGCTATATACATATAAATAAATAAATAAATAAATAAACAAGAGGAGCTGGCTCAGGCTGCACAAAGCACAGATCGAGCTCACAGCCAGAGATAAACAGTCACATTCCAAACTCAAGACGACAAGGGGACCAGCTGCAAAAAATTGAATAAATCCTCATAAATGCAGACACAAGAGCTCAATTGTGTGGTCCACAACCACGTGATGCACTGAAGGCTGAGAACCAAACTGGGTCTCATGCCTGGGGAGACCCACTCCAGCCAATCATGAGATAGATATTCAGGGAAGGATGACAAGGGGCAAGAGCCAAGAGCTCACTACTCTGCAATAATGTAATAGATCGTTCCTTTGGGACGGGGCACGTCAGCCACCTGACAAGCGAGGACCAGTAGAATAACCTCTATAGGGGATGTCTCTATGGGTTACCACTCTCAGCACCCTCAGATGACATCTGGCATACCTGGTAACCATCCCAACACCAGTGAAAGTGATGGATGTGAATGAACAAAATATTCGTCATCTGGAAACTAAAATCTGAGGTTGGTGGTGTTCTGAGAGTCCACTAGTTAACCACACTTTATGTTTCACCAATCATTTAGATATTGACATATACTCTCTTTTTTCTCTTCAGAATAGAGTGTGAATCCAACTGGAGACCATGGGGGTAGTCGAAATGAGACTAAACCCCATTTTATTTTTATAAACATCTAATCCTGGTGAAGGCTTTATAAGTAAAATAGAGGAGGAGACATGGGATGGGCAGATCTCCTGCGTTCTGGCCGAAACACAATATGTTGACATTATTTTTTTTTAAACATTCTGGGTTTTGGAAAGCATTTGACCCTTTGGAGATAACCATAAGAACAAGATGGAAAAGTGGTTTATAAATACTGTTCATGAAATAAATTTACAAATTGATGAGAAGTGGTACTTTGTGGCATTGTGTGGATTCTCCAAATATAAAATTAGAAAATGGAATCAGATGGATAGTTGTAAATGTGTTTATTTGCACATGTATACGAACACCCTTCATGTACTTTATGCACTTTTTGCATTGTGCACTTTGTGGACCGTGATGTCGTTTATGTTTATCCTGTGAAAGGTATATGCATACAAAACATTTTTGATCGAAGTATGTGTTGAATAATGAGAGTTTTTAGTATTTTTGTAGTATCTGTATAGTTGTAGAATATAAATTAATAAACTGTATTTGAAATTTAGTATGGAAATGTGCTGTCCAGATTTTGATGGTGAACACGAAGTATATTGAGTACATGTTGAACTTTATGTGAAATCCTGGAGCTGAAACAAATTGCAGATGAGGGAGGGGTAGCCCACTCCCTTTTTGAGATCATAGTCCAATGAAAAGAAAAACATGGAACTGTGCATCCTGCTTCATATTTGTGGGACTGTTTTCTTTCCTAAACCTGACAAATGCTTTTGTTCTTATATTTATCAGGCGTAGTCCTCAGATGTGCGTTTAATGTTATTTCATCATCATCATCCTAGCTGTTATTCTAGCATAAAGGCACTCAAAGGCCATCCTGTCAAAGCTCTGGGACATGAAGGTAACATTCCTGCTTGGAAGCAGTTGTTGTTCGTCCTCTTATGGTCTGTTCATAATGGCATGTCTCCTCTCTAGGCATGCTGACTTCTTATTATGATCATGGTTTCTTTTAACTTGCACAAGGCACAAGCCGTTATTACTTGGCTAGAATGATCTTACCTTTTCTAAGTATGTTTTTCATTACAGTAGGTTTCTGCCTTCACACTTTGTAAATTGTGTATTTACTCCTGGGCATTTGGACATGCAGATTCAGGTAGTTTTTTTGACCCTCCTTAATGTCAACATACTTTACAATCTGGTCCATATGGTGTTATGAGTGAAATTTCATTGTACTCGGGCAGCTTTCTCCCCAGGCACCATCTCTTTTAATCATATGTTTTTGGGGAGGGGTATTTGATGGGACTTGGCAAACCTCTTCAGTTCCAGGTTCAATGTTAAGGGACTTTCATTAGTGATTGCTTCCTGTCAGCATGTCAGGAGTGTCTTCTTTTCCATCACTCCCAGCATTCAAAGGCAGATACTGAATTAGCAAATTAGTTTTCTCTTCTCATTTGGTGGGAATGTCTTTTCACCTGTCAGTGCAAAATTGCTGTGTGGGTTTGAATGCTCTGGTAATTTTCCTGTGCAGGTGTTCTTGCTGTGACCTTTTTACATTTCTTCTAATACGCCAGGTGATAGACAATTTGGAGGCTATGGGAAAGATCCTATTCTGCCAGCTCATTTAGTCTTATTCTGAGGGGTCTTATTCGGAGGGGTTACCATATTGGATCTTCTTCATCATCCGTTCACTAACAATGGTCAGTGAGGTTTTGCGACACATAAAATGCAGACTAGGTGAAATAGAAGTCCAGTGAAAGGGCCTTGAGAGATAGGGTCTTCCGGGTGTTAGTTGTACTCATTCGAACGATTGGACTCCTTCCCTGATTACCTATGTAAGGCATTGGAAGTCTGTTCAGGAGAGGTCATGAGACTGAGTCTGTTTCACTCATTTTTCAATTTCCTTAGCATGACTTTCTCTTCTTGGCCTGTTAGTCATCCTTCCCAGCACCAACCACAAATTCAGTTTGCTCGCTTCTGTATTGTGCTTACCTAAGTTTGACTTTCTCCCTTGTTTCCTTTCATGTTCTTCGCAAGGGTGGTAAGAGGTATTTAGCAACTTCAGAGGTGTGGCCACTGGCGTTTTCCATGTTATTTAAGGGGAAATTCTGTATCCCCTGTAGAGATGAACGTGTGGCAAATGTTCTTGTGCAGGTTTCAGCTCATGTCTTCCCAGAGTAGGTCACTCTTCCAGAATGGTGTTCGTGCTTTTTTGTCCTAATCAATATTATGGACTGACATCGCTGGTCAGTTATCGTTGTGGGGGATTTCACATCATATTCTCCATTGGACTGCTCTTGCAAAATCACGGGTATTTTTGCAGGACTCGTGAAGTGAATAAATACTACAAAAAACAAAAGAAAATGCATGTACTTTCTGTGAAAGAACCTCACCGGGGAGAAGACGCCCACAATTACTCAAGCTCTGCAGACACAGTTTAATGTACCGCACATAAACAATATTACCATCACTTACTCGAAGAGAATCAGCGCCTCCAGTGTACAGAGATAGCAGCGTGTTTTTTCTTCTTTCGAAAGCGCCACTACTGTTTAAACATACCCAAACATTGTATTACCCTTTTGCATTTCTGAGGTAAACAAAACCAAAACATTTGCTCCTCAGACATGTGTTTCTTAGCTGTTTGGGATGAGGCATGTATTTTTAAATAATAAATGAACACCCACATGATCCCAATTGTCGAAGAGGTGCCTGCCAGCAGTATTGAAATGCGTTCAGCCTTGCAGATAGCGCGCACAGAGGGCGCAGACATGACGCGCTTTCCTCGGCAGCGTCTGCCTGTTTCCCGCGCCGGCTTTCATCAGCTTTCCCTGTTGATTGGTGTCACCTCGCGCGCTTAGGCTGTCTGCCCGTCTCCTCAGAGTGTGAACACATTCCTCGGAATGCTGATTTGCTCGTTTCACACCAGTGTCAAAATTACTTATTAAATCTGGCACCTCCGGGTACTCAAAGGCTGATGTGTTGCTTTCCCTACCCTAAATGACAATAAGCATATGCAGCTGGTGGGTCTGGCAAACTCATTTGGTTTAATGAAAATGTCACGGCATCACGCTTCAAATGGCTGTCCTTTTCTTCACCGTTAATTGCCAGTCATGGACCTTTTCCCTAAGCCTAACGCGACTGCTGGAATACTTCTCCTTCTAGGCTGATTATTAATAATCATAACAAAGGTATACTTTTTTTTAGTCGCAGTCTTACTCCATGAAGAGATGGATTTTTCTCTTAATTAGCCACCGGGCCACTAGGGAGGCTTCAAAGCCAACGGTGTGAAACAGCCCGAAGCAGAAAGAGATCAATCTGAGAGGGTATGGTGGATGCAACCTGGGAGTAATTGCCAACTAGAGCGGCCATTTTGGTGATAATAAGTTACAGACAAACAACAGAGCAAGGTTCCACCTATCTCATTCTGTGTGGAACATTAATCTTCAAAGTTATGCCCCTCAGAGTCAGGGGCCACACCTCCCGCTTTTCTTATCTGGTACTGCTGCCACGATTAGTGAGTGTCTTTTTGTTTTTGTTTTACCGTTTACAATAAATTAAAATCTCCTCTTGTTCAGTAGACAAGCACGAACATTCTGCACTACCTAAAATACTCAGAGGGTGGATTCCCAAACCTTTTTTCAGGAGCAAGTTTCACACCAGAAAAAGGGAGCCATTCACTTGTTCCTATGCCTGATTCCCAAAACAGTGTCTGACTTTCCCATGGATGAACCGATTGGTCCAAATGGCACATGTTGGAGAAATGTGCACCAAGAAACCTGCGAATTTGCACACAGGTAAGTGATGTAGTCATTCGTCTGGAATGGGTGTTCTAGGGGGCTTTTCCATGTCACGCGTGAGAAAGTCTTCCTGGCCTGTATTTTTCTTGGAATTCTGGGCACTGCTATGTGTCCCATTTTACATATAGAAATACAAGTCTCAGAATCACAAGGAAAACAAACAAATGAGGACTAGGTGATTTCCCAAGACATTAATGGGGAAACATGTACATGCCAGTGAATTTGTGGGTGTGGCACAGAGTGTGCAGTTTGAAAAAAAAGTGCACACCTACAGTGATGTAAGTTAGTGTTCACAAAAAATTAACACTATCTACAAATAATGATATCTCATGCTGCTTAACTTACACATTGATGTTCTGAGGTAAATCTGGTGTGAAAAGTAAACAAGTTAAATTATTAAATTTTGGGGATCTGTGAAAAAGTGGAAATCTGTCACAGAAAAACATTTTGATATTTTGATATGTGATTCGTTATCAGTATCAATAAAGTGTTTCATTTGATCTGCCTGTCGGTGCTGCAGCACAATCTGCTGTGCAGACGATGCAGTGGCTAGACCATCAATAAACCACTAAAACAGAAGTAAGTTGCTCACATTTGGAATCAGGTGCACCGTATACCTTTTGTATCCCTAACTTCTGTAACAACCATTGTGAATACTGTGTTCAGATGAAAGTGACAACCAGTTGTTGGTGTAACATCACCCATAAATGCCCTACCTCTACTAGACCAGTAAGATCAATCCACGCCCACCGCATTGTCCCTCCCTTGGTCAAACTAGCAAGAGGAGGAGGGTCCAGCTTCCCTGCAGTTGCAGAACATCATTCGAAAGTGCTCCCACCTAAACTGAGAGGAAAAGAATCCTACTGGCCTTTCCAAAAGGCCCAAAACGCTTGGCTCTTTACCTATTTGACACTGCAAGATGAACGAAAGACTAGACCCATAACCTATAAGACTTCATGTGTAACTGGTTCCTTTATAGCGCTCTGATACCCCAAGCCTAAGGCACTCTACAAATGTAAAAAGTAAATAAATAAGTTCTCACTTTAACCCAAATGGTGCTATTAGCTCAGAATACTAAATCCTGGGGTGGAGTGTAGAGGAAAACACACTTTTCCTATTCCTGGCTATTCCTATTCTCTGCCTGCATTGCTGTTCTCTGCTTCTGCCTTGATCCTTCCTGTTCAGGTGTATATGCTGCTCTAGGTAACCTCTTGCACTTTGATCTCATAATGTCCCTCTCAATGTTTGCATATCGAGATTTCTTTCTTTCTCCTCACATACATGTCCCTATATTGATAACAAATAAGATAGTGATGATGGTCATTTAGATAAATGAGCTTCCTCAAAACACAGGGATGGCACCCACGGCCATCTGCCCCACCCCATGGGTTAGAATAAGTGCAAACGATTGAGAAGTGTGCCATGTTTAACCTGTGCATCGACATTATACTGTCCAGTCTAATATGTTGCATATGTTTAAGTTCACTATTATCTATCTCCTTCCTCGTTGTTAGCTTAGATTCATGCGTCAAAATGAACTAATTTACCATGTTTTTAATTATCTTGAAAATTGATGGGTTGCAGCGAAATGCTCCTCAGCTACGGGTCATGCCTGGATCTATGGTCATATTAGGATTATTGAAACGTGCAGAGATGCACACGTGAAAGGTGCCTTGTGAACTCCACGCCACATCCTTTCCTTTCATTATGACACATGGGGTTGGCGTTGGTTTCTAGGATAGTGAGCACGCTGCCTGTGGACACAATTCAGCTAAACTCGTTTTTCCCAGAAGCCAGTTTATATTTTTTTCCCTCAACTCAGCATGAGATGTTACCCAAATCACCTCCCTACCCCGGGCCAGACACTTTCTAGCTCAGCTGGTTTCCCAAAGCTCGCCCATGTATATGATGCTACTTTTCTCCACCTTGGTCCTACCGAATTCCTGAATGGTCAACCCAGCTATGCCGCTTCCAACCACCCTGTGACAATTGGTGTGGAAAATGGGGCAGACTATGTTCGACAGACGAGATCCCATCTATTTTCTTAAACAGAGCTATGGCTCCACCCCATCTGCCAATCCTACACTGGGCTTGAGAGAATGCTGAGTATAGTGAAGGCACATCCCTTATTCGCACGTCCCAAATAATTGCAACAATAATAATAAGAAGAATAATGCACCATCAGGAAGGAGACCAAGAGATCATTTTGCAAGGATAACGTTTTATATAATATAGTGAAATGCCAGCAAAGAACTTTGCTGCCCGAGCACGCTCTGCTAAAAATTACACAGGCAGCACATTATAAAAGACAATTGCGTCATCGATGATAATTTTAGGCAGTGGTAGTTGCACATTTTTGCTGGTTGGTGGGGAACGTATAGATGCGTCTGCTCCATAGGGATGCCAGACGCCTATTGGTTATTGCTCCCTCAGTCCATCTTGTAGCATGAGGGTCAGCTGGGCTCATCGATGCGGTGAAGGTTAGTTCAAGCTGGTGTTGCATTTCTGTCTAAGCTAAACAACAGGAATTGAATAATGGCGAATACCTAGACATCACATGCAAGGTGGTTCTTTCTAAAGAGGGGATAATACATTGGCATGACGACCTCTACATTCAGGGCTGCATTTTTACCCCACCTCCTGCACTCTGTATCTCTCAAGGGGGTTCGATTTACTGCCTATCCTTGTGGTGCCTCATGATACAAACAAGATTAAATTATAAGGGTACCTGTAATACCACAGGTCCTCCAGGTAAGTGATACATAGATATACAAAAAACGGAACTTGGTAATTGAGGCTAGAGAGATATTATATGCATTCGCTAAACAGTTTTAATCTCAAAAATAATTTTTATTTTCCAATAGAATATTTAGTAGTTTGCTCACAGAGCACATACATTCCTACACATTAGACATCTTTTCATTCATTTCAACATCCATACACATTGCAATTCAACACACCAAATGATCAATTTATACAAAAACGGGCATTTGAAACCGAACGTGAAAAACACATCAATGTACAATTTTATTACACCTATTATTATTTTTATAGTGTAGTTTTGTATAATAGCAATTCGGCTTATTCACAAGATCTACATATGTTTCGGTTGTAATCATACGGCTTAAATTCAATTGGCCTAAAGTTCCTCGACCTTCTTCAGGATCTGGGTAGACCTATAATGTGGCCAAACCCACTAGCATAAGGTGAACAATGTCTTCCAGTGCACATCTACAAAACAAACAAACAATACAAATCATATTACTCTCCAACCTCTTAATTTTGATGACACAGAGTACTTGTGTGTATAAATCCTAAGCAGTTATACTTGATTGACACTTGCCTCCAACTCCACTTCATGGGGGTAATGTCCAATCAATATGGAATTGATCCCTGTCCCACGCTCTTCGACAAGAACATTCTGTGCAAGAATGTTACTAGAGAATTGTAACATTGAAAGGACAGTGAACGGATGGACTTCCGTGAGAACAAGTCTCGTGCAGAGCTAGTCTAATGTGAGAAATGGCTTGGTCCCTCTGAGGGAGAGGCTGGGGGTGCGAGTGCAGCAGACTTGCAGAGTAGTGGATTTCGGGACTCGTAGAAAGATGCCATTTTAGGCCTAGTACAAAATGGGGTCTTAAGGACGAGGCATGGCTGGTGTTATTAGCCTATTTTGTTATGTTACATGGCTCTTATCTGTACAGTGTAGGATGGGGCTTCTTCCCGCATTGCTGTAATGATGTTTATTCTATTTGGCGACCCCTAGGGGGGTGGGATAGGACCATATCCTTGCCAACATTCCCCCCTTTCATTACTCCTTGAGTAACGAATACCCTCCGCCAGTATTTCCACGTTCATGCGCCCTTCTCTCTGCCTCTTCCCAGGCAGGGCTACACTTTACAGGCATTCATGCTCAGCACACACTTCTTAGACTCTCCACACGCCGGGCATATTCTTCAGGAGTACAGGTCAAATATATACATTCCCCGTCCCCACCCCCATCCACGTCTACCCAAACTTCCTTGTAGCTTTCAAGGTCGTCAGGTTTCTTAATAGTTCTATGATAATAATTGTATTCGTCATCCCCAGTGTGGTATATTGCTACCATATGGTATTTGGGTTCAACGTTCTATCCTGTTTGTATTTGTGCTTCCTGAGTATTTTGAGGCACTTTATGATTTTTTCTACTACCAATAGTCACCATCATCATTGCACTACTTGAAACCACTTTTGCACAGCATCAGAGTCCTAAATGGCACACACAAAAGATCGGCAATATGAACACAATGATAGGGATCAGCATTTTCAGTGTTGTTCCAAGACATGAAGGTACCCACCCAAATGCCATGTTGAGCCAGTCATTTTCCTGCACTCCGGCCTCCTTCATCTTGCAGCCAGGTTTGTGCACTGCTGCTATCACGTGTGATAATGTCCCATTTTCAGTATCTGCAGAAGGTACGAACTTGCAACATGAATTTCTGATTTTTTTGCAAACCCCTCCCTCCAATGCTGTGAGGAGGACGAGAACGTAGCAGTTCTGCATCATCATCAGCCGGAATTCCACCTTGATAATGTTCAATCCTTCTTCAGTGTCATTCGCCAACTGGACCAGCTCCTGCCGGACAATTTCCAGTCACTTGGATTTCTATCTTTCTTGAATGCTGGGTAAGGGAGATGCAAAAAATGTCTCTGCTAAATTGAAAAGCTTATATATGTGCAAGCAAGTCAGATGATTCTTGGGACAGGTAGTTGGAGGAGCATTTCTTTCAGAACATGTAATTGTGTCGCTCTTCTTCTGACAGTATTCGAAAGATGGGGGTGATGCTGTGGGCGGTATCTCTGTAGGCCTTGGTGCTGTCTGGCCATCTGCAGTCACAGCTCCCCCTTTAGGTGCTCCTCATGTACGACCAGCAGTGTGGAATGTAGTGTTGCTAGAGCACAGTAGTCCCTCCAGTTTGATGGGAGGTGCAAGTATACTTTTCAGCCACACAGCCAGTAATAGTCCATTAGTGCTGAAGTACCTTCTCGAAGATCTGGAATGATGACGGTTCTGTTGCAATGTAAGTTACAACCCATGGATACTTTCCCTGCACCATAGAAACAAAGTTCATAATTCTCCTCTTGCTGTAACTTTATGGGTTTCTCGAGAGCTGGGACCCATGTTAACGTTGTGATGTGTTCGGCCCATATATGTGCACATGTTTTTTCCACAATGTCCAGTTTTTCATTAGAGAGGCCATAGAGCCCCTCAGCCTTGCACATAAATGCTGAATCTTGCCATTTATTTTCTGCAAAGCTTGTGCCATCGATAGCCAGGAATGGTTCTTTAAAACAATGTGTGCCTTTTGAACCCTTCTTGCATATCCTCTCAACTGGCAGGAGAAGTTTCATTTTTACTGTGTGTGCCGAAAGGTTCTTTTGATCCTACACAGTGCAAGGTGGATACGATATTGTGATTCTACTAGAGGTACTTCTTGGGGTACTAAAACCTTTGTTGCTCCAGATGCATGCAGTATCAAGGAACACACGCAGCAGTTCCCATTGGTCTTTTGCCTTCCTATTGCACTCATATTGGCATACCAGCTGTTAGATTGCCCAAGATGGCGAAGGTCCTCCACTTTATCCAACCCTAAGCCATGGTATGCATCATATTTAAACTGACATGTTTGTCTTTTCCTTCTACTGTTATACAAAAGAGAATGTTGTTTCCCTGACATGCTTCTGCATAATCTGTCATGGTTACATAATGACCATTGTATATTAGCTGGTAATAACTGGACCATTTGACTGCTACAAAGTGTGGATTGGGAGCTCCCACACGTGGCATTCATGGTTGCAGGGATTCTATATCGTTCACTATGCAATTGCGAAACATCAGTATTTATGCTTATTTGTTGATACACCATGGTGAGGTAAATGGGACCTGGTTCTGCATTGGGCACTGGGGTAAGTAACACATCAAATATTTCAGCAGACATTGAGGTAGATAACACATTAGGTTGTGTGGTAGTTTGCTGGACTGTAAACAAAGTGGGGGATGTCAGATTATTTTTTGGTGCATTTAATATGCTGCCAGTTTCATTATGTTGGCCAGATGGGGTGCAGGTGCAAGTGGATCTAGGTCAACTGGCCTAAGCACCACCCACATTCTTAGCCCTGCCTCTTCCTTCCTGCTCTTAGCTCTTAGATCAAGGCATCTCTTGCCCTGAAGTCCGAAGCGAAGGGCATACGAAGAAATGGGCAATTCCTGTTTGGACCTGTTCGGAACAGGAGGATCCAGGACCCGACCCCCTGCTCCGGCAGCAAGTAAGCATGCACCAACATGTGTTTACTTCCTCTGACCCCACAGGCCATGCCCACCCACTCTCGTCCCCCAGTGATGTTCTCTTGTGCCCCCTTCTCGCACACAGGTTTTGACTGTTTTGCTTGATTCTTCTACCCTGCTCCCCCTGCCCTTCCAACCTACTTCTGCTGGAGTCCGTCCTGATACAGTCTGGTTTCACCATCACTGTCTTCTGGCCAATGCTGGATTCAACTTTTATGGACTTCATTGATTCACGCTGCGTCACACTTTCTGAACACTCATGATGGACTTCCTTTGCATCTTGTACTCATGGTGGCCCTGAATCATGCTGTTCCCATCTTCATCTTGTATCCTGGCTTGCAACATTATGTGTTACTACTGACTTCTGCAATTGTATTTGCTCTCCGATCTTGCTTCTCCACTCTTTTGACTACTTACTTTCTGTTCTCTCCTCCTCACCCTTTCTCCCTTTCCCTATCTCCTCCCCTCCTCCCCTTACTTTCTTCTATGTATTTACTCTATCAGAACTGTCCCTGGACCTAGTACGATAGCATCCTCATCTGTCTCCTTCCCCCTCCCCTTAATTGTTATCCCCCCAGCACTATCTGAAATGTCATCAGGCCTAGTATGATAGTCGCTTGTTTTGTTCCTCCCCTCCCTTTCTGCACCCCTCTCCCTCACCTTTTGTTTTTCTCCAGCTCTACCAGAAATGTTACCAGGCCTAGTATGGTAGTCGCCTGTCTGTTTCCATTTCCTTCCCACTCTCCCCCTCCCTTCCTTATCTATGTCTTAGCTCTTGCACTATCTGAAATGTCATCAGGCCGAGTACGATAGTTGATTTCACATCCTTACATGGCTTGTAAGAATGTCATTGTATTTTCTCTTGTTCCCTTTCTTGCTTTGAAGAATTTTGAAACACATTGTTTGTAGGTGCTATATAAATAAACTATCATATCATATCATATGTTCAAGCAAAAACACATTTGAGGTTACTTTTGTTTCATTCTTATATAAGGTAGCTAAGTTTAAAGACATGTTGCTGTTCCCCATCCATTTCACACCCTCGCCCCCTTCTTTTACATGGAATCCCCAGATAAAATATGCTTCCCAATAAATTGCTAAACCAAGCATCAAAATAGTGAATAATATGGCACTAAAGTGCAACCCACAATGATAACTATAAGCGCGAGTTGCACTCACCCTATCCCTATCTCACTATTCATTCATCAGCGTTAGTTCCAGCATGGTTGCACCTATAGAGAAAAGATAAAACGGGGTGGCCGTTAATAAAGATTTAGAGGGGACGTGAGAGAGAGAGAGAGAGATGCATCACTTTACACTTTTCACATTTATTTAGACTATTCATTTTCATGTGCAGCCGTGTTTTCCAGCGAATTATCACAATGGTCACCTTCTAAGGTACCGCATCACTTTGTTGTGTATTATTTTCAATTTCTGGCCCTACACTATCGTGAGCTTTTCGGACATCTTAGAGGTGAATCCAATACTGCAACCCTTTCACTTTTGCATCAAGCAGGGTGCAGTAGATTACCTCATGTGTACCGTGGAATCTCGTAGAGTTCCATTTTATGACAAAACTTTGCACGTACACTAACTCTCCTGGCATCAAAAGTTGTGCTGGGCTGTTGTTTCTGTTTCTGTTTCATTTTCTGCCATGAAGGGGGAGCGATTTGTTTTGCTATACTCTGTACCGCTCGTGTGAGTTGCGTGAGATACTCCTTGAACTCTTCTCCCAACACTGTGGCTGTTCTGTGTGCATCCAAAGTCCTTCTCACTGGTTATAGTGGCGTTTGCATGCATCTACTAATGACTATTTTATGGGCTGACAGTTGGTGGTCCTTGCTAGGCTGTGTGCACAGCTGAAATAGTGCTAGGGGCAGACAGTAGACCCAGTTTTCTTTAATGAATGGCACAGTTTTGATAACCTACTTTTAAGGAGGTCGTTGATTTCCTCCACCACCCCATTTGCTTGCCGCTGGTAAATCAAGCACATTTTGTGTTTTATTCCTAACAATGATGTCACTTCTTTGAACAGGTCATTAACAAAATAAGTGCCGTTGTCCAACCGTATTACTTCACATATCCCCCACCGGAGGAATACGTCTCTGACAAGGAACTTAGCTGCACACTTGGCATCTGGGTGGGCACAGGTCCCTGCCTCCACACATCAAGAGAAGGGACACACCACCACAATGAGATATCTGGCACCATCTTTCACCCATTCCACAAAAACTATGTGCAGCTCACGGAAGGGCCCTACAGGTCAGGCAATGTACCTTGCAGGATTCTTAGAGTCATCCCTGAATTGAACATCCCTGAGTTGTGCACTCAACCGCCACTTTGCTGAGATACTCTTGAAGTTGTGGAATAACCCAATCTTTCTAGAGATCGGCTGCAATGTGCTGTTTTGAACTTTGGCCGGGACAGTGTAATTGTTCGACTGCAACGTACAGTAGTTCCACTGGCATGACAACTTTCCCTGTAGTGTCATGTCTCCATAGCAGATCAGTGAGCGACTGTGTACATCCTCGTTTGGCCCATAATTCTTGTTCTGTTGCTGGGGCTCTACTCTGCAGCTCTATCACTTGTGCAATGGGAAGTGCATTGTAACTCTCTGCTTTTGGTGCATCTCTGTTGCTCATTAGGATACAATGAAAGGCAAGCTGCTTCTTTGGCTGCTACATCTGCCACTGCGTTTTCTAAAGATAATTTGTCCTCATTGTGTGTGTGTGCCTGGCATATCACTATGGCTACTACATAGGGTTCTGCAAGGGCTTTGATTAATGTATTTAATAGTTCTGCATGTTGTACTGGGAACCCATCTGCTCTTCTAAATCCCCTGCTTCTCCAGCTCGATAGCCCAGCATGTACTATTGTGGTTACGTATGCTGAGTATGAATATTTTGTCACTGCACACACTTTTGCTGTGCGGAGGGCCTCAAGTATTGCTATTAGCCTGCTGCTTGGGTGGAGTAGTGCATGGGCAGGCATTTTTTCCTCCGGCCCCTATGTGTTTTTCACCAGTTTCTTGGTCGATGGATGCTGACCCATCAACGAAGAACACTTCTCCTTCCTGTAGGGCATTTTCACTTGCTTTGGGAATCTCCTCCCCCTTCTCCTTAATATGTTGCACAATCGTGTTCCTGCATATCTTGTACAGTGCATGGTTCCGTGAAGAAGTGGCTGGGTTCACAGATTTGCATCTTACCGCATGTATATCGAGGCCTGATAAGATGATCTTGAGTGCTGACACCCTTTGCGTGGTCAGTGTGGATTTAGATATTTCTAATATGGCAAACAGTGAGTGTTCTACGTACAGGGTGACAGAGCACCCCATAACAATTGTCAAGCTTTTTTCAATTGCAAAGGTGGCTGCAGCAAAAGCCTGTTCGCAAGCAAAATGACGTTGCATTACTGCATCAAGGGTGCCAGTGTAGTAGGCCAGAGGTTTGTGGCCCATGGAGCGTTTTTGTGTCAGCATCGCTGTCATTAGGCTGCCATTAGAATGCGAGAACAGGTAAAATTCTTGGTTATAATCAGGTGTTGCTAGTACTGGGGCGGTACAAGTCAGTTCTTTTAAGTAGTGAAATGCTTTTTGCATTTCCACTGTCCAAATGATATTTGTTTTTTCCTTCTGTGCCTTCTTCAAACCTTGCAAAAGGGGTCTGGTATATGCTGCGTAATCTGGGATCCACTCCCTGCAGTAATTGCAGATTCCAAGGAACTTTTGCCTGCTAGTGTGTTCGTTCTGGCAGAAGCGCACACTGTTGCCGCCCTGTCTGGGATGATTCTTTTGCCATCTTTGGAGATCAACCGGCCCAAGTGCAGAACCTCGGCCAGACAGTATTGCAACTTTTTCTTGCTTAACTTGTACCCTTTTTGCGCAAGTAGTCGGAGAAGGACAATGGAATCTCTCCAACAGCTTTCTTTGTCCTCAATGCATACTAAGAGATTGTTGACATATTGAATGATGGTACTCGGAAACTGAATATTGCAGAGATCTTCATGCAATATCCTGTTGAATATGCTTGAGCTTTTGCAATACCGTTGGGGCAAGCAACGGAGAAGGCTGTGTGATACTGTGATTCTGGGTCAAGGGGCACTGAAAAGAACGCATTCTTCAAATCCACTACACTAAGTGGGTGGCCTTTTTTGGAATGCTACACAAAATGGAAGTGGGATTTGGGACAAGAGGGAACTCTTTTTGGACAATATTGTTAAGTGGGAAGAGGTCCTGGATCGTATGCCAAGACCCCCCTGTTGCCTTTTTCACAGAGTACACAGCCGTATAGCATGGAGAGTTTTTGGGGACAAGTATTCCTTGCTTTAGGAGTGCTTGCAGTGCCTCTTGGATCCCTTCCTCTGCCTCTCTGGACAGGGGGTATTGTTTTACTCGGGGCAATATTGTTCCTGGCTTAAGTTTTATTTTTACTAGGGTCACTTCTCTCAACAATCCCACATCATGAGGGTTGGTGGTCCACAGGTGGGATGGTACTTGTTGCATGTCTGTGTCATAAAAGGGAGGTGGTCTGCTGACAATGGCCATGAGGGTGCTTGACACCTTTCTACTTTGGACATTGATATTACAAGGGATGGTAATTTCCATCACGATCTCCCCATCAGTGTCATCGTCAGTGAACAATTCTTCATTAGTTCATTCACGCAAGGGTACATTGGGGTTGATGCATAATACTGTGCGCCACTCACACCCATGGATGATTTTACCTATTCCAACAATTCTTTTGGCAAACACTTGTACCCCTTCCAGATCTAAAGACAGGATTGTACCAGCAACAATTTCTGGGGTTGCTACGGGTGGAAGACAAAATTTGATGGCACTCTCCACTCTTTTATAGTGAGCTCAGGCACTGCTTTAGCTAGCACGCAAATTCCATAAATAAACATTTCGGGATTCACAGGTATTCCTATCACCTTTGCTTCATTGGCCATTGCATGCATGAGCAGCAATACTCTGAGAGCGTACATGCCAGGGGTGGAACAGACAATTCCTCTCTCGGTAAATGATATTGTCATGTGTAATTTGCTGAGTAAATCTCTTCCCAATAAATTGACAGGGGAAATTTCGTAATACAATAGGGGTGCTCACACCACCCTACCTCCTATTTTAACATCCAAATCTTATGTGTAAGGAACTGTGACCACAGCCGAGAGAATCCTTACGTATCGAGAGTTTGGCCAGATAATGGAAAATCACCTTCGCAGATGCATGACTTCTCCGCCCCCGAGTCCACCATAAAGAAGAACAGTTTTTTCCTATCTATGCCCCCACCAGTGGTTTCTCTTCTGGGTGCAAGGTAGTGGATAGTACTTGATACGCAAGTACTCTCTGTGGGCTGGCCTAGTCAGAGTAGGTGTCTGTCCCTGGGTAAGAGAAGGTGTTGTCTCCAAGCACGCATGCTCCTTGATAAGGTGCAGGTGCGCCATTTAGGGTCGTGGCAAAAGGGTTATTATTAAGTGTTGTTTGTTGAGTGGGATGATTTTGGGGTGCCTGCATCGAGTGAGAGGGGTGGCGGAGTGTGTTATAGCCAGGCGGTGGTGGTGACTGTGATTACTGTGGAGGCATTTTGTACATCCCTTGAGGAAGCCCGTGCAGGCTTCATGGGTAGGGGTGCCCATACTGCTGTGGGTTGTAATAAGATTGGTTGCATTGTTAGTTCCCTCCCTGCCTGCTGTGGCATTCCTTCAAAAAGTGTCCCCACCTCCCGTAAAACCAGCATCACACTTGGTCATCCAAATCCCCCTCCCCTTGATCCCCGGGACCCACCTCGTCCTCTTGCAGGCCTTCTTTGCCACTGGGGTCCCATGTATTGTTGCACTCCTCCCCAATGCTCTTTCCTATTGTCTGCCCACACCAGTGCCATTCTCGCCTCTGTGGCCACAGAGACACCCTCCTCCTCTCTCTGTTCCAGCGGTGGTGCTGCTGTTACCAGCATGACCTTGACTAACTTTGTCTGGACGAGTTTCGCTTCCTCAGCTAACCCCCTCTGAATAGTTTCTTTTTTTCTCTCTTTGATCTTCCTACAATGGTGCACTATGATGCTGTCAATCCTAAAGAGAAAATCTCCCGATTTCCATTAATCTTCTGGTGGGGCGGGGTGGCTCTTGGGGGTCAGGGCCCTCTCTCTGATCCCCGTGCTGCTTCACATACAGCTCACAATCAAGCTAATTCTGTTTAGTGGAAGTTAACGCCACCTCAAGATCTCGGGTATTTACTCCAGTGTGGGTGGGGGTGGTGCTCGAAGAATCATAAGGTGGGAATAATGCTGTTCTTGGGGTGGCTGACGCACTACCCCCAGACACATAAGTTGGATTTGACTACCCTTCGGCTGGTCTTGTGAGCAATTTTGATTATCTTGGGCTCCTCCTCCCCCTTCTCCTTTTCTCCCACCTTTCCACCCTTTATTACTGCTGTTTCTGGCCCCTTCTCCCTTTTAGCAGTGGCTGGAGTTTCATTGAACATCCACCACAGATCTAATACCTCCCTCCTGTTTTGTAGTTGTTTCCGTTTGTATTTCGCTGTTAGATATGTGGATAAGTATTCTAACATTCCTTTATGAAATGACCCATCCTCTGGCCAGGCATGGGATAGTACCTCCCTCTCGTTTCGGTCACCCACTGGCCATGGTATTTTTTAATTCACTTGCTATAGAGGGGGAGGTGCTTGCAAATGTGGGACATGGGGTTCTCTATTCCCATTGTTAGTTACTTTAGGCTCAGGTATAATGTTCCCCCAGTAATTGTATGGGCCCTTTTCCCTTTACCTTCCCTTTATACCTAAATCTTTTGTGGTTAGCAGTCAATAAGTTGTTGTCACATATATTTTGATCTTGTTATTTATGAAATAATCAAACATACAAAAACACAATACACTGTTTACCCAACAAAACAATGACACATAAAACAGAAAACATGCAATTAACCCCCCTATTTTCCCCATAGAGCAATATCCGCTTTCTCATCCACTCACTTGTCATTCACATCATGTTACAAGTTAAAATAATGACCACTACTTGTTCCTGAGCCCTCTAATTATATGGGGCTCCTAATTTTATCTCCGTATTAATTCTCTGCACTGGTCGAGACAGTGCACCCTGGCGCCACCCTCCAACCCCTTTTGGAGCTAGGCTTCTGTATTTCCTCTTTATATTCTTATCACATGTCTAATAAAAATTATAATAATAGCCATAAAAGAAAAAAAGCGCTTTACTTAAAATAACCACTGCATGTTCTCTTCAATCACAATGCTTTATGTTTCTCAAACCCCATTATTTGTCTATCCTTGTAATTTATACTCACATGCCCATGTTCTTCCAAGAGCCTCCATTCGTCGTTCATCCACAACGCCTGGGCCTCTTCCTGGTGCCGCACCCAGCTCCACCAAGCAGTGGGGTGTTCGCAAAGCCAGAACCCACAAGAACCTTTTCTTCTGCATAAACGTTTTTTGGGACTGGTCGGCTCTAGGTGGGCGCGGCCTTGTTGGAGAGGCCCTGGATCTCCCTGCAGGTACGGGGGCAGAGGAAATCATGCTAAGGGACACCAAATCAAGGCACGTCCCTTATTTACACGTCCCAAATAATTGCAATAATAAGAAGAAGAATGTAGATTGAGATAATTTTACAAGGATAAACAAGTTTTATATGATATAGCCAAACCCCCCGGCGCTATTAGCGCCGGATCATGGGTTTGTCGGTAATGGAAGTCCCCATTCCCCACTGAGCCCATTTGGGAACGCCCCATTCCCCATTGGGCTCAATGTGGAATTTTCGCGCTCATACCGCTGGCGGATTTCCCACCGGCGGTATGAGCGTGAATTTTCGGTGGATTTCCCCCCAGCTCAGAGCTTGGGAGAAATCTGCTGAAGCCCTGATTTGGCGGACCCTTAAATCCGGCGGTAGTAGCGGTACCGCCGGATTTAAGGGTTACCAGCAAACTCATGATGAGGCCCATAGTCTTTAAATGTGCCCCTGGACTAGTACCCCTTAGCTTTCCTCTCTTTTGCCTCCTAATTGCCCTCTTCATACTTGGAGAACTCAATCACAATTTGTTCTAGCTGTCCTGACCCCTTTGCTCAATTTTATTTACATATGTTGCCCTTTTCAACCTGAACAGTGAATATTCTAGATATTCAATCAGGTCTCTATCTTCTTTTTCTTTGAATCGTTCTGCTCCAAGAGAACATTTTCTTTTACTTCCTACCTCTTAGTTTGATTTATCATCATTGTTTATCCACTGTTTTGTAACGTTTAATTATTTATTTGTCAGCACTTTGATGAAAGTTGTATAAAAGCAAATCCATTTTAGAACAATAACCCTAATAACTGTGCATAATAGAATATTCCATTGGTGTAATAAGTGAGCATAAAGGAGTATGGGCTAGCTGGGAATCCTGGAACCTGCGTTCACTGTGCTACCTTGGCCTACTGGAATTTTACACCATTATGCTAATGGCAAAGTGTGGCAAAGTGCAGTCTCAGGCAGTCCCCCTTGGATGAATACTGCTTGTCTGCCTCTTGCAACGAAAAACTGTGTTTGGAAACTGTTCGGAAGCAGAAGCTTGTGACGAATTTGTGCACCAGTGAATAAGCACCCTGTTGCTTTAAGGGAGCCAGCGTCGAGCGGTGCTCCGCCTCCCCATCGAGACGTGACTGCCTAAAAACCGGCATCCTTCGCGAAGCGACGCGATGTGGGGCAAAGTGCAGTCTCAGGTAGTCCCAGGCAACAAGGCACGGAGGACGGAAGGTAACCTTTCAAAACTATCAAGGTTTAATGACTCTCCACGTATTACATGTGCATTTGGATATTCTTTGACCCGCTGCCTTAAGGGTAGTTCTTACCTATTAGACTCTTTGTGACAAGTACCAGCCAGGGAGGCCTTACCGTCTTGGGTTCCGAGTCCTTTCAATTGCAAACGGAACACTTGTAATGGAGGTAAGCCCTGTCCCACAAAAAAAATCGGACAGGCCGGTCCGTGACTTTTATCCTGAAGTGGCCATTATTTGTAAAACAGCATCATCAGAAAACATCCTGCAACCTAAAGTTGGATTGACTGAAGGGAGGGGGGAAGGGCTGAGCCAGACGAATCGGGACGCTGTACCACTGCCTTCAACAGCAATTGATATCACTGGGACCCATACTGGAGGGGAGGGTAAGGAAGCCTCAGGGCTCGGCAAGGAAATGATGACAACGGAACCCTTGCTGGAGCAACCCGAAGAGGCCCTCCAGAGCTTGTTACCTCGGAGCTCTTCCAGCCCTACCTACAAGTCGCCAAACTCGGCAAATGATGGCCCGAACGCCAAATCTAAATCTACTACCCCCTCTGCCTCTGATCTCTTTGTTTTCGGCCCAGATAACCGGAGAAATGACCCTCAGGTCTACACACGAGGGTTTAACCTGGGTTGGAAACCATTTGGTATTATTTCACAAACTAGCCATACCTATTTGGATGTGAATAAAGAGCTCCAGTCTAAAAAGGACAATCCCCAGTTTGATGTTTCCCGTCCTACAACGCTGTGGCCATCCTCTGACCAAACAGATCACAGGCAGCAAGTTTCGGGGACCAATGGCGATTCAATACACCAAAAGGGGGGAAACCCCCTCTATTAAATAATATTCGCCTCAGGGGCCTCTCCCCGAGACCTCACAAAGGGGTCTTTCCACAGCAGGCTCCCTTTCCAAGTAAACGATTTAGACGGCAACCCTCTCCTATGGACGAAGATCTCCTGACGGTGTTGGCAACAACCCAGGTGGAGGAACCCTCCAAAAAGGACCCACAAATTGACTCTGAAATGATTACAGGTTTTTCCCTTGTCATGGCCCCCTTTATGAAACTAATAGAGTCACAAAATGAACAGCTCCATGACCATACCACCACGATAGCAATGTTATACTCCAAAATGATCTTCGTAGAAGGGTTTGTCTCTGCGATACAGTCTAAATTGAGATACAACGCTGATCAGATGGTTCAGATCCTAAAGAGTATCATTGAGCCAATTATGAAGGAAAAAGAAACAAGAAGGTCCGAGAAGCTGAGTCCTTCAACAGTGAGAGTGGGGAGTGATCCCGCTGTTTTGGGGGGCCCAGCTAAGTCTTCGGACTCAAGACCTGCTTCACCTGGTAAGGGTCCAGATCTAACTCTATCACACGGTCATACGGACACATCAACTAACACTGACCAAATACCGCGGATGGCAACCCCCAAAGAGATGATGGGTGGCTGCTCTGCTAAAGTTGCAAGTCCTATGTCCCTTACAGTGATAGAAACCATGCCTCCTGCTAGAACTGTGCCCTCAGGAACGTGTGCGTCCAACTCAACTGTCAAACTGTACGATCTGTTTAAAAACCTAAGAAGGGCCAGGCCATGCAGGAGGGTGAAAAACTAGAAGTCAACAAAAAAGGAGACAAGAACTATGGAAAAACCACTCCTGTGCAAAAAAGAAAACCTTGAGCCTCGAGACCTTAAACTTACGGAAAACTTCCACTCGCACTAGAGCTGCCATTACCCAGAAATCTGGTTCTACTCAAAAAATCATTAATGCATCAGAGAAATTTTAAGAATCCAGGAGGAGTTTCAACGAAAACAATAAAGGAGTCAACAGAAGGAATGGAGAGTAACTCAGATTACGAGAGGTCGAGTGAAAGTGGTGACAACTCCCTCATGGACTTATCGATTTACACAGACACGATTGATTCCTGTGCTGAGGAAGCAGGGTCTGCTTCATCTGTAACCATAAGCTCGACACGACTGAAAACATCAAGTCGAATGAAGTCGACCAAAAGTCGATTGGGGTCAAACAGAAGCACAAACACTGTAGGGTTGTTCCTGCCACCCCCACTATTCCTCCACGAGTCAACTCGATTCTACTAGGAGTGGACTCAAATAAGACATTTTTGTGGAAATATAGAGAGAACACGTGGGCCATTCTTTAGTTCAGGACAGGATGGACGGGGGCCCTACTAGATATCTGGATTTCAAAACCCTGGAAAGCAGGAGAAACTCACTGATACTGAAGAACAAGGACAATGGAAAAAGCAGTAGTTCTCAAAGTGTGTAGCTAAAAGGTATGAGAAGAACAGTGACCTGGGCAGAAAACCCTAACATGGAGATCCCAATCGAGCCTAAAAACGAAAATGTAGACAGGGGGCCTGAGACAAAGATCTCTATGGGACCCTTTAAACGGTTACTGGAGAGAACATTGGGCTATGAAGACAATCTGATCATGAATCGGGCTAATGTCATGAGACTTCTGTATTCCCTTAACTCTCCCGATCAACTAAAATCTAAGGATATCGAATGGATCGAATTCCACAACGATCAGCACCATGACAGTGTGATCTTGCACATGGGGGAATGGAAGACCAGATGCGCACTCCTAAAACTCGGCCCTAAACTCTTTGTGGGTTCTTGCTTAAGGAGCTGGAGGAGGTTCAGCGTTCTCAGTATGAAGGCACCAAGGACAGGGAACATGCGGCAGGAAATGCAAGAAACCTTATGGCAGAACTTGAGCAGGTCCGCGCAGTGCATGCAAGATGATGTTCCTGGGAACTCAACACGTACCTTCTTGAAAAAATTTGAGGAGACTTCTGTGAACAGCCAGGAGGACTGGAGTTGGCTGGCGGTTTTCCTTGTAGCTAAATCATAATGCCAGCTGTCCAACAAACTACCTCTCCAAAAGGTAAACAAAAAATTGTTATGAGTTGGAACACCAGGGGGTTCGCACACTTGTTAGGGAACCAAGCAGTGGACTTAACCAAATACGATTTATTCTGCCTGCAAGAAACATGGTTGTATGATCTTCCACTTCCTGATGGGTTCAAACTGTTCCTAAATCCAGCCGTAAAGGGTCCCAAAGGGAGACCAAGTTCAGGCCTCTTACTGGGCATCAAATGAACAAGTGGTTTAAAGGTATTTTCATCCACAAATCAAAACTCGTGGATTCAACTAACCACTGTCCAAACATCCTCTAAGGGTTTGGACGCATCATTGGAAGTGAAGCTGCTCGTATGCAATGTCTATTGGAGACCTTCTGAAAGATTAGAGGATAATTTCAAGGAAGTGCTCCTAAAGCCCATTGATGATGCCAGGATTAAGTGTCCAAAACTAGAGGTCCTCCTCTCTGGCGACTTCAACATGGAATGGTTCAATAAAAAGGGGAGTAAAATTGAGTTTCTCCCCTTGCCACATACAAAGAACATGTTAAGAGGGGTTGATCTCGTAAAAGATCTTACAAGTAGAAACATACTGATGATTAATGGCAGCCTGCGGGGTGATCAACCCGCAACACCAACTTGGAAACGGGCTAATCAATTCAGTACGTTGGACTACATCTTTGCTACAGAGAAACTGACGGGGAAGATGACATTGTTGACAGTGGTCCAAACGGAACAGAGTGACCACAACATCTTGGAACTTGTAAGTGACGACTGGGACACTCATTATTTTTTACCAGCACAACACTTACACCACCTGGAATTAGTCCCGGGTGGCAACAGACTTAGAATTAAAAGAAAAGACCTAGGTCTGGTATTAGACACTCTATTGAAGTTAAAACCGGACCACCAAGATCACAGTATAAAACTCATCGACTACAATGATGCAATAAAGGTATTTTTTAAGAAGGAGGCTGCAAAGGGTGGCTCTTCAACCATCAGACACACCTATGACTATCAAGTAGCGGCTAAAAAAAGGAATGTCCAGAGGGCCAGGAGGCGATTTAAAACTTCGAACTCACTAGTAGACCTATCTCTGTACAAGAAAATCAGAAACACCTACAGAAACTGGCTTATCCAACACAAACATCTGTTGGTGCAACAAGACAGCCAGAAGATGATACAATTAGTTACCAGTAAAAACATCTCTGGTATCTGGAAACTGATAAACGACATATCCACGCCTGTCGAGTCAAAAACTGGCAATCCAATACCTGCAACGGTCTGGGAGGAACCCTTCCTGAAACTCTATTTGACGGGGAAAATCTGTGAACCACAAAAACATCTATCCTCTGACAAACCTTGGGACCTCATATTCAAAAAACAGGACATTGTGGATCTCATTAACAGCTCAAATTCCTCAATGGCCGCTGGGCCTGATGGTCTTACAAATGAGATCCTTAAGAGTGACCCGGAGAAATGGGCACTATTCATGACAACCCTGTTCAATGAAATAAAGTGTCTCAAAAAGATACCTCATTCTTGGACCAGGTCAATAATCGTACCGATCTTCAAGAAGGGCGATAGGTCCGATCCCGCGAACTATAGACCGATCGCCCTCTTGGACGTTGTGGGAAAAATATTCGCCGCAGTGGTCCTGAGACACCTGAATGATTGGAGTCGGCTGATTTACCATCAAGATCCTTGGCAGTCGGGTTTCCGCAAAGGCATTGGACATCCTTGAATGTTTTACTTATTAACATACTTAAATGCATGATCAAGGAAAAAAAATATAAAACCATCTATATTGCGTCCATAGATCTTGAGCAGGCGTTCGACTCCGTTGACCATAGCCTTTTGTGGACTAAATTGAGGAAATGGGGCTGTCCAAACAACCTGAGAGAACCCTTGGAGGCCCTTCATAGTGGAACAATGCTCAGAATCAGAATGGATAGAAAAGGTACCCTTTTAAACAATGTCATCTCTAAGAACGGGCTGAAACTGGGGTGCCGTTTGGCTCCTGCTGTGTTTTGCCTATTTATATCTGATATGCAAGAAGCCTTCGGAGCAGTAAGATGTTTCCCACCTACGATTGCGGGGACTCCAGTGGATAGGCTGTTGTTCACCGACGACCTTCTCTTACTGGATCAAACTGCGATAGGTTTACAGAGACAGTTGAAAGCATTAGACCTGTATGTTCAGGAGAATGGCCTCAGAATGAACCCTAATAAATCGAAAATGTTGGGCCTGGGAACATCTAACAGAGCTAAAAAGTTCAGGTGGCACTTAACAGGAGAAGTTGTCCCGGTGGTCTCTTCAATGGTCTATTTGGGAATCATCTTAAATGATAGTATCCAAGATGGGACAGGAGTCGCAAGGTTGAGAAGTAAAGTTAAGAATCTGGCTTCTCAAGCACTTCTAATTAAGCAACGCTATTGTTCTTTTTCACTTCGACCACTTATGGACTTCTACAAACTAAAAGTATCTCCTGTCTTGACTTACACGGCTGAGGCCAACTTTTTTCTTGTTCCGGAGGTTTGGTGCCTGTTGGAAAGCCTCTTTTGGAAAAGAGTTTTGAGATTACCATCATCCCTTCCCATTGAATGTGTGAGAAAAGAACTCGGGTTAACCTCACTTTATATCGCAATGGTTTGGAAATCACTAACTCTTTACTGCAAATGCCTGGACCCTCCGGACAGAAGTGGATTTTTGGCCATAAATGAAGCCCTGTCTGGTGGATCGATTCCAGCCTTAAACGTATGGCAGACAACTTGCAAAGGCATTTTGGACACGATTGCTCAAAACACAGTTTAATGCAAAATCTGCTCAAGGTAAAGAAAAAACTTCTAGATTGGGACTGGATTGTCACGATGCATAGGCTTAGTGCTCTTCCGTCTTTATCTCTCGGTAAGGAAGAACATTATAGCCGAGGCACACTGCTTCCATACTTAGACAAATTCCCCTCCTACTCGGAAAGACAGTATTTTCTGAGATTCTGCCTAAACCTCCTGCCCACGAGGGAGGTGCTGGGAAGAAGGATTAAAAAGAGAGAAGATCGGATTGTCTCTTGTCGTTGCTGTGGACAGGAGGTAGAAACTTTGCAGCATTTGCTAATGAGTTGTGCCGCACTTTCAGTCTACAGAGAAAAATGGTTGGGGAAACATTTTGAGAATCTTGAACATAAACCTCCTCATGAGAGGTGGTCCATTTTAAAATGGGGAGGAAAGGTATCTTTAACTTTGGCCCTACTGAATTTTGTCAGAGAGATTTTTTTGATGTTGGTTATGCAGAACTCTCTGGCCTTCCTTTCCTCCCTATATAGTTGCTGCTTTTTTCTATTTTTGTGTTTTTGTGTGTTTAAAGTTTGAACTTTTGTGTGTTTAAAGTTTGTACTTTGCATTTAAAGTTTTCCTGGAAACTGATTGATGCAATAAAATAAAAAAATAAAAAAATAAAAAAATAAAAAAATTATGCTAATGTGGAATACTGAGACCTGATTTTGCTCTGGTATTTGGGTGTACTGCTATCTCACTTTACTGTGCTAATTGGACATATATGATATGATATTTTATATATATCGGGGCCATACACAAGTGTTTCAGAGCACTACAAGGCAAGGGAGGGGTACGAGGGAGGACAAAGCAACAATCTCAGTAGGCCCAGTGACATTGAGAACACGCAAGTGCAGGGAGAGGGAAGGGGGAAAGTGTAAGGGGAGGGGAGGAGTGGAAAGAGCTAAAAGAAGTGGTCAAAAATGACGACAGATAGTGCGGCCAGCAGGTGGTAAGTGCAAGAATTAAGCACAGACAATGGCTGTCTGATAAGTGCAGGTAAGGGGACTGTAAGGTTGCAGATGCAAACCCAAGTGCAAGGGTTGCCAGGTGGCAGTTCGTGTATGCAGCTGGGTGGGCAGGGAACTGGTCTCGAATTCAGAGGGCAGCCAGTTGTCCAGTGCAAAAACAGGCAGATCAGCAAGGGAGAGGACGAGAGAAGGGAGAAGCAAAGAGGAAGGTCTTGAGGTGCTTCCAGAACCGAATATGGTTCTCCTCAGGTTTCAGAGAGGCAGGGAGGCTGTTCCAGAGAGAGGCCCCCGCTGAAGAAAGAGTGGAATGCGGTTTTACTCTGCCATCTAGCTATACTGAAGGGTACCCTTTACTTCCTAACTAGGTATACTGGTATACGCCTTAATTGTGCCAATTGGGCAAACTGGAATATGGGTTTACTCTACTAGCTGAGTATATGGGATTTATTGTGTTCTATGGGAAGACTAAATGTGGCCTCACTGTACTAACTGGAAATATGACAAGTAGTCTTTGTGTTTTAACTGGGCACATTGGGATGTGGGCCTATTGGAAATAAACCTCACTGTGCTAACTGTGCATGCTTGATCCTGCTCTTGTCATCATACGATACGTATGTTAGGGTATTTATGGAACGCGGACCTAGCTTCAAGAAGCAATGGAGCGCTTTTCAATCATAGGGGAAAGTATTGTGAGGGGAGTAGAGAAACAAAGGAGTGAGGAGCTAATAACAGGGAGCGGGAGGTGGGCAATTGGTCAGCAAGGGATCTACAAGCAACCTGGTGAGAAAATAGTGGGGATCGGATCACCCAGTCTCAGGTAGGGTGGGGATTGGAGGGTGTGTGGACTTTGACGTTGGGGGGGAAAGCATAAACAACAAAATGCACTAAACAGAAATACTGTAAATTCTACTGTAATACATTTAAGTAAGTGTTCTAAATGCACATCCACAAACAACACAGTAAGTCTATTAAAACGAGTAGTTGGTTCAGAAAATGTTCCCCACTACGTTCAAAGCCTAGCATAATGGATGCATCCTAACATGTAAGTACTATATATATTATACGATAAGGGAGGTAGGACAATGGGATAAACAATTTGCCAGTCCATAATAGCCAGGCTGGTAAATAAAAGGCAACAAGCAGAAACAAGGAGCCCCACTTTGTTAGAGTTTAGCTTTTTTTGGTATGCTACAGAGTGAGACACAGTGATTTATTCTTCTAAAATGAATATAATATCACTGATGCTTTTTAAATAGACACCAGATATCCAAAAATCTCAAGAGTCACAAGTGGGCATGGGGAACAATACCAGAGTCCAGTTAATGGTATGTTCTAGTCACTTTTGTTTTTTAAACTTTATTTTTGGTATTTAAAACATAGTTCAACTTCACACCCACATTAGGGTGGACTTAAACTTTGCACCATAACCCAATCCCTCCCTCTGACCTCTCTCTCCCCCCCACCCCCTCTCTTGAGTTCAGTGTCCCCTTTGGTAAGTATTGTACCCATCCAGTCTCTCGGTTTGAGTAAGTAGAGGAGCACGGTCCATGCTTTCACAGAGGTATACCCTCCGTTTCTGAGGTGTCTGCTGAGGGGTCTTCTGCTTCACTCATTAAGAACAGTATCAGAGGGCCCCAGATGTCTGGAGGACGAGCATGTAAGGGTAGTAGTTTAATAAAGTCTGTTTCTACATCCTGGCAGTTGAGAATGTCCTTGCGCCAGGCACCGATTGTTGAGGGGGGGGGCCTCTGCCCCAGGCCATGGCAACTCTCCTACGAGCTAGTGTCAGCAGAACCCCAGCCAGTTTCCTTATTGGAGCGGAAAGTAACCTTGTCATGCCCAATAGGGCTGCTGTTTGATTCGGTTGTATCGCTTCTCCCACAATTGCCTCTGTCGTCTCAAGGACTTGTTTCCAGAAAGGGATTAGTTCGGGGCACTCCCAAGCGAGGTGAACAAAGTCTGCTGAAAGAGTCCCGCATCTATTGCATTTTGCCAATGCGTAGGGATGGTGTTTGTTGGCTTTTTCTGGTGTGTAATAGGTTTGGTGAAGGAAGTTGAAGTGGATACGTTTAAGGCGCGAATTGAGGGCGACTTTTTGAGTCTGTTTCAGGATGTAGATCCAATCTTCTTCTGAAATGGATATATGCAATGACTTTTCCCATCTGGATTTTGCGCCTGTGATGACGGGGGTCGTGCTGGAGATAATGTATTTGTAGATCTGCGACACCAGCCTACCTTCGCCTTGTGCCTGAATAACGTTATGCAGCAGTTGCCAGGTTGGTGGTTGACACAGGAAGTCGGGCAGGAGGGTCTGTAGGGTGTAACGAGTCCTGAAGTAAAGGAATACGTCAAGTGCAGTGTTGCCCCCTTTCAATTTAGCTTGATCTGGGGTTAGAAAGCCATCCTCTGTGAAGACGTCCCCTAGGGTTTTTATGTGCAGTTTTCCGACCCATTGGTGAAATACTTTCTCCGCAGTCAATGGAACGCCTGGTATAAACTTGACGGGCAAAAGAGGAGAGTATCGTGTCTGTACCCCGAGCTTTTGGGCTAGTGTCTTCCAAACTTTGTACGTCGAGAGTATCACATTCATTGTGATGCTGGGGACGGGAATCGGGCTGAAGACGACAGCAGTCAGTAGGTTAGGCGTCGCCAAGGCTCGTTCCACTTGCACATGAGGTCGGATTACTTGAGTGGCGTACCAATGATTGAGGTATTGTGCCTGCGCTGCCCAAAAGTATTTCTCCAAATCTGGAAGGGCCAGCCCCCCACTTGAAACCGGGAGTGTCAGTGTGCGTGTGCCACTCTGGCTGGCTTGCCCGCCCAAAGTAGATCAAGGACCAAGCTTTTCAGTTTTTTTCAGAAAGGTTTGCGATAGCAGCAAAGGGATATTGGTGAATAGGTATAGCAGTTTTGGCAGGATCACCATCTTGACTAGGGAGGCCCTTCCCCAAAGAGTTAGTTGAAGAGTCTTCCAACGTGACACCCTTTCTTGAAGGGACTTGACCACCTCTTCGTAATTATCTCGAAACACCTCATGCTGATTCAGTGACATTTGTATCCCCAGGTATCGGGCCTTGGAAGTTTTCCATGTGAATTGGAAGTCGTCTGTAAACTGCTTGGTGGCTGTGGCCAGTGGGAATACGATGGATTTTGATTGGTTGATTTTTAATCCGGAGGCCGCTCCAAATTTAATGACTTCCCTTATGACAGGGTTCAGATTGTCCTCGGGGTCGCATATGAACAGTGCCACATCATCGGCGTAGAGGGATATGATGAGCTTGTGTGGTCCTATGATGAGTCCCCTCTGCTGACGTTGTTCTCGAAGGTTGGAGGCCAATGGTTCCATTACCAAGGCGAAGATTAATGCCGATAGTGGGCAGCCCTTTCTCGTGCCTCGCTGAAGTTCTATTGGGGCTGATTTGGCTGTGCCTACAATAATATTAGCTCGTGGCTTGGTGCATAATAGAGAAACAAGTTTGATGAAACTGGCACCCAGTCCCATCCTGGTGAGTACAGTGAACAGAAACGGCCATTCCACCGAATCAAATGCTTTTTCGGCATCAAGAAGAACTGCAATTGCCTGCTTTGAGGGGTCTAGTGCCTCGATGATACCGAAGATTCTCCTGATTCCGAAGGTCGTATTGCGGCCTGGTACGAAGCCAGCTTGGTCTGCCAGCACAAGGGCGGGCATCAGTGGCATCAACCTTTTAGTAAGCACCTTAGCAAGTATTTTTTTGTCGAGGTTAAGCAGGGAAATAGGGCGATAGGATGCGCAGTCTTCCGGTGGTTTGCCAGGTTTGTGTAAAAGGATGACATTGGCTTCACAGGAGGAGTGTGGAAGGTTCCCCTTTTTGCAGTGCTTCCTCGTATACGGCCGCCAGAAGGGGAGCTAGGGTGCTTGCAAATGCTTTATAGAATTCTCCCGTTAGGCCGTCTGGGCCCAGCGCTTTGGAGCAAGGGAGGGTCTTTATGGCCTCTATAATCTACTCTTGTGAGATCATCTCATTCAGAGGTTCGCACAGGGGTTGATCGACCCAGTATAGCTCTGTGTTTTCCAGATTTTCTAGCGGGGCGTTTGAGTCTTTGTTAAGTTTAGCGCTGTAGAGATCTTGGTAGAAGAGTCTGAATTCCTCTCCTATCCTTTCGACGGTGTGGATCACCTCGCCCTGTTTGGTTCGAATCCATTCGATTTGAGACTGTTTGTTGTCGGCTCTGATTAGGTTCGCTAGAAGGGTGCTGGGTTTTTGGCTCTCACCATATTGTCAGACTTGACTGCTGCGATTTAGAAATTTGATCTCACGGTCTGCTGTGGAATTGAATTTTTGCAGTTCCTTTTTCAGAGCGACTGCTATTCTTGGGTCAATCGTGTTTGCGCTCTGGAGATCAAGGTGTTTTAATTTCTCTTCTCTGGTTGCCAGCTCACGCCTGATGAGTTTGAGGATGCCGTTTTCTTTGGCGTGGCAGCCTCCCCTAATAAAGCATTTTAGAGACTCCCAGATTGTGCCAGCAGAGGGGGCCGATCCTATGTTGGCTTCGAGAAACACGTCGATCTCCTCCCTTAGCTCGGAGGCAAATACTTCATCACGCATCGAGCCCGTCTTGAAACGCCACGGCTGTAGTGGCGATGTAGGGTTGGAAGGCTTAAGACTGAGGAATAGTGGGGAGTGGTCGGAGAGCGTTCTTGGATGGATACAGCACCGGCTGCTTGACAAGGGGCCATTCTCTGAGGTGAAGAGGTAGTCGATTCGGGAGCTCCTGTTGTGTACCGCAGAGTGAAAGGTGAAATCTCGTAGTTCCCCATTAGAAAATCTCCAGGTGTCTTCAGATCGAATGCTTTGCAGATTTCTTTTATTTGGAGACAAGCTTTTGAAAGAGGCTGTGGAGTGGCTTTCGATCTGTCCCTTGTTGGATCTAATACCGTGTTCATAACGCCTCCCCAGATCATGGTTGCCGGGTCATGAGTGGAGAGCTGAGTTAACACCCATCCAAAATTGTCAGGGCCATCCACGTTTGGTGCATAGGAATTGATGAAAGTAATTTTCTGGCCTGCTATGATGCCGCTTACTAGGACCGCTCTCCCCTCGGTGTCCTTCACTGTGCGGACCAGGCAGAAGCTGATCCTCCTATGTATGAGGATGGCGACCCCTCTAGAGTAGGAGGAGTATGAGGAGAAGTATCTGTGGCAGCCCCAGCTCTTAGGCCACTGGTGATCTTTCCCTGGGAGTAGGTGAGTCTCTTGTATCATGGCCAAGTCCACCTCATGTCGTCTGAGGTATTGGAGGATTTTCCAGGTTTTGGACGGGATGTTGCCTCCTCTTATGTTCCAGGTCAAGACATTGAATGGGTCGAGTTAATCTTCATGTTGGACCACTGTTCACTTATAATGATCGGCATTGATGCGGCTAGGTTTAGCCCAGTGTTGGGGTCAATGCATGGAGGTAGGGTGCCTGAATGGTGTGGCGATATTGATAGTGCGATGAGAGATGGGGGACAGGAGGGAGGCGGGGAACAGGCGGCGCTGAACTTTCCTGGTGTACTCTGAGAGCACTGTCCACGGGCAAACCCCAACAGGCCCGTAACATTTCTCTCCTTAGGGTGGGCAACCCCCAACTGGCCCACAGAGATGTCCCTCGTCAACCAACAAAAACAGATGGCAGACCATGGAGTTACCATGCCGACGGGTGTACTCCACCCTGAAAGAACTCAATTTATGAACCAAACAGTTGCTGTGCTAGGGGCACCTGGGGCCTCCCAAGTGTCTCAGCCCCGTCTTACGCTCGTTGTGGATGTTCCGGTGTTCTCAGTGATGTGGATAAACTTGTAGCGTGCCGCCCGACCCTTCTCTTTATGGTGGATTCCTATGGTTTCTATCTCTTTGAGGTCTTGGGCGGGCATGGTTCTGTTCTGGGCAGCCCAATTGGTCTAAAACAACGTTTGCTTCGTCCGGGGTTTGAAAGATGTGGACTTTCCCATCGAGCTGTACACTAAGTCGCGCAGGGAAGAGCATTGAGTAAGCCATTTGACTGTTTATGAGTCTCTGCTTGACACTGGCAAATGTTTTCCGCTGTGACTGCACCGCTGGGGAGAAGTCGGGATAGAAATGTATTTTGTCCCCCTCATAGATTAGTTCACCTTTCTCTTTTGCCAGCCAGAGGATGGTGTCCCTATCTCTATAGTTAAGCAGCCTTGCTATGATTGGCCTGGGTGGCGAGCCCGGAGCAGGTCTGGTCGAAGGTACTCTATGTGCCCTCTCTATTATGAAAAGTTGAGATAGTGCATCTCGGCCGAAGAGGGCTATGCAAAGGGACTCCACGTAGTCTTCCATTTTCTCCTGCGTTTGTTGCTCTCTCACCCCCACTATCCGTAGGTTATTCCTTCTTGAACGGCCTTCTTGGTCCTCGCACTTGGCAATAGTTGTTTTCATTTGAGATTCCAGTTGAGAGACTTTATTGGCCAGGGTTGTTGAGTTATCATCAAGATTAGATACTCTCTGCTCAACATCGTTCATGCGTTCAGCGTGGGAGTCCATACGATGTTGCAGGAGGTCGACTTTGGAGGCTAAACCATCAATTTTATTGTTCAGGCTGCCAATGCCAACTTTCAAGTCTAGGAGGATTTCTTTGATCTCGAATGGGTTATCGAATGTTTCTTCCTGGTGTGGACAGACTGACGATGAGGCCTGGTCCTCCTGATGGAGGGACGCTTTTGGAGTTGAGCCACTTTCAAAGTTCAGTTTCCTCTAGGATTTGTCATTTTTCCCCATCGTGACTGCTGACCCTACTCAGGGCAGGTCTGTTCGTTGTTCGTTGTGATCGGTGGACTTGTAGAATTGTAGGCCGGAGGTCCGCTGCTGTTGTGAAGGGTGGACTTTGTCAAGATCTGTTCTTACTTTACTTGGAATGGGTGACAGAGCACGATCTGTACGAACAAGGCTTTATCGGCTTTCTCTTCCTTCCGGGCGGGGGGGGAGCAATGTAGCAGAGGGCTATGGTGCAGGTGTTTGGTAAAAAACTGCTTTGTGAAGACGACCACTGGTTGCTTTTTGTACAGGAGGAAGCTTAACGGCCTTCGGCTGTTGCAAGTGTGATGAGAAGGGTGGGATCTAATCCTCTAGTGGTATGGCTGGCTTCACTTTTCTATGGCATTGTTAACCTCCGGGGCGGCGGGGAAATTGGCATGGAGCCGTAGCCAGGAGAATGGCAGCAAAGAAGGACGTGTGTGCCAAGCCCCGTGTGTTTATTTGTGCGTGGGGTGGGGGCCCGCATTTGTGCCGGCTTCGTTCAAGGAGCAACGCAACCTCCCTCCCTCTCCTTACCTCCACACGTGGCAGTCCTCACGCCTCCAAGGCAGTCGGGCTCTTCTCGGGTGTCTCAGTGCTCTTGGGTCCCTCGACGTGCCCCCGCCCTCGAACCCGCTGATGGCGAGCCGGAGTCCGGAGCAGGCTGGATTATTGCTGGGGGGGGAAGTCAGGGAACGGCAACCTGCCTCTCGCCCAGCTGCCTCGGTCGCCGGCGGTTCCGTCTTCAGGCGGCTGTGTCACCGAGGCCTTGTATCGTCCCCCTGTCCCAGATGGACAAGAGGGGGCAGGATCCTCCACCGATCTGCTGGTGGACGCCTCTTCCCCAACACTCCAGGTGAACTCACTGGGTCACCGCATCCGGAGCTATCGGCCTCTACCGGGGGCGGCAACGGCCGCGGGTGGGCTGGCGCACGGCAGGCCTGTAACACGCAGCTCGGCCTCCAGGCCGCATGGGCCATTTGTTGTTACAAAAAGGCCGATTTTGCCCCAGTTTTCATAGGATGTTAGCTGGAGCGAGCAGATAGTCAGGGATCAGGGATAGGGTTTGCAATATCACCGGGAACAGCGAGGATTGTTCAGGATTGATGCGGGGCTGAGTGGGAGCCTAGACCAAGGCGGCCATCTTGGTTGGCCCTCTAGCGACCTCTATGCTCTAGTCACTTTAAGAGAGTTTCCAAACCTCCCAAAATGTCTCACGTAGGGATCAATAGGGGATGCCAGTTATAGATAAACACTAGATAAGTATTGCTTACAACTGACAGGAGCAACAGGAGGAAGCTGATAAGTGTGGGGGACACCCACAGAAGAGGTCCAATCCAAAATTAAAATCTCAGCAGGCCAGTGAGAGTGGGTTGCAATATCAGATAGACTAACTGGCACAAACTATGGAGCTGCCAGGGGCAGAGAAACGTCTCTGTACCCCGAGCCAGGAGACATTGGATGGGGTTACATACTGTGGAGGCAGGGTTTAAAGACTCGGGGTAATTATTCATGGTGTGGTCAGTGGCAGGTTTGGCCTAACAACAGTGGGTGCAAAGGTGAGTTTGGATGGTGAGATTGGGTCTGGCTAGATGGCGGTTTTGGCAACATCAAGATATGGTGATCCCAGAGAGGGAAATTCATAAAGAGCTGACCCTCAAAGCAGAGGACACTGTAACAGTGACAGCAGCAAGAACACTGAGCGAGGACCATAGGCAGATCAAGAGACTACCAAGAGTCATCAGGCAGCTTGAGATGGTCTCCCAACAAGGATAATTTGTGGGGTTGACCCAAGATATCCCACGAATACCAGAAGTAGAGTAGCCAGCAGCCACCAGAATTACAGGCCAGCACAGCACAGTGGTGCTCCCACCTTCATGCACCAGGTACATTCGTATTTCCCCGGCTCATCAGAAGCTGCAGATGAGGAGTTGCTCAGCAAGGAAAGCCATACAATCCTATGATGACTGCAAGAACTAAAGGAAGAGCCCAGCAAAGGATTCCACCACCAAGGAGATGCATGCATGCAAAGGACAAATCGGCCAAGGCTCAGGCATTATGGCCATGTCTGTATCCTCATCTTCAGCCCGTTAGTCCTAAGGTGAATTCAGGAACAGTTGGGAGGAACACATAATATATACATTTAATAGGCCAACACACCAACCTACTAGCATAAAGCATTCACCTTTTGGCAGCCAGCCAATCAGAAAATGAAAGCCAAAATTCCACATGCACAGGCATACCCACACATTTGTCAATTGGGAAGTCTGGATGATTTTAAGTATCAGCAGAACAGCCATTGTAGCTGTGTCTCTTGGTGCGCACAGACTATGAAAGGGCAATAAAAAAGAAAATTACAGGGAGTAGAACTTAGAAAGATGACTTGATACACAAAATGCCACCATATAGGTACATTTAGATAATCATTTGTATTTGGTTTTGGGCTAATGTAGTGTGAACATAGCTAGAGAACAAAGGAGAACTAATCAATGCAGGTGGAGGATTTGTCCAAAAATGTAAGCCGGCCCCAGAGGGTCAAGTTCTGGCACTGCATTTGTGAGTACCTGAGCAACTGTATCAAAAACATCATCAAGAAGAATTGGAGGACCCTAACATGTGACCTTAGGGTTGAGCACCTATTAAGGAATTCCCGGTATTTGCATATCAGTGGAGCAGTAATCTGAGAGATGACCCCAGAGGCACGACAAGTATTGGGACATTTCTGTGCCTACATTGTTGTAACTATGGATTCGTCACCAAAGGTAACACTATCAACAACTCCTGTACGGACAAAAGGATCAAACTTAAGAACTTTGCCACTTGTGACACCTCTCATATTATTTATTCCATCAAATGCCTGTGTGGTCTATACTACATTGGCCAATCTAAACACTCAGCGAAACTTAGGTGGAAGGAAAATAGGTCTTGTATCAGGTACACAAATCCCAATTTTGCAGTTGCCAGACAGTGGGAGGAGAAAAGGCACATTATTTCACAAATCAGGTTTCAGATTCTAGAAACTGTAACGAAATCTAACGCATATAAGAATATCAATGCCAAATTGGATAGAAGAGAGACTTATTGGATTGACCGTTTTGGCATGCTTTCACCAGACGGAATGAATGAAGAGATAAACTACTCTGACTTTATGTAACCATGTAGGATATCATCTACATGATGTTGACCATTTTCCTTGCGGATTGTACCGTCAATTTACATGCATGCCTCAACCAGAACGTATCACTATGATGTATATGTTACTTTATGTTATGTTGCTTTATTCTACTGACCATTAATGCACTCAGTAAATGCCCTTACGCACAGTATGTTTGTGGACCCATGTATAGCAACTTTGTATAGACTCTTTCAATTACATCCTTGTGTATGCATATACACCATGTGCTCCCACCTTTTGGAGACTTTACTGCCAATCTTAGAAAATTTATATTTGTCATATATATTACCTAATTATAGTTACTGTATGTGATCCTTATTGTCATGCTTCGCCACATTAATTATATGACGTGGATCTTGTTCTGCTTTGCGCATCCGCGCGTGAACCTTTTGCTTCTACACATCTGTATCTGTATCGTGCACATTAAGCATTTCTTCATTGTTTTCATTTCACACATTTTTGGCATGTAATATCTGATCACCCGCTAGATGTAATGTTGCTATTTTTATTTTCCTTAGTGCACGCGCATCCCGGCTGTTCTCGTCATCCACAGAAGGGGCGGGACGCGAGGCGCCTGTGACATGGTCATGCCCTGCGCCCGTCATGTCACAACGCCAGCGTTCGCCTAGACTACGCATATACACAAAAATATGACGTACGCCCACGTGCTCCATCTCTGCTACACCCCCATTCCCACTTGCAGCAGGTAAGCACTCATGCAACACGCAGCAGTAGTTCCTGCACTTTAGAAGTGGTTTAAATCTTTAGTTGGATTCCAAATCTTTCATTTGCATTCGTTCATAGATCCTGAATTTTCCAGCTTTTTTGGTGCATTCTACAATGCATTGAGGTAACCTTTCACTTTTTCTGATCACATTGCACGATCATGTGCTTGTAAATATCTCCCATTCATTATTTATTCTGATACTTCTATTTGCAGATTTTGATCCAGAAGTCAATACAATAAGGTATCGTTCATCATTATTTTTAGATGCACATTTCTATTTTTTTTTGCTTATGAACCAGATCAAAATAACACTGTCTGATACATTTTCTACTATGTGTTTTTTTCATCCTACTTGTATAAAACACTCATGTGATTTGATATGTGTGGACTAATTTTCTGAATATTTCTTGACTATTTTACCTCATTTGTGCACACATGTTGCTGTATTCATGCTTGAACTTACTAGTGCTCACCCCTGACGAAGGAGTTATCTCCAAAATGTATTGGCATATGATCCCAAAATAGATGATTACGATGTTGGCCTCTACTGATAATTTTGCAACAATATTCCTTGATCCTACCAAGCAGCTAATCTTAAAGAGCAGTGTGTGAGCGTCTGGGTCACTGTGTGGTACCCGCACAGTTTTTTTCTTGTTACTGTATTTGTGAGTACCTATCCCACAGTGGTGATTTTCTCCTGGTAGTAGATCCTGCGTGTTTCCTAGGTACTCCCTGAAGAGAAGGGTCTTCAGTTCTTCCTGAATTGCAAGAGCATTTTGCTGTATTACATTTTCAATTTAGTTTTTTATTTAACATTTTACATAAGACAAATTAACAGACTGCTATATCAAGCAACAAATTCACAATAAGAACACCTGAAATAACCAAACTCCTCCCTCCCTCCTTCTCCCAACCCCCGCATGAAGACTACCGAGTTCAACCAAAGGTTGGGGACAAGAGCAAACAAAGATTAGGGATCCTATATTGGAATTAGTCTGACACAATGGGTTCAAGAAATACAAAAAGAGCAGATGGCGGAGATCATGTTTCAGAACAAACAAGGAGGTGGGGGAAATGATCAAAGTCTCAGTACACCGCAGTCTTTGTGCCGAAGCACTATTGTCCAGTCCCATAAAAAGGATTCCATTGTGTCGTTGGCCAGCGCTGATAATTTCTCATATGTAAGGATTGCCCACAGTTTAGTTAGCCACTCGGACTTGGATGGTGTCAAATTATTTTTCCATTTCTGGGCGAGGGCATAATTGTGAATCGGATAGTGTTCCATTAGCATAGTGTATAGGAAGAAAGGGCTTGTTTCCTGTTTTGTTCTATGTGCAGCAGTTTTGTCTCGAGCCTTGCAATGGTTTGACTCCTGGAGGTATGCACCCCACCTGAGCCTGTGAGTTTTGTTGAAAGGTAGGCGGATGTCTAGACGGTAAAGCTTTATTTATTTATTTATTTATTTATTTATTTATTTATTTATTTATTTATTTATACATGTGTATTGCGCACTAAGCCCTCAGGAATCAAGGCACTTTTTTCTTGACCAATTACTTGCACTGCAACAGATACAGAGACTGAGTAAAGTACACAACACATAACCAAATGTCCCTCAAGAGTGGACGTATCAGGTGGTAAAGAGGGACAGAGTTATGTGAACAGTAAAGTTTTTAGGGATTTCCGGAAAGCCCAATAGGAGGTTTCCGCTTGCAGCGATGGCAAGAGTAGGTTCCGTTGCTTGGCTGCAATGGTTGGGAAGCTTGCACCTCCAGCTTTCACCCGTTTAAATTTGGGGTGAGCTAGGTGATGGGCATAAGCAGATCTTCTGGGTCTGGATGAGGTAGCTCTGGTGATTTTCTGCGAGAGGTATTGGTGGCTTCCTGTGATAGGCATCTGTGAGGGATGGATAATGGGCCTCATTACGAGTTTGGAGGTAGCCATGCCGTTGTTAGCGGCATGGCTACCCCCAAACCGGGTACTGGGTCCGGGTCTCGCAAACGGGGACTTACCGGGCCATTCAGACCTTGGAGGGCCCGGTAATTCCCTTTCATGGGACCCAGACCCGTTAATGACGGGCCCATTGTTAGCATCCTGGTTTGCTAGTGGGTCCCGCTCTGCATGTCTGGTCTGGCCAGGCCTCCAGAGCGCGACCCGCTGCAGATCTCGTGTTGTGGCGGCCCGTTCATGCTGCAGCCACCTACCGTGTAATGAGGTCCAATGTCTTGAATTGAATCCTCCCCTGGATAGGGAGCCAGTGTGCCTTTCTTTTTGCTACAATGACATGTTCACGTTTAAGTATTTACAAGGCAGTTCTGATGGAATTGTTCTGGATGATCTGCATCTTCCTGATATTGTCTTCTGATGTGCCTGAAAAGAAAGCATTGCAGTAGTTGAGTCTTGAGCAAATGGTGACTCAGGAAATGGGTCGGAAAAGAAGGGTCTAGTTGCATTGATAAGTTTGGTTGTGAAGGCAGCGGATGAGGCAATGGCACTTACTTTGCGAGAAAGGCAGAATATGCCATCCAGGCAAACTCCTAGTGCCTTCACCGACTGTGAGACAGGGATCAGGATGCCCCTGATGACAAAGGCAGAGTACTGAGGGTCAATCTTTTCGATCACTGCAGAAAGTGCCACCCGGTGGAGCTCAGTTTTAACATTGTTTAGGCAGAGACGATGAATGGCCATCCACGCTTGGATGGTTGAGTAAACAGAGTTCAGGCAGATGGAGTCATCCACGTAGTTGTCAGAGAGAGGGAGCAGGATTTGCCTATCATCCGCATAGTTAGTATATGATCCCCAATGGAGTCCAGGAGGACGAAAAGGGGTTTCGTGAATATATTGCATAATGTTGGGGAGATACACAAAATGGGGGCTGGAGGGGCCTTAGCATTCTCGGCGAATACTCTGATGGACCTCTCACAGAGGAAGGAGGATATCCAGGAAGTGCCTTCTGGCGAGAAGTTGCAGTGAAGGTAAGATGGTGGCAGAGGATCTTGTGATCAGCCAAATCAAAGGCTGCTGATAGGTCCAGGAGGAGTAGTAGTGCAGGCTTGCCCTCATCTCTGGTTCTTGAGATCCAGGAGGACAGTTTCAGTCCCATGGCTGGGTCGGAACCCTGCCTGTCGAATGCCCAGGATGTGATTGGCTTGCAGGTAGTGCTGGATTTGCAGGTAGGTTGCTCTATCTAGGATTTTAAAGAGGAACAGTTGTGATTGGGCGGTGGTTGGCAGGGTTTGTAGGATCAAGAGTGGGTTTTTTGATGAGGCGATGGACCCAGGCTTCCTTGAGGCTGGACGGGACTATGCCATTGGTTAAGGAGGCATTGATGAAGGAGGTGATAAGAGGCTCAAGTTTCTTGGAACAATCCTTAATTAGGGCTGCAGGGCTTATATCTCCTTGACATCTTGAGGGTTTAAGGCTTTTAAGATGGTTTTGGTGTCCAACTCAGAGACAACACTAAAGCGAAACATAGGGGGGTCACTCCAGTTGCGGCAGGGGAGGTATAATGAAGGGGGCAGGCTGCCTGAGGGTGAGAGCAGGGATTGTTTTAGGTCTATTATGTTTTGGAGGGTGTTGATTTTGGCTTAGATGGCGTCTTGAATGTTCAAGCACCATAGGTCCTCTTTGGTGATGGAGGCTGGGTTGATAGGGATTTAGAGTTCCCAAAGGATAGTGAAAATATTCCTAGTGTCAGATTTAGCCTTGGTGATAGGCATGTTGTTTGATACGGCCTTGTCCCGCAAGGTGGCAATTTTGTAGCATTTGGAGGAGGTCCTGGGTTAACCAGGAGTTTCTGCGGTCTGAAAGTTTGGACTTAGGTTGTATTAGTGGGTAGATGGTGTCCGTAGCAGTGGTTAAAGTAGTGGCGTAAAGTTCGGCTAAAGTTCTCGGGTCAGCAGGGAGAGAGGATTGAGGTAAGAGTGTGCAGAGCAGTGGGGCCAGATGCCCCTTGGTAAGGTTTCTGAAGCTGCGGGCCAGTGTAGGGGTGAGGGGGTGTGTGGTCGTAGGGGAGTGTCTTATAGGGGACAGTGAGAAATGGATCACATAGACCATAGACAATGGATGTTACTGGAGATAGCGGCCTGGCAGTTGAGGTCTGCAATCCAGTCCAGGGTGTCACTTTTTGAGTGAGTGGGAGCGCCAATACGGTGCACAAAGCCTAATGAGGTGAAAATGTTAGCTACTGACGTGGCAGTGGACTTGGTAGGGTCATTATAACCTATATCAAAATCTCCTAGGAGTAAGGTTTTTGATGTAGCTTGATGTGGAAAGATAAGATGTGTAGTAGGTCCTCTTTAGAAGTAGGTGCTGGACCAGAGGGGCAGTAGATTATGTGCATAGTAACAGTGTCAGACTCTGAGATAGGCAATTTGACCGTGAACATTTCGCAGTTATTGATGAGGGACATGCTGATTGTTCTGAAAGGCAGGCAGTCTATAGCTATTAGTGCAACTCCTCCACGGCTGGTGTCGGTCGGTCACAACGAAAGATGGTAAATCCTACTGGTATCGCTATTGAGAGGGCAGGACCTGAGGCAGGATTTTGCCAGGATCTCTAGGCTTAGTGATGTGATCAGATCATTTATGTCCAGATCATTGGCTGAGATTGACCTTGCATTGACCAATGCACATTGGGGAGGAGAAGTACGTGGGGGTGGTTGTTGAAGTGGGGTAAGGCTGTTATTTGGGCGTTTAATGCTTTTGCAGTGGTTTGTGAGGTGAGGTGGTCACAATGTGTCTTGCAGGGGGCTGGCAGTGTGGCTGTAGGCAGGCTTAGATAGGGTGGAGACTTTCGGTGAGGGGGATTATTTTGTAATGGTCCAAGGTGGGTAGCAGTACGCGCACTCAGGCGTATGTTTCTGGCTGTGGTATGGTGCGAGCGAGTGATAGAGCTGTTGGCATGGCTTTGGGGGTCTTGCAGCAAATCGTAGTCTGCCTGCGACTGGTGTCTGGGTGAAGAGTCATGCATGGGACATGGGTGCAGCCTGAGGTGCAATTTTCTATTGTGTAGTCAAGTGGCTTGGCGATGTACAGTAGGAATGAAGGTTGTGTGTAACGGAGAGGGTTCATCCTTTTCATTCATATTTAATTTGGGAGGTTGTCATGAGAAGAGTTTGTGGCAAAGCATTGCTGTGATATGCACCTCAGAGGGAAGCATAGGGGTGTGGAGGAACAGAGACTGAGCTCAGCATTGGCAAGGGTGGATGTGGGTTGTGTCATACTATGGGAATTGGGTATGTGTTATGCTTGACCTAAACATGGCGCTGGTGCGCAGTATATTCTGGGAGCACTCAGTGCTATGCTCACCTGGCTCCCACAGGGGCGTCGATCTGAACTGGACAGCTGCGGTCTCCACCAATGTGACGCGTAGTGCCGAGATGACGGACTGGACTGGCCCACCTAGCTTTGTTTGCTTGGCCCGTAGAAATATTCTTCTGCAAATGGAGAAAGGGAATTAACCACCCGTGGAATTGAGCATTAACCCCTGCCCCCACTCCCGCTGTTCTCCCCACTGATCACCTTTGATGTCCCCTCTTATAGTCTCACCTGATGGTTTGAAAAGATGAGCTCTCCATCCTGCATTGAGCGCAGGGGCGCGTAGATAACCAGTTGCTTCACTGGCTCGAAGGAATTGGTGAGTTCCAGAACAATATTGACTCTGAGATTCCCGGCAAGACGCAGCAAATATGTAGTTCATAAGAGTTCAAATGTCTGACTTTCACTCTGTCCGATTCCTTGCAGGTTGCAGCTTGACCCTAGCGAAGAGTTCCTTGTGGCAACCGGTAATATTCAGGTAAGGATTTGTATTATCCAACACAGTTCGATAAAATAATGTCAATATGTAACCTGTTGCTTTCTCCCTTATTCAGGCGCTGAGAGAAAGTATGAAGTCTTGGGGAATAATGCCTCCGGCGGTAAAATCAGGTAAGTCTATTGTGGTGATGAGGTTTCCCCTTGTTTGTCCCTTTGTTTCACCTTGCTGTCCTTTTATTTCCCCTTAGAGGCCCGGGTTCGACGAGAATGCAGTGGAATCTGCGCCGACCCGTGAAGATGAATAGTACCCCCGGTGGTAAAATCAGGTAAGTCTATGGGGGGTAACTAATATTGCCTCTGTGTATTCCCTTGGCTCACCTTGCTGTTCTTGTCTTCCCCTTAGGTGCCGGAGTACGGCGGGAACATGCAGAAGGATGCTGTGGAATGTGAAGATGCTGCGAAGGCCGGTGAGTTCAGCGCGGCGCTGCAGCAGGTGAGGCGACGCGCATAAAATAACTTCTTTCTTCCAGCTCGAAGGCACGATGGATCGGGAATTCAAGTAAGGATCAAAGGTATTGCTCTTGTTCTAACCTTTTCTCCTTCTTTCTCCCTTTTTCTAGGAGCTCTGGACTCGAGGCGGGCATGGCAGTAGACTGGATGCAGACTTGCAGGCATGGTGAGCGTTACGCTGCTGGATGTAGAATAACGCAAATCGTGTGCTGCTCTTCGGGTGTGGTTTAAATAGCCTCCAAAGTAGTCCCAGGTAAGTATTCCTCCCCAGCCCCACCCGAGTAAAAAAATAGTCCCTAAGTAAAGTAGTCTCTTCCAAGCCTCTTTTGGCTTGGAGCTCTTGCAGCATGGTCTGCATCAGGTAAGTTTGCAGCATGGTCTGCATCAGGTAAGTTTTAATCTATGAGCCTGGCACTTATAGCGCCAGGACTGACTCTCCATAGGAGCCTGTCGCCATAGACGCCAACACTGCACCCAAATAACCCCTAGCAGGGGTTGTTGGGCTTGCTTGGAATGACTTGATGCCTGCTTCCGGGGTTGCTGGACTTGGTCTGGGTCCCCGGGGGTAGGCATCATGACACTCAGAGCCATGTTGGATATTTACTTCATGCCGCAGTGAAAAGCTGTACTCATTTTGCTGAGAGCTAGATTCACGATGCTGAAGAAAACATGCTTTCCAAACCTGGTATGCAGTCAAGGACATTTCTGCTGGGAAAGCTAGCTTTGTTATGTCTTGTAATGAGTTACGGGACTGTTTTCCGTGGTGCTTGTTTTTAGAGGAGGGAAGCACTTTGCTCCTTGAGGTTACTGTCGGTTGACCGAGCTGGCAACCAACTGCTGCTCATCAATGCACAAGTACATTGCCAGAAGGTTCGAGAAATTGGCACCCCTTTTTGAGGAGTGCATATATGCGGAACCCCTTAGCGGTCAGGTGAGACCTCAGCTGGAGGGAGGACGCTTTCGTCCGGTATAACTGTGGGCTGTTGTGCTCTCGGCCTGGCTATCATTGGGGTCTCCCAGCCGCTTGTGGCGAGATGAGGGATCCAGTTATGCCCACGGTGATGTATTTTCTTTTGAACTCTCTGTTTCTTCTGTGATTTATTTCTATGTTATCACTTGTTGCTTCCAAGCTTTGAATAAATAGCCGTATAAGTGTTCATTGTTTTCTAAGAGTGTGTGTTGTTGCAAGTTATTGTGTCTACCTGTGTTTAAAGTATTGGCTCTGTAATTGCACTGGTGATTAATGACTGTCCGTGCACTCTGGGCTAGCAATACAGTATGTGGGTGGAGATCCGGACAACAGACATCTGTGGGGTATGTGGCCGGCTTGTAGACCCGGAATCTTTAATGGCAGCAGCTCTCTCTGGGAAATGCAGGCTACATGTGTGGGTGAGAAGCAGGCCAGGGAGCGTGTGGTGCCAATAAGGCATAATGGGTGTGGTAGGCGGTAGAGGTGGAGGTTGGATAAGGAGGCTGGTGGAAGGAATAGGCTGGGTTTCGGCAAGGGGATAGCAGGGGAACAAGTGAGGCATAGGATAGGTGCACATGGAGGATGGCACAAGGAAACCAGCATACATTCAGGGATAGCCGTCAGCAGCTTACCTTTGTGTTGCCAATGGTTACTCTGCACACAAGGTGTTGGCTGCAGGCTGATGGTCGTCGGCTCGGCACAGCACAGTCTGATGGTGTGAAGACTGCTGGGGTCGGCATCAGGTGAGGTAGGAGATGTGGCTGCTACCACGGCAGCCCTGGCATGACAGGGAAAGACAGAAGTGCAATCCAATTGCCTTGAAAGCTGGCCTTCAGAGGGGGCAGGCATCGCATGCTGGCTCCCAGCAGCCATTGGGATTTCTGCACCAGTTGGCCTATGGTCGGTCAGGTGAGGCAGGGAAAACACATCCTGCATGTCGGTTGCTTTCCTGCAGCCTTGCCAGAGGCCATTTTCAAACAAAGTGTTTCTTCTTTTGTTCCAGCCCAAAGGGGTCTGCGGCACACATGAAAGCACCCTGGAAGGGGCTAGCCAGGCACTCCTGTTGCGAAAATCAGGCTGCTCTGGGGTAAGTGCAAGACAAGAGTATAATCGAATGGCCTTGAGAGCTTTATATTTTCAATAGGTAACCAGAGCAGTTCTCGTAGAATAGCAGGGATTTTAAATGCATTTTATCATGTGATCAGGCATGCAGCAGCATGTTGAACAGCTCTTAGATGGGATAGGTTTCTATGGCCGAAATACCAGGGAGGAGGGCCATCCGTCCATCAAGACGTGATATTGATAGTGCCTGGACCATGGCTCTGAAGTCCCTTGGTGGGAGAAATGTTGTATCTTAAAGGAGATTACTAGTTGAAACCTGGTGGTCTGTTTTATTTGTGTAATATGTTGCAGGAAAGACAGCTTTCTCTCAATAGTGAATGGAAGCAAGGCATCCATTGAGACACACAATATCTTGAGCATAACTCACATTCACAACAAACTGTATATCATCTGCATTTAGCTGAGGTGAGAGGTTCCTGTCTATAAGTGACTCTTGGGACTCCATGTAGAGATTGAAGTAGAGATTGAAGTTCACATGGGAGAGCATTAAGTCTGTGGGTCTCTGCAGATGACTTGATGAAGATCTGACTTGAAGTTGCCAATTTCGACTGCCTGATACCCTTCTGAGAGGTTGGAAGTGAAACAGTTCAGGACTGTTTCTGTGACCCCCATTCTGTTAGTGGAAAGGCTGATAAATGTGACATGGTCGACTGGGTGGGGTATGGCAGGTGTGCCATAATGTGGTAAAAATGATTTCAACTATGGTTTAGCCAAAGCAAAGTACAGTAGCCACCAGCCTACTCAGCAACACAATTCCAAGGTGATAGGATCACCCTGTGGCCAAAATGGGATGCTTAAAAACCACCTGTGCCTCTGGTAGCATTGGGGTAATTAAGGGCAGTACATCTGAAAAGAGTTACAATGAGAGAGAGACTTCCGGAGATGCACTCTCCAACCTTGATTCCAATACCCCCTGTGTCCTCATCTTACTTGATCTCTCTTCTGCCTTTGACACAGTCAACCATGCTATTCTTCTCAACCATCTCCGTGATAACCTGGGTATCACCGATCAGGCCCTGGCTTGGCTGACCTCTTTCCTCTCCGATCGACCCTGCCAGGTCCAACTTGAGTCCTTCCTCTCCTATATCTCTAGCTCTACCAGTGGTGTTCCCTAGGGGTCTAACTTCTCTCCCAGGCTGTTCAACCAATACCTGACTCTTCTTGCCCACGGCATTGCCCCTCGCTGCCCAAACTTTCAGTGCTACGCGCATGACACCCACCTTATTTTCATGCTCCTTTCTGTCACCTCTTCTCCGTCTCTCATCTTTGACTGTCTGTTTGCTATCCAGGAGTGGTGTGCCGCCAATTATCTCTACCTTAATGCCAGTAAGACTGAGATTCTCCTCATTGGCACACCTGCTCCCTCCCTTCCTGACGCTCTCTGGCCAGCCTCTCTTGGCCCTCTTCCTGCTCCTACCCATGTGGCTAAAAACCTTGGGGTCATCTTCGACTCCACACTCTCCTTCTCTCCGCACATCTCTGACATCTCTTTGAAGTCACAATACCAGATGCACCTCCTCAGATGTATTTTTCCATTCCTCTCCTTCCATCAGAACCTCACTGTCTCCAGAGCTCTAGTTCTCTCTAGGCTGTACTACTGCAACAGCCTCTTTCTAAATCTGCCTTCTTCTACTCTCCGTCCTCTGCAACTCATCCAGAACAGGACTGCAAGACCTCGCGTGAAATGCCCTACATTTTCATAGAATGTCTAGGTTACATAGATATTACCTTGAATGAGCACATAATTATAGCAAGTTGATTTTACAATTTGGCATCAGCTTATTCACAACACAGAACATCAGATCTTATAATGATTCTGCCAGATGGTGAGCAAGTTTATTAACTGTTAGATTGGGTTAGTGTCTGTGAGGTATCTCGTTTTGCTGTTTATTCGATGTATTTTCTTGTAAACAGTCCCCCCATTATTACCACCGAGAGGACAAGTACCCACTAGATGAAAGAAAGTCTCAGATGGAATTTCAAAGAAGACACATCGTATTTCTAAATCAATACGTTTTTTTTTCCAATTCAATATTTAGAATAGCCAAAAATCTGGTAAGCCGTAAAATGGCTTTGGTGGAATTACCCCACATACATGCCATCCATAGCCATTCTGTTGAAGCGGCCGAAACCCCCACTGATTCAATACCAAATATTTCCTTGCGTTGGATTTTAAAGAATACACAATTGGCAATCAAGTGTTTAAGAGACTTCTGCATGCATAGTTCTTTACAAAATCTGCAATTATCACCAGGCTTTACTGCGGTGTACGTTGCCCAGTTTTTTATTCTGTCTAATTTAGACAGTTGATTTAATTTGAATCTCTTTTGTAGATTCCTGTCTTTGGGACATGGAAACTGCAACAGGTAAGGCTTGTGTGGTAGATGACTTGTACAGAATTTGGCCACTTCTTTATAGGTTTTGTATTTTTCAATTGTATTTATTGTCTTACACCAACCATGCGCAAATAATTGGAGTTTGACATGAGCCTGCCGATATTCTAGATCCGGCAGTGTTAAGGCAAGCTCACCCAACAGTACAACCATTTTCCTGTAGAAGTTCCCAATTGATGGAGGATTGGTGTTATTTATCATTACCCCCAAATCTTCATACAGAGAGTTTTTCGGGGAGAATTACATTTTTCGCAAATTTGCTAGTTTCCACCATTTGTAGCGAGCAGATACAGACGTTAAGCCTAATTCCTGCCTGAGCACCACATTGGGAAGGGTTCAGCACCCCCTTCCATAGGCGTCCTTGAAGCTGGTCAAGGAATTGATCTCTGTCTGCCAGGCACATATCCAGTGCGTATAGTATGATCGACTCAACTTTGAGAGTGTAAAAATCAAAGAAAGGCAGTAAGGAAAACTTACAATATTTCTTAAATACCATGAGCATTTGATTAGTGAGAGTTTTAGCCTTTTCATTTAGGATGTTCTTCCACAATATGGTTGCATTTGCGTCGGAGATTGTGTAACCCAGGTATCTAATTGTTGTTGCCCTTGGAATAAGGGTGCTGCCGATAGTCCACTTCCAGGAGCAAAGGCGTCTCTTAAGATTCTTGAATACAAATATAAAAGATTTTCCTGCATTGAATGATAGATTATGGGAGGAACAATATTCAGCAAATAGAGACAGCTTTATTTGCAATCCTGCAGGTGTACAATCGAAAATTACAATGTCGTCAGCAAATGCTAGCCAATTAATTTTTAGATGTCCCAATCTTACGGGATAGCTAATTTGTTGCGCCCAGATGTCATTAATGCCACATAGATACAGGTTGAACAGTGTGGCCGTCAGGTTGCAACCCTGCTTAACTCCCACCCCAATAGGGATGGGGTTGGTGGTTGCCCCTGCTTGGTTTACTTTAACATAGTAAGTGGTATTAGCGTAAAATTTGGCTGTTACAAAGATGATGTGGGAAGGTATTCCCATCAGGCACATTTTGTGCCAGAGCAGTTCCCGCACCACGCAGTCAAACGCAGCTGTTAAGTCTATGGAGGCCATATATAAGGGCCCGGCGTCAAGAATCTTTGTTTTTGCAAGCAAATGTGCCATTATCGTTGCATTTAGCGTTGTTCCCATCTGGGCCCGGAAGCCAATTTGAAAGCGCGAGAGAATATTATATTTTTTCATGTGAGCATGTAATTCCCAAAGTAGTTAAAACTTTGGCGGCAGCATTTATGAGAGCAATGGCCCGATAGTTTTCAGGGTTATCCCTTGGGCTCTTTTTATAGATTGGGACAATTATTGAGCCTAGCCAAGAGGCTGGGATGTCTAAAGATGTTAGGACATTATCAAATTGTGATTGCAGTATTTTAGCCCACAACCTGGGATTGCGTTTTAGCACACATTGAGGAATTAATTAATTTAGAGCATTTATTGCGCATTCAATGTCTTGTAGGGACCAGTTGGGTAACGGTAGTTTGGGAGTAGTAGGTTCTGTTACTTTAATGTTAAGAAATGAAGCGGAAAGCGCAAATTTATTTTCATAGAATTGTACCCATGAGGCAGCACCTATCTTGGTAGCTTGATTGGTGCTTAAAGTAGAAGAGTCTGACCTTAAGATTGCCCAGGTAGTACGCCGATCATTACGGCATAGAGAGATTAATATCTTTTCATTGGCTATGTTATGAAGATGGCGTTTTATGTTCGTACACTTGTTGCGATACGCATTGCAGATCTTCCTTTTCAGGCATGCGTACTCCTCAAGGGAGCATGTGGTGGTTTTGAGCTTGCGTAAGTCAGCATTTTTTTGACGCTTAGCGAGTTCAATTCCAGGTCAGCCAACATTTGTGAGTGTGTGATGTGAACCCTTATAGCCAATACAGATAGAGGCCATTGTATTTGCTATCATTTCCAGGTATTTCCTTGGCTCTATTTTGGCCTGAGATTCGTATTTAGAACCCTGTAGTCCACCAAACCAAGCATCAATGCGACCATTATTTTTGTCACATAGTTTGTTGTTCCATCTAATGGAAAGACCAGGGCGATCACCTTCTAGAAATACCTGAATTGGGTCTTGGTTCAGATTAGGGATAGCAATGTCAATAGTCAGCTGAATTACCAAATGATCCCCAAGAGATGGCTCCAGTGTCACAATGTGCTTGCACCACTCCTGGAGATTTGCCGAAATGGCAAAATGATCGATGCATGATGCCATAGAACCCCTTTTCCATGTAAACCCTGGACCCTATGGGTGGAATGGCAGAAAGGCTATGTCCCATGATGCTAACTGTTTGTTCCATAAACGGCCTCTACTGGCCGAGGGATGTGAGGCGTGGGAATCCAGACAGTCAGCATTAAAGTCACCGCCCATTAATATTCGGCATACCGGATGCTGTGTTAAAACTTCATCAAACAGCTTGTCGAGTATGACAAAGGTTGTTGCAATTTTCACAAAGACAGGGTTATGGTACACAGATATACACAAATAGTCTTCCAAATGAACCTCAGAAAACGAAATTAAAACAGCTAAAAAAGATGTTGATTCATGCACTACATGGGCTGTAATGCACAGTTTAGTATTTATGGCGATGGCTACACCACCATACGGACGGCCTTTTAGTCTGCGTTCCGAAGGTCTTTGATAGACAGTAAAGCCAGACAGAGTGATTTTATGGGTCGCCGTAGTTTCCCGGCAGAGCAATATGTCGCAATTAGCAGCATAACTCAAGTTGCTAAACCATTTGTGCACGTTTTTAAAGCCGCATGAATTCCACGAGAGAATGCTCAAATGGTTTTGTTTATTGAGTAGGCACATTGTCCACGGCGGTATTCAAGGTGGAAGCCAGGGATGTCAGCCAAGACCAATCCTTGCTCACGGTGGAAAGAGAAACCAGCTGGGCTATTACTTCCGCTTTAAGGACACCCTGCCCATTTTGAGTGACAGCTGGTGCAAGGGTTTGGGGGAGTGGTGGTGGTAGGGTTTCATTGAAAGTGATTGCATCATCCAATGAATCAAAAGGTACTGGAGTAAGTCTGATTATGGTTGTGCTGCCGCACTAGGTCAGTGATAATATTGGTTTGAACTTTACACACCATCCGATTGTTACGGGTGTGGGGAAGAGTAATCCATTCAATATCGTCTGAATGCAAAGTATGCAATGCCGGAATTTGCCAAAATGACTTCAGGAAAGGGGACCGATTCAGACGTTTATTACCATAGATTACGGGATCAGACTCCCACCCCAAAATAGTTGAGGATGGTACTTCGAGTTTGTCATGGGCAGGGGTAGTAGGCAGGTTTGGTCGTGTCGTTGCGGCAACCAATGGTTCCATCAAGTGTGGCGATCGAGACAAATTTAAGTGCTGTTCCAAGTGTAAATTGAGCTGTGCACAGCCTGTTTATTGGTCGTTCAAGGGGGGATTTAAGGCTTGTGATGTTATGCCAGAGTGTGAAGCTTCACTGCTGGTTTTCCCTACTTGGACAGCTTTAATAGCCATTGGCTTGTATAATGCAAGTAGATGGGTCTGCACCGTGCTTGGGGTCTTATCAAAGGACGACTTCGGAGCACCCTTTGCCTGCGCTGCTGTATTCTTCCTTTTCTTGTTTGGACTTGTGCTAGCAAGATTCTCATCTCCAGGAACCATCTGCAAAGCTTTTTTGCTCTCGTTAGGTGGTTCTTCAAGGGGGAGACCTTGTGCAGGCTCCACTCCTGTCTGATCTACATAAACTGGATTTGCAGATGTTCCAGTTATTGCAATTTTTTTATTTTTTGGATTTTTGTTTTTGTTATTCGGATTGGAAGTCGCTGGTTTTGTGATTACCTGTGGAGGATTTCTATCTGCCTTTCGTTTTAATGCTCTAAGGAAGAGACGTTTCTCTTTCCGTGAAGCAAAATGTTGACCAGCACTGGCAGAGTACCCCCTTTTGAGATTAGCCATGCCTTTCGGTGAGGTGGGCGCATTCTGAAATTCTGAAAAGAGGTTGGTGAGGGCCGACGGGCTATCAGGATGAAATATTTCACTCTCCTCCATGACTTCATCAGAGTCAAGATAGCCGGACGGCACCTCTATGGGGTTGCTCTGGATGAAGAGTAACAGTTGTTCAATCTTTTCAGTATTATCTGAGACCTTTTGGCACAATTGGGTATGAGTGAATATCTGAAGAGGAGGAAAAACCAAAGGAGCAGCAACAGTTTGTGCAAAAGATTGTGCAAAGGAGTAAGCCGTTGGTGCAGCTGGGCGCTGCAAGGCAGCCGGTATCTCCTGGTAAATGTGGTCAGTTTGTGAGGTTATGCTCACAGGACCAAAAGGAACAATCTTCTCAGGGTTAGTGGCAGTCCCCTTCCCAGGGAGGTGCGCTATGCCCGCAGACCGTAAGGAGCCGGCAAAGATGAATCCTTCTAGTTTGTTTAGTTTGTGTAGGATTTGATTCAAAGAGGACTTACAATCTCTTAGTTCGTAGTGGGTGTAATCCTGTCCTCTGTCTAGCAGGTTTAGACTTCGTGACAGAACCGGATAAGATGCCTCAAGAGTCTGGATGTCGTCTGACGGATCCAAGAGATCAAAGCCCAAGGGAGGAGCAGGAGCACTGTGGGTGGGCGAGGAGGCAGCTCCTGAGATCGGAATAGTGAAGTTATTGTTTAAGTAGGAGAATACAGATGGACTAGATTTGGGTGGAGCGGTAGTTGGAAGCACTTTTTTGTTAACCATCTGGTTTGGAAGTGTTTCATGTGTGTCAGAAATTATACTTTCTTTGCAATGCAAATGTACATCCTCTCTTCTACCACTGCAAATAGGAACCGGAGTGGAGGGTCCATCAGAGAGGCATACACGTTTTTCTAGGTCAGCAAGAACTGCGGGAGCCAAAATGGAATTATAGAAGGGAGAAGTATTAGGTACATCGCCCGTCAGCTCCCCTATCTTGCAGGGTTCATCCATTCTCCTGCTTAGAAAGCTTTTTCGTGAGGCAGCCATATGAGCCGGGCTCACTATGATAGAAGGTGTAGTCACTTTGGGCAAGGCAGGCCGTGATGAATCGGCCTGAGCACACACATAAGCAAAGGCTATTTCGTGACAAATGATATCGTTTGCAGAGGGTATGTTCGTGCTGGGCACAGAACTATGCTCTCCTTGTGGACGCTCCATGTTGGCAACTTCCACAATGGGAAACAGGGGCACACTTACATTTATTTGATTGCTTTAGGTGTGTGCTCTTTACCACAGGGTTACGAGGATGTCGACCACTACGTAACGAGTAAACCATTTAGGATTAGGATCATAAATCACAATAACCCTGGTCCTATGTGGTGCGGTAAATTGATATCCTGCAATGTACTTCTTATGATGCCTACTAACAGAGTGGAACGATGCACTAGAACTATGTAATCAGAAGATATCACTTGTCCATGCCCCTTGGCACAGACCAGCCGTTAAGATTGTTCCACCCCCACAGCACTCCCTTACTCAATTTATAACATATAGATGAAGGTAGGAGAGCAACTCAACATGCGGAATCAGATTTTTCAAGATCAGTGGTCACAGACAGAATCAAAGAGTTCAAAGCCACTCAATCATCCTCAAGACAGATGTGAAAGTCCAGTACACAAAGTACAAGTGCTCCAATTTTACATATGTATCAGGCCACCAAGGCCAGTGGTCACGATCACTCAAGGCTCAAGAACTCAGCGCCCACAGTTGCCCTATAGTAAACTAGCAGTTACCTAGCAAGAGTTTACACATTCATGAGAAGACAATCTAATAAAAGGTTTTTGGCGTTCTTAAGTTGCAAAATTTACCTTTGTCCAGAAACCCAGCGCCCCGCGCCGCGCACCGTGAACAGTAAACAGTAAATTTTAGTACTTCGGGGTGCGCTGGTTTGTGGGCTTTTAGCACGCCCAAGGGGGCGTGGATGCCTGGGGGGTGGGGCCAGCAGACACGGTCCTTTAAATAAAGAGAAAGGAATAAGTGTATCAATGAACGTTAACAAAAAAGTTCCAGAGTGTCAATTGGAAGTGCCCAACGTGCACAACAGTCACCTTTTTCTGTTTCTTGAAACCAGGCAAACAGGTGTTACAGCAAATGACGTCCTCCGGGCAGACATTTCGCTCGGGCAGCAATGCACGACTCGTAGCTCCCGGCACACGGCAACACAGAGTTTGAATCCACTGGAACTTCCGCAACGCGTGCCCACAGTAAACAGTACTTTTTAGTACTTCGGGGTGCATGTAGGGTTAATGACGCACCTCAAGACCTTCCTCTTTGTTTTGTTTTCTCTCCTCCTCTCCCCTGCTGAACTCCTGACTGAAACTGCAATGGTCACCTGGCTACCCTCTGATCTCGGGCCCAGGTCACCTCACTCCGCCAGTTGCACACCTGCACTGCCTCCCAACCCCTGCACTTGACGGCTGTTTCTGTATCCCTACAGCCCCGTAGTAGATCTTGAAACTTGATGTCTGCACTTACCCATGCACTTGTCACAAGCTGGCTGCACCTTTGACCTATTGTTTTGATTTATTTATTTGTTATTTCTATGTATTGCACTGCCCCCTCCCCTTTTCCCCTGCACTTTTCCCTTTCCCCCCTCCACTGCACTTGCGCTATCTCAATGTCACCTGGTCTAGTAAGATCGTTGTCTTTGTCTTCCCTCTGCTCCCCTCCCTTGTCTCATCGTGCCTGAAACACTTAGTCAAAACATGGAACCTACAATAACACATTAACAGGTGGCACAGGCTTTCCTACAAAGGATGTCTGTAAAATAGCGCAAGTATGAGACCAAGTGGTGAGCTAATTTAAGAGTGTGTAAAAAAAAGTGGAATATATCCCATGGACAATACAAAAGAACAAACAATATATACATGTATATAACAAGTCGGTGACCTAAAAAGGTAAAATTAACAAAATTAACGTAAGGCAGAAAGTGCTTCAAACTAAAGAGGACTAATAAATAAATGTACCCAATTATATTATTAACCATCACTGGAGGGAGGGAGTGGCGGGTCAAGTAGGGAGGATGGTGAGAGGGTAAGGGGAGCTCCATTTTTAACAAGTAAGTGAAGTTTAAGCTGTGCTTTGAAGAGATACACAGTTGGACTGGCGTTGACTGTTATGGACAATTGGTTCCAGTGGAAATGGGTGAGTGGGTAGGAAGAGCCAAACAAGAGGAGGCACAGGGTGGTAGGAGAAGGGGAAACTGAGTAAAGAGGGAACGAGATGGTGAGTAAACAGCAATACAATCAGACAGGTACAGTGGAGCAAGAGCATTAATAGACTTTGGGAAATTGAAAAGGGAGCGGTTGTGCATGGAGAACCATCCAGCATGTAGAAGTGGGGGAGGATCTCGGTAGGTTGAAGAGTGTGTGGGTAGGAAAGTTGAGGACTTTGTCCAGAGTGAAGAAGCAGTAGAGGGGAAGGAGCAGGCTTGATCAGTAGTCAAGTTTGCTGGTCACAAGAGTTGGGGTTTAAGTTTTCATAGAGTAATTAATATGAAATTGCCACATTTCCAGTATGTTGAGGAGGTTAATATTTGTATTTGTATTTTTATTTAATTCATACAGTGCTTTTTGCCAAGAGCGCATGTACGAAAAAGTTTACAAAATAGTGCAATCAGAGTGGAAATACAACCCAGGTAGATCGGTATCAGGTAATAATATCGCCATATATATGGTCGCCGTAAATAATATCGCCGGGAAAATGTTGTGGCGATATTATTTGGGTGACCATATATATGGGGACAGGGGCAACAAAAAAAAAAGAAACAAAAAAAGTTTGAGGTTTGCGGAGGTATCCCCTGCATATTCCATGCAATAATGTCACCACAAAAAACAGCCATTTTTCAGCGATATTTTTGCATGGCGAGATTTTTGTGGCGACATTATTACATGGAACCGGTAGATCAGTGCAGAAATGGGGAAAGAGGATAGAGTTTAATTGTTGGAAAGAGCAAATAGAAGATACGTTTTAATATTGGTCTGGAAGATACAGAGAGAGGAGGAAGAATAAATAGATAGAGGGAGAGAGTTTAGGGACAGAGAGAAGGAATTGAGAGCACAGGGAAAATAATAAAAAGTGAGGAAAGGTAAAGAGGAGTGAGATCATGGATGCACTCCAAGACAATAGAGAGATAATGATAAGACAAGGTTCGAAAGGAAGAAGAAATAAAGAGAGTAAGGAGGGTGTGATAGAAGATCAAAAAGAAACAGAAAAGAGGAGACAAACAGAGGAATCATAAACAGAGCAAATGCGGAGAAGATAAGAAGCAGGAAGACCAAGAAGAGCAGAGCAATAATCAATATGGGAAAATACTTGAAAGAAAAGAAGAAGCTTAGTGGCATGAAAAGAAAGAAAGGGTTGAGCATGGCTGATGTTAAAGAGATTTTAGCGACACGAATGAGCATAATAATAAATATGTAGAGAAAAGGAGAAAGAGGGGTAAAAGATTACACCCAGATTACGAGCAGAGAAAGAAAAGGGAAGATGATGGGGGAAGAAAGGGAGGGTGGAATAGTGGGAGGAATAGTAGTCGACGGGAAGAATAGAACATCTGTTTTTAAGGTATTGAGATGAAGAAAGTATGAGGACATCCAATTTTGAACCGCAAAGAGGCAGTTAGAGACAGTAGAGTGAAAGGTGTTAGTAAAGGAGGAAAGGGAAATGAAGATTTGAGTGTCATAGCATATAGATGGAAAGAAAGATTAAAAAAGGGAACAAGAGCAGAGAAGGGCTTTGTGTAGGTTGAGACTCCCTAAAGAAGAGGATGGGCTGGGAACGTTTGGCCAGCCCATGTTACCAAGTAAGAACAGTGAGAAAAATAAGAGTGAGTCAAAGTAGTTTGCAAAGTCAGAAGATGGGAGAGATAAAAAGAAGAAAGGATTGAGTGGTTTGGGGGAGCGAATTGTGTGAAGAAGCTGGAATAGATGACAAGGATGATGAGAGAATGTTCCTAAATTCAGACAAATATGATTTTTGAGCATTGAGTAGAGCAAGATCATAAGAGGAATGTAGAGAAGAAAATGTGGAAATATCAAAGGGAGAATGAGACTTTTTTAAGTGTCACTCGGCTTTGCGAAGGTTGCATCAGAGGGAGGTGAGGACAGGAGTAAGCCATGGTTGAGGAGGCATGCAGGCTGGAGAGAAAGAACAAGCAGGATAGGTGGAGTCTACAGTAGACAAGAGAATGGAGTGAAGAGCGGTTGCAGCATTGTCAGGAGAGCAGGAGGAAAAGAAAGGGATTGAGGGAAGCTAAGAGTGAAGTAGAGAAAGAAATGAAGTACAATTAAAAGAGCTGAGATTACGATGGGCAAAGATCGGGGTTGTGAGAGGGGCAGGGGTGGGAGGAAAGAGAGACAAAGGCAGAGTAGATGATGATCCGAGGAATAGAGGGGCTGAGCTGAAATATAGCCAGGGGAAGGGAGTGAAGAAAAGATGGGGTCAAGGCAGGAGCCAAGGGGTTAGGGGGGAGAAGATTTAAGTAATAAGAGTCAATGAGTGATAGAAGTGAAGAGTGACTAGAAGTAGTATGAAGAGGGGGATTAAAGTCACCAAGAAGAAAAAAAGGTGAAGGGGAGGGAAGAAGAAGAGAGAGAAGGGAATCAAAGTGATCAGTGAAATCAGAAGATGAACGGGGAGGTCAGTAAATAATAAGAAATGAGAGAGGAAAATGGTTTGGAAAGAGGAAAAATGGTACTCAAAAGAAGTAAAGATGGGAAGAATAACAGAAGGGGGAGGTAAAAGTGACCAAGAAGAGTTTAAGAGAATCCCAATGCCACCACTACACCCATAGGTGCGTGGCTTGGAAAAGTGAATGGAAGAAGCGCGGAGAGAAGCAGGAGTAGAAGTATTGTCGGGAAAAATCCAGGTCTCAGTGAGACAAAGGAAAGGAAGATTGATGATGATGATATGGCATTTATAAAGCGCCTATACACAAGTGTTTAAAGGCGCGACGAGGCAAGGGAGGGGGAAACGGAGGGACGACAAAGACAGCGATCTTACTAGGCAAGGTGACATTCAGATCGCGCAAGTGCCGGGGATGGGGGAGACGGTAAGTACGGGGGGTGGGGGAGAGGGCAGTTAAATACATAGGATAAACAGTAAGAATAAATGAAATAAATAGAAGAATAGGTAAAAGTGCGGCCAGCTAGTGGCAAGTGCAGGAGTACATGCAGACAACAAGTGTCAAGAGCTGGTGGGGACTGTAGGGATACAGAAACAGCCCTCAAATGCAGGGGTTGCCCTGGAGGCAGTGCAGGTGTGCAGCTGGCGGGGAAGGGGACCTCGGCCCGAGATCAGAGGGCAGCCAGATGACCAGTGCAGTTTCATTCAGAAGTTCAGCAGGGGAGAGGGGGAGAGAAAGCATAAGCAAAGAGGAACGTCTTGAGGTGCTTCCGGAACCAGAGATGGTTCTCCTCAAGTTTCAGGGAGGCTGTTCCAGAGGGAGGCCCCAGCCGAATAAAGTGATATACCACCAACTCGTTTCTTGGAGAAGCGAATAACCTTTAGGGAGTTGCAGGAGGATGACTAACAAGCTTGAGAAGGAAGATTTCTAGGAAGAGAGAGTTGGAGTTAATGAGGCCCCATTTCCCAAAAGGCCTTGTGGACAATGCAGAGGGTTTTGAACTTAATCTTCCCAGCCACTGGGAGCCAGTGCAGAGATATCAGTCCTGGAGAGATACGATCCCTGGGCTTGAGGCCAAGGACACTTCTCTCAGTCCTGTTCTGGATGAGTTGCAGAGGGTGCAGGGTAGAGGCAGTCAGATTTAGAAAGAATCTGTTGCAGTAGTACAGCCTAGAGAGAACCAGAGCTCTGGAGACAGTGAGCTTCTAGGAGAAAGAGAGGAAAGTAGAATACCTCTTAGGAGGTACAGCTGACAGTGTAACTTCTTAGAGACGTCAGAGATGTGAGGAGAGAAGGAGAGAGTGGAGTCAAAGATGACCCCGAGATTTTTAAGCGGGCCAAGAAAGGCTGGCCAGAGACCGACAGGAAAGGAAGGGGCAGGTGTGCCGATAAGGAGAATCTCAGTCTCTGAAGGGAGCCTAAAAATGAGCTGAGTGTCGTACGCTTAGCATAGGAAGTTGGGGCAGAGAGGGGAAATGCGGCGGGCAAGAAGTGCTAGGAATTGGTGGAAGAGCCACGGAGAGAGGTTAGACCTGTGGGGGACACCGCACGTAGAGATAGTGATCTTGGAGAGGAAGGACCCAAGTTGGACCTGGGAGGGTCGATCGAAAAGGAAAGAGGTCAGCCAAGCCAGGGCCTGATCAGTGATACCCATGTTATCGCGGAGACAATTGAGCAGGATGGCATGGTTGACCGTATCAAAGGCAGAAGAGAGATTAAGTAAGATGAGGACACAAGGGGTATTGGAGTCAAGGTTGGAGAGCAGATCTTCACGGATGTTCAGGAGAGCAGTTTCTGTACTTCTGGCACCTCTGAAGCCAGACTGATGGTCATGGAAACAACCAACCAATTCAGTGTGATGATGAAGCTGGGAGATGGCCATTTTTTCCAGGAGTTTTCTCAGGAAAGGAGTGATGGAGATTGGGCGGTAATTAGTAGGTCAGGAAGGGTCAGCATGGGGTTTCTTAAGAAGAGGGTGCACAAGGGAGTGCTTCAGGGGGGAAGGGAAGACTCCAGTGGCAAAGGGGTGGTTGCAGAAGTCAGCCACAGCAGGAGCTAGGGTGTCAATCTGGTCCTTGATGGTTTTAGAGGAACAGGGGAGAACCTGTTTTGACGAGACTTTCATAGATCAGACTTGTCTAGAAACCTGGTCTGGGGAGCACGGCTGAAAGTCATAGAAGGAGGGAGGTGAGGTGGCCACAGAAGGGTCAGAGGAAGAGAGGGGAGTAGAGGGAGGAAGAGGAGAGGAAGAGAGAGAGGACAGGATGTCCCGAGTTGAGTCACAAAAAGAGATCAAGACTGGAGTGGGCCTTATTACAGGCAGAGTGGGTGTTAAGAAGACCAAGATTGATAGAGAGGAGGGAGATAGAAGACATGCAGAGATTAGCAAGGTTGTAAGAATAGACAAAAGAAGGGGAACAGAACAGTGGGAAACCCTAGATAGAATAGGGGTTGACATGATGAATAGGGAGACGAAAAGGAAGGGGATAGAGTATAGTCAACAAAGGATGGTAGTCTGGCGCATGATCAGTTGTGAACAGGGGCAAACAGGGAGAGACAGTGCCCTTAGAGGATTGCCCTATGAATGGGATGCCCAGGGCTAAAGATGGCCACAAGAGTGGAAGAAGTAGGCGTAAGGAGGGACACGTGATATGTTGCATGGCTGCTGATGTAGTCCTGGGTCAGAGGTAACAGCGAAGGTCCAGGGGCAGCAGCCACGATGGAAGGGGACCTCAGATGTCAACCCTCATCCTAATATGAGCACACAGAGTGGTAGTGATGAATTCTTGCAGTCAGATGTCGCTATCAAAGAGGCGCAAGATGGTCATACAGGGAAGAGATATGAGAGGAGAGGGTAGACATGGCACTGGAAGCCAGGAGAAAGATGAGTTATGTTTTTTAAGAGTTTAGCAGGAGAGAGCCATCCAGGGATGAATTGCAGTGAGAAAGTTGGTTTACTGCTTCAGACGTGGCTGGTGTGAAGTAGGGAAATGAAGAAAACATTTTTTTAAACATGTTTATTTATTTTTGTGTTTCAGCCATCTTGTTTACAGTACATTATTCAGTACAACATGTTACACATCATGATCGTCAAATCCTCCCTCCCTGCCCGCCCTTTCCCAAACTCCCCCTTTACCATTTAACCAAACCAGAACTTAAACCACAAGTATGATCTGTTGAACAGTAAAGTGTGTTATCTTTCCCTTGATGCTGTGTTTCTACCGCTGAGCTCTTTGTAGTCTTTTTAAAAATCTTTTTTTTAAACTCCCAGATCTCTCCCTTCTCTTATCCTTTCGGAGTTACTAGTATATCAAGGGCGTTTGTCATCAGATGAGGTGAAAAGAGTCTGTACCAGTGCATTCCAGGTTGTTAGATCATCTGAGCTTTCTCTTCTCCCCGTTTGGATTGCATCATACCATACTGCCATTTCCGCCATAGACCATCTTTTCAGATTCCCCACCACCTGTGTATAATTGGACCCTCATGTGACGTCCATGCCATTGCTATCCTTCTTTTTGCCAGCACACCGGCTGGGTCAATCATCTTATTTTCCAACTTGGCTTTCTTGGAACGTGCAAACACTCTAAGGAGGCTGTCAAACTATATATGCATAATACTGTCTGATAATGAATATTGGCCTAAGTTCCTTCGCATTTGTACTGAAAACTGCATTTAAACAGACCTGAAATAGAGTTGACTTCGCCACCATCTTAGAACCATCCGCCATTTTGATTCTAACTCCTGCTTTATGTCCTGATATGTTAAACTGTGTTTTTGGCTGCAGCAGAGCAAAATGAACTTTGAACTATGTCAACATTGATGAGTAGCTGAGAGCAGAATGTTTGTCCTGTGCAAAGAAACCTTGAAGCCAAAGTGAACCTGCAATTTAGGTGTTGTCTACACCAATAGCTTCATCCTCATTCAAACAGTGGAACTGAATGCTGAACAACTAAAACCGTTGCCTTTGCAGAAACCCATTGTGTTAGTTTCTTGAAACTGGACTTACTCTAAGCTCAAAAACAAGGAAAAATCAACATGACCAGACAGAACAAAGTTTGTCACCATTGTATTTGATGGATAGGAGAAACATGTTAAATGTTTAGAAACAATATTGCTGTATTTGCCATGTGAACTGGGCATGAACCCTTTTTGTAACTTATTATTCCAGAGAAGTGCTGGACAATGACCGGGACTGTGTATAAATAATGCATGCTTCATGATGGCCAGGACTCTCTGCGCTCACGGTGTCTGCTGCCACACACAGCAAGCTGCTTGAGAGCCAGATAGCTATCTGTACTTTGATTAAAAAGTTTACTTGTAAACTCTGAACTCATGATTGGCATATTTCATTTTGGTGGTACTAAGCCTCGATATTTTCCTTTGGCCTTTCAGATGGCGCCCGAATTGGGACCCTCAAGATTGATGTCACATCGCTGAATAAGGAGATGTGGCTATCGGACCGGGATCAGAGAGTGAAGGGGCCCCTTGTATGAGACACGACACCTCGAAAGTACTGCACAATCCGATCCCTGTAAGGTGAGCAAGCGGTTCGAGAGGACATCTTGACGAGGGTCCCCATATCAAGGCGGCCTCTTTGCTGAAATCGCCAACCATGATGATCTTTTGTAATCCGATCGGACCTCCTTAGAATTTGAAATCAGGTGAGTCGTGCCCCGATTCTTAAGAATCCTGATATTGATTGCAGATATGCACTCGCAAGTGCAAACGACGCCAGGTAACACCAGTAATCTGACATGCCTAGGAAATTGTCATACTGATTCAGGGTATTATTCCGCAGAGATAGACAATCTTTGAGACAAGGCCAACCGGCGCCACCCATTGGGTCACCGGCGTGTTTAATGTACTGTAAGTACAGCCTAAGAAGTATCGTATTTAATGATATTTGGCACAGACAAACTAGACATGTTTCGGAACTTCAGTGGCCAGTTCATGGTAGTTTTGAGATTGCCTGCCTAGAGTATTTAGAATGTATATTGTTGAAGAAAAAGGCTAGGCCTGCTGCATTTGATGCAATTAAAGATTGGAGAAAGGAAGCTATGAAGCAACTCAGAAGTAAAGGAAAGCATGCACGTAGGCACATGACTAATGCTGAAAAGGCACTATTGTATGATCAACAGAAACAGTCAGAATCTATTAGAAGTATGGAAAGGGCTTTTTCTCTTAATGTGCAAAAGATATATCCGTCTCAGGATTTTCATGTATCAGGTGAACTAATTAACAAATTGTTGAATGAACATAGAACTGTTGCAACTGCACCTCCTCCCTATGTGCCTCTCCCTGTTGTTTTGCCTCTTGCTGCTGTTGCGCTTCCTCCCGTTGTTGTACCTCTTCCTGCTGTTGTTTTTCTTCCTATTGTTGTTCCTCCTCCTGCATCTCCACCCTTACTGACAGTTGCCTCAATTCTGTCTCCACCACCAGTGGTAGTGTCTCCGCTACCTATTGAACAGGATTTGTCTGAACTTTCTTTGCCAAGTGGTTCTGCTCCACTTGCAGAGGTTGAAGGGGCAGGAGCTGATTCAAGAATAGTGACTTGTGGTACAATATCTAAAGCTAGAAAAAGAGAATTGTATACCTGGGCTAAAAAATATATAGAAGAGGGTGAAGAATCAGCTGTTTTAGTTGCGATTTCTGTCCAAGAAAGTATTCCCGAACTGACTATTTCGATAGAGGGGATGGGAACGCATTTGGCTGATATTTGAAGTGATTTGACGGACATGAATGTCCCACAGGAGTTGAGGGATTTGAATGTCCTTGCTCGCTCAAGAGACACTGCAGAGAAAGTACATGGGCATGTTGAGAAGGTATTTGAGTTTAAGAGGGAGCTAGATCGGTTAAAGAAAGATGAAATAGATGGTAATGGACGGGAAGCCTCATATGTGCAGAAATAATTTCTTCCTCCGTTGAAACTAATGAGTGAGGAAATGCACATTTGCACAAGAGACACTCTTAGATGGATTTCAGATGTTTCAATTTCTCCCATTGAAGTGCATGACACGTTTAGTCAGTATGCACCGGCAATGCAAAGGAAAGTGTTACAGGTGATGGTAGAGTATCTACAAGATGAGTTTATGAAGAGAAACGTTTGTTGTCCCGCAGATTTGATGGTCATTCAGAAGAGAGCATTTTCCACCGATATTGCTTTGACTACTTTGTCACTCGATTTAGCCTTGTTGCTTCATAAAGATTCAGAGTTGCCTACTTCACAATTGCCGATGAGGGAGGTTCCTCCGACATCTGTTCCGAAAGTAGAAATTCCAGCTAATGCCGCAGCAGGAACGCCTTCTACTACTGTCAAAGCACATTATGTTTCTCAGTTTGTTCATGTCACGTTTTCTAGACAGGAAGTGAATACCATTAGACAAACAATTCCAGATATTAGGAAGAATCCAACAGGATTTTATAAAGAAATTGGATCTGTCTTGCATTCATCAGTTTTTACGTTGGGTGATATAGATGTATTGTTTCCCATGATCCTTCCTGCTGATTTATGGAAGCAGATTAGAAATGTAGACGATCAGGCAGGGACGGGTGATACATGGGAGAACTTAGTACAGATAGATGGAGAAAGGAAGGCTGGTGAGAAACCGCCACAAGTGATACTGATGTTGCCAAACAGAATAGTAACTAAATTAAAAACTCTGCTTCCTGAGAAAAGAATCATATGGGAACAGCTTACAGCTTGCATACAATTGAAGTCAGAGGGTGCAACAGAATTTTTTCATAGATTTTGGCAAGTATTTTCAAATTTTTGTGGTCAAGATTTGAGTACGGAGTCAGGGAAAAGACTATTTGTAGACAAGTTTGTATGCAGATTATTGCCTGAAATTCAATCACAGATAATTACTCTGAAAGCGCTTGGCAAGCAAAATCACAATCCGAAGTATTACATATGACTCAGTACTATGAAAATAGAGTTAATTCAGAGAAGGAAAGAGTGGAAAAGAAGAAGGGAGACTTGAAAACTAGAGTACTGTTGCAGCAGATCACTAGAGGACCCAGACGTGGGAATACACAGTTTAGAAGCCAATTTACTCCACAGAATAATGCACAACTGGGTCCTGAACACACAAACCAATGTGCCTATTGTAGACAGGAAGGTAATTGGCAAGCACAATGCTTGATCCTTCAGCAGACATCAAATAGCACATATGGTGCAATGGGTAGATGATCCAGAGGTCGTCCTGGGATAGGAGCCAAGGTAGAAGTCAGTTCACTCAGAATCAACAGTCATCTTCACAGAATAGTCAGCAACATAGTCTTAAGAGTGGGAACATTTTCGATAATCCTTCGACTGTCTATTTTTCTGAGGATCTTGCATTTGATGATATACTGTTCTGCTAGGCCATCCTGAAGCAGAGTCTGGAAGCAGAGTCTGGAACCAGTACCTATTCCTGTCGATCAGAAGGGCCCTACATTGAAATGAAGGTGGGGAATAGGGAACATTTATTTTGGATAGATACAGGAGCACAGAAGTGTTCTATTGATCATTCACGGGTTGAGGATATTCCCCTGTCAGGGCAGAACAACATTTCTGTAGGATTCTCTGGTACGCTAGTGTTTGGTCCGGTCTCTCAGCCAGTAGCGATTTCACTGGGGCCATTTACTGATTCATGTCCATTTCTTTTCAAGACAAATTATGGTGAAAATTTGTTGGGATTGAATATGTTAAAAGAATTGAATGCTGTAATTTACTGTTTTCTGGATGGAGTGCATTTAACGGTTTTGCCTCAACAAACTTCCGTTCCACAATTTTTGTCTAGACCTTTACCACCCGAATTGAATAAGGTTCCGACATGTCTATGGGCAGTTAATGACAATGACGTTGGCATTTTAAAATTGAACCAGTTAAAATTGTGTTGAAACCAGGTGTTAAATTACTGCGTATTCCGCAATATAAGATTTTGGTTGAAGGTGAGCAGGCTTTGAAGAGTATTATTTCTGATTTTGTACACATTGGTGTGATTGAGGAAATTGCACGGAGCGTGTGTAATAATCTGATTCTACCTCTGTATAAGAAAGGGGATAATGTGATTCCTTTTCACTTTATTATTGACTTACACGCTATTAATAAAGTTGTTGCTCCACAGTTGTACCTGATGTTACTACAATATTGACTATGATTCCAGCCTCAGCTACTCATTTTAGTGTTGTGAATTTAAAGAATGCCTTTTTTAGTATTCCTGTACATGTTGACAGTAGATATTTGTTTGCGTTCACCATAGGGGGACGCTCGGTTACATTTACTCATGTGCCACAAGGGTACACTGAGAGTCCAAGCATTTATAGTAGAGCGTTAAAGGAACAGCTTGATACGCTTGAGTTGCCTTCCACCTGCATGTTGTTGCAGTATGTCAATGATCTACTTCGAGCTGCAGATTCTGAAGTTGCTTGCAAGGAGGACACTGTGTTACTGCTTATTCATTTTGCAGAACATGGGCATAAGGCTTCATTAAAAAAGTTTCAGTATTGTCAACAGGAAGTCGCCTATTTCGGCTACCTCCCGTCCAAGGAGAGAAGAAGACAGACACCTGAACGGATACAAAGCATCTCTAGCATATCTGTCCCAAATACACAGAAAGAGGTCAGAACTTTAATAGGCATGGCTTCGTACTGTAGACAGTGGATCCCAAATGTTTCATTAATGATAAAACCTATGTTGGCACTGACAAAGAAGGGCATTTCTTTGCATTTACCGTGGAACATGGATTGCCAGAAAGTTTTTGATCTGCTCAAGGCTGCGTTGTGTTCAGCGCCAGTTTTGGGCACACCTAATTACGAAAAGGCCTTTGTGTTGTATGTGCATGAATGTGATGGATGCGCTTTGGCTGTTTTGACGCAGAAACATGGGGCAAAAATAGACCTTGCGATTATTTTTCCTCCATGTTAGACCCTGTTGCATGCGCTTTGCCAAGAAGTTTGAGAGCTGTTGCCGCTGCATCTGTAAAACAAAGTGAGGGAATGGTTCTGAGTCACTCTTTAACCGTGATGGTACCTCACTCTGTAGACGTTCTATTAAACAGAATGCTGACGCAACATTTCACATCAGCACGACTAACAAGGTACAAGCTGATTCTATTTGCATCACATATCCAAATTAAGAGATGTTGCTCATCAAATTTGGCCAAACTGTTGCATCTTCCGCAAGGAACTGATTGTGGTGACAAGATGTCATATGACTGCCTCTATACCACAGAACAAGAGAATAAGGGCAGAATTGACCCAAGCGATACACCTTTAAAGAATCCACAAGGGGAGCTGTTTTGCGATGGCTCCTGCTTCAAACTTCCGGATGGTACATCCACTTCTGCTTACGCAATCACTCCATTAAGCACTATTGTGGAGCCCAAACAAATTCTGCATAATTCTGCACAGGCCACAAAGATTATTACATTGTTTAGAGCTTGTGAACTTTCTGAAGGGCTTAGTGTGAACATATACACGGACAGCCAGTATGCCTTTGGGGTAGTTCACAACTTTGGTCGACTATGGGCTGAGAGAGGTTTCTTGACCTTGCATGGAACTAAGATACAGCATGGCACTCTAATAGTTTGGCTACTTTCAGCACTTTGCTTCCTACACAGTTAGGAATAATGAAGTTCACAGCACACCAGAAAGTAACAGACAATGTGGGGAAAGGAAACGCTTTTGCTGACAGAATAGCCAAATAGACTGCCACCGATTTGCATTCCAAAATGTATGTGTTGGAATCAATAAAAGGGGCCACTAACACTTGTGTAATTGAGGTAGGAATTGGTTGCATAAAAGAAATTCAGACTGATGCCACTCCAGATGAAATTAAACAGTCGGCTGAGGGTCCAACAAGTTTAGATGATGAGGGTTGTTGGCTAATGAAAAACAAAAATGGATGCTACCCAATGCCTATGTTACCCCTATGGTGACAATGGCTCATGGTCCAACACACATATGTGCCAAAAAGATTTGCAAATTGTTAGATCCTGTATGGTATAATACAAATTATATTGACAAAGGTATATTGACACCAAAGGGTAGTTTTGGCCCCCCCTCCATGCCGTTTGAGGTTATACATTTTGATTTTATTGAAATGGAGCATTGCCAAAATTATAAATATGTTTTGGTAGTTATCTGTGCTTTTAGTAAATGGGTTGAAGCTTTTCCTCTAAGAGATGCCACAGCAATGTCAACGGCGAAAGTCATGCTTAAGTAATATTTTCCTAGGTTTGGTTTGCCGAGAGTCATGTGGTCTGATAATGGTCCTCATTTTATCGCTGCTGTCATCCTGAAAGTATGCGCGGGATTACAAATTGATAAACGGTTCCATTCAGCCAGGCATGCTCAGAGTGCCGGACTTATAGAACGTCATAACGGCATATTAAAGAATAAGATTGCAAAGGTTTGCGCTCAGAGCAATTTGAAATGGCCTGATGCCTTACCAATTGCTTTATTATCAATGAGGACAACTGCACAATCAAAGGCAGGGCTCTCTCCTTATGAAATTGTCAGGGGGGCCAGCCAACATATGGAAGATACCAAAACCTAAACTGCTAAAAGATGTTGAGCATGTACTTCTTTCTGAATATTGCGACCAGTTAACTCAAAATTTGTATTTGATTCATCAACAGGTGCTGCGAGAAGCCCTCCCAGTAAAGGACAAGGGTCCAGGTCATTGACTTCGACCTGATGACTGGGTTCTACAAAAAGGAGAAGAGACCTAGGCTGTGTTGCCTAGGAATCAGTGTCCGAGCTGCTCTGATCTGTGTGTGATTTCCTAGATTGAGGTGGTTGGTTTTGATATTTATCTGCCAGGTGTAGACTTCGTCTCTGAAGTAGTTGAACGGATCTCGTTGAAATTTACATATCTTTCTTGCTTCTAAATCTGACTTATAGCTCTCGAATCCTTTGTTGATATCTGTTAGAATGTCTGTAAAGGTATCCTCACTGGTAAGTGCAGTAATTTCTTTTGTAAGATCTTGTATTTCTTTTTCTAAAGTTGACAAGTTACCCGACAATTCTTAGATGGTATCACGAACTTGGGAAGTTGGCGTGTACGGAACAAATGGAAACACGGCCGCCATTAGACTGTGCCGTTACGCTGTTTCTTAGCGTGACGCTGCAGTCTAGTCTTTTTCCAACATGGCCACCGCCGAGTTTCCATTTCCTCTCCTGGACTCGGCGGATCGGCGCATTGCAACTTCTGGATTTCTCCTTGTTGACAGCGCTCCCCGTGATTTCCCTTGGCGGTTATCCGCCTACGCTATCGCTTACAGTTTGTGTCCTCATTCTCTGCTTTCTTGCAGTGTTACCCCTTGCAGTTTGTTTGCATTACTCTCGTGCTCTTCCAGCCTTATTTTCTCTGTTTTCTTTCTGTTTCCCCTGTTCTGTCTGTATTTAGTCAGAGTTCTTGCTTATTCCCTGTATTTTCTTTGAGCATTCCGGTTCTGTTCCGTCTATTCATCCATCTTTATATATATTTCTTTTAAGTATCCCTCTCGATCCTCTGTTGCGATTACCCTTTATTTTTGACCACGCTGTTTACACAGCTTGCAGTCCACCCCGAGACTTTCATCCGAGACATTCATTACCGTAGCCCGGCTTATTTGTGCCGTTGGACTCGAGAAGACCTGGGTTTTTTTTGTGCCTGAGGCTTTTTCCCCTACAATGCTCCGGCTGTTGCGGAGAGAGGTCTCCGGAGATTCCTTTGGTGGGAATCACGGTGGCTTCCTTCCGAGGCAGACCTTATCTGCACAAAAAAAGAAGGCAGAACCTTGTCGACCTCGAAGAAAGAAATTGGATTATTCTTCTACTACCTCAGGTGAGGAGGAAGCGGGAGAAGGTGAACTCCGATTTCTGAGTGAAGAAGAAGATATTACCGACCAGCTTGTTTTGATAACTGACAAACCTGATAGATAGTGAGTAGTATTAAATCCAGTGAACATCTATTCAATAATTGTTCCCACTTTTTTACAAAATCTTTGTTTTCTTTACACAGTGTTGGTTTAAGGCCGATTCTTAATCCATGAGGAATACGTTGAGCCTTATAGTAGCGTCCAAGTGTAACCGCATTTAATTTACAGTTAATTTCTTTCCGAATAGTGTATTCTAATTGTTTGATCCTCTTATTAGGGTTGATGTGTTGCGTAGCAAGATTAGTATCTTTGATTAGACCAAGGATGGTATTCGCTTCATCAGCTGAAAAGCTTGTGATTCTGTTAATTTTTCTATTTCTACATACGACATGCTGGCGTGACGCCGCTCTGTGTTACATGGAAGTGTGAGATACAGAAGAGACTGAGGAATGAGCGGGCACTGCTTAGTTGAGATAAGTTGTTGGTGTAAGTAAGTCTTAACTATTCATCACTTAGTTCACTTTCGGGGTGCAGCCCACTAAAATGTGCTACCATGTTGAGGCACAAAATAATGCCATGTTTCCTTCTTATACTATTAACCATAGTCCAGAAACTGTTTAATTCTGCATACAGAGAGAGGGGTCCCGACCAATGGGTACATTTGAGGGATGCACAAATATTGTAGTGTTAACTAGTGAGGATGGACTTCTGTGTGTAGAAGATCCTGTTTATTTTGTTTGCGGTAATGAGGCCTATCCATGGTTACCCAGAGATTGGAAGGGTACTTGTTACTTGTTACTTGGGGATATTGTTGCCAGGAGTATGTATTGCCACCACCACCAACATCTCTAGAGCTCGTCCAAGGCGGGATGAGAATGGTGATACTCCTTCACAAGTCTTGGGTGATGTTGCAAAGTCCTTTGTGCCATTCTGGGGACAGATAATGAATTATGAGGATATCAGAAGATTAGCAAGGGTATTAGAGAAAACCATCAATAGGACCACTGATATTTTGTACAACATGATGCTAGAGCAAAATGCAATTAGATTAGTAGCCCTCCAAAATAGAATGGTGTTAGACATCATTTTAGCTGAGCGTGGTGGAGTATGCAAAATGGTGAGATCTGCATGTTGTGTTTTTGTACACGACTCCTCCATCTTTAAGGCAATTCAGAATTTACATACTCTAAGCACTGAAGTACATGTCCCAGAGGGAAATTGGAATCTAAGTACATGGTTCTGGGATTTGTTGCGGTCTAGGGGTTGGGAAATTTTTAATGGTGATCATTGGTATTTTTCTGTTCTGCTGTTGTTGTATACAATGTTTATATTTAATGTTTATGTTTATTGAATTTATATAGCGCTTTAAGCAAAAGGGCTTTACAATATAACAACAGGTACAAAAGCGAGAGAAGTATATTTACAAACATAAACAGGTCATTAGAACAATAAGTATAACTATTTACAAGGGGGGAGAGGGTAGGGGAGGGTAGAGGAGGGGGTAGGTGAAGGGAGTTACAGTGTAGAATTTGAAGAAGGGGGAGGGGAAGGGAAGAGGGAAGGGAAGGGGGAGTGATCTGGTGTCCTCATTGCCCTTAAGTAGTATTTGTTACCAATTTAAGGTCAGAGGGGAAGGAGAGAATATGGGGAAAATGGGGGGCAAGGGTAGGAGGGGAGGGGTAGGGAAAGGTAGTAAGAGGGGGAGTGAAGAAGATGGGCTTTCAGGGAGTGGCGGAAGGATGAGTAAGTAGGGGTGGAGCGGATGGAGAGCGGGAGGGAGTTCCAGTGTAGGGGGGCCAAAAGTTGGAAGGAGCAGAAGCGTGAGGAGGCTCATGGGGGTGGGGGTACAGTGAGGAGGTAGAGGTTTGCTGAGTCGATAGAGTGGGAGGGGGAATAAAATGAGAGGAGGGAGGAAAGGTAGGGGGCGCCAGACCATGGAGAGATTTGAAGACAAGACAGAGGAATTGACATTTCAGTTGTGAGAGGAAGAGAAGCCAGTCAAGTTGAGAGAGAGAGGAAGAGATAGAGTCTTGAGGGCCGAGGAGACATAGAGTATGGATTGAGGAGTGGTAGATGGATTTTAGGGGAGTTAGGTGAGAGACAGGGAGTCCAAAGAGGAGAGAGGAGCAGTAGAAGAGGCAGGAGATAATAAGAGAGGAGATTAGGAGTTTGGAATTATGGAATGTGAGAGAGGAGCGGATCTTGTGGATGTTATAGAGGTTTATGACGACAAGCTCGAGAGGTTAGTGAGATGTGGTTGGAGAAGGAGAGAGAGGAGTCGAGGTGAAGGCTGAGATTGCGGGCATGGGAAGATATGGGGAGGTTGGAAGGTGGAAAGTGGATGAAGGGCGGGGGAGAAGGGGAGAGATTGTTAGGAGGGAAGAAAAGCACCTCAGTCTTGTCAGTATTGAGGGAAAGAAAGTGGGATGACATCAATGTCTACAATGTTTGTCTGTCATATGTTCCATGATGGGAGGATGTTGTGCACAGGTAATAGGTACACTAGGACCTGAGATACAAATGCCTGAAAAAGTGACCAATGCCTTAGTAATGCAGGAAATTGCTATCAAGGAGTTAATATTGATTGATGTCTTAGAAACCATTGACTCAGGATGTTCTAATAGTGACACGTGGTCTTTGTACAGTCAAAATGATTGAGTAATGCTCTTGGCTTAGGCCAAAAGGAGGGTTTGTCATCTATATTTGCATAATACCGTCTGATAATGAATATTGGCCTAAGCTCCTTCGCGTTTGTACTGAAAACCATGTTTAAACGGACCTGAAATAGAGTTGACTTCGCCACCATCTTAGAACCATCTTCCATTTTGATTCTAACTCCTGCTTTCTGTCCTGAAATGTTAAACTGTGTTTTTGACTGCAGCAGAGCAAAATGAACTTTGAACTATGTCAACACTGAGGCTGCTGAGAGCAGAATGTTTGTCCTGTGCTAAGAAACCTTGGAGCCAAAGTGAACCTGCAATTTAGGTGTTGTCTGCACCAATAGCTTCATCCTCATTCAAACAGTGAAACTGAATGCTGAACAACTAAAACCGCGTGCCTTTGCAGAAACCCGTTGTGTTCGTTTCTTGAAAAACGACTTACTCTAAGCTCGAAAATAGGACAAATCAACATGACCAGACAGCACAAAGTTCGTCACCATTGTATTTCACAGATAGGAAAAACATGTTAAATGTTTAGAAACAATATTGCTGTATTTACCATATGAACTGGGCATGAACCCTTTTTTGTAACTTATTAGTCTGGAGAAAGGCTTGACAATGACCGGGACTGTGTATAAATAATGCATGCTTCATGATGGCCAGGACTCTCTTCCCTCACAGTGTCTGCTGGTACACACTGCGAGGCGCTTGAGAGCCAGATAGCTACCTGTACTTTGATTAAAAAGTATACTTGTAAACTCTGAGCTCGTGATTGGCGTATTTCATTCTGGTGGTACTAAGCCTCGATATTTTCCTTTGGTCTTTCAAGGCAAGCTTTGGATGTCCATTTAAATCCTATCATGCCCCCTTTTTTCAGTCAGAATTCCATTTCTTGTCAGAACCCCTGGATAATTGGGCAGGTCCAGTACATATGTTCCATTCCCGCCTCATTTGATCCACATCTCGGATACACCCTTACCTTTAAGCCTGGGAAGTGCGACAATAACTGCATGTATGCTCTGTGGAGTATGTAAAATTGTGATTTTTTTAATCTGCCATTTTTGAGACCTTTTCGGGTCTAGTAGTGTTCTGGACCATTCCACTGTTGTAAACTCTTCTACTATTCCTGATTCCCATTTATTCTTCCCCTTGCTTGTGTCTTCGGGTAGTGCCTCTTTTAGTCCCTGATACAGTCTGGACACCCCGTGCCCACCCTTTGATACATCATATAACAGCCCCAAAACCTCATTTTCCTCACACTGTGTTGGGAAGCCTGGCCATTTTTCTTTTAGTGCTTGTATTACTCTGGAGTATGTTATGTACTGTCTCTTGAGTATCCCATATGTTTCTCGTGCTTCCTGGAATGTCAGGAGCCTGTGCTCCAGGAGCAGATCTCCAATCGTCACTTTGCCTTTCTCCTCCCAGTGTGTCCTACTTTGTACCAAGTCTCCCCTATTTCTCCCGTAAATGGCAGTCAGGTGTATCTGGTGGGAGTAGGGTTCTCTAAGCTTTAGTACCTTCTTGGTCCTGGCCCATATCTGTTTACCCAACTACAACAGACCCAGGGGGTCTTTGATCCTATAATTTCCCAACATAATACTTCTTTCAGTACATGCAGAGCTATTTTATCACTCAGCAGAGTGTGTTCTACTGTTTCCGTGTCCGTCATCCACCATGCCACATGCTGGAGCTGTCCTGCTAAGTAATAGAGTTCAAACTGCGGAAGGCGCAGTCTTCCTTCTTCATGGTCCCTATACAACACCTCTATCACCACTCTTCTAGCGTTTCCCCATATGAAACTCCTTATTATTGAGGTCAGTTCTCTGAAGAAGGTCCTCGGGATGCGCTACGGGACATTTACAAAGTGGTATAGCAAGCAGGAGAGGGCGACCATTTTCAGGAACACTATCCTGCCAATTGCTGAGAGGGGTAGTTCCCCCAGAACTTGGTGGAGGCCTCTAGGCCTCACTACGCCTTGAGCGTGTTATGATGATGAGTGTTCTTCCTATCATGATAAATATCTACTCTCAGGTACCTAAAGGTATAGACCTTCCATTGTAGTCCCAGGAACGGGAGCCATTACTCTTCTACTCCAGCCCACCCTGCAATTGGGAATAGACAGGATTTTGCCCTACTCACCGAGATACCGGAGAGGTCGGTGAAATTCACCATCACCTATAGATATGACTCCAGGTTTCCTTCCGGATGCTGCAAGTAAAGTAGTACATCATCCGCAGAAAGCAATATCACATGGTGCACACCGTCTATGCAAAGCCCTGTGTGTTTGAATTCCCTCCTCTGGAATATTGCTAAAGGTTCCGTGGCCAGAATATATAACATGGGGTATAGGGGACAACCCTGTTTAGTGCCTCTTTGTGTTGGGAACTGTTGCAATATAAATTTGCTGGTTCGCACTCTGGCTACTGGGCTGCAGTAGAACATCTCATAAACTTCTCCCCTATCCCAAAGCTTCCGAAACAGCCACTCCCACCTGACTGAAACAAAAGCTTTGATGGCATCAAGTGTCACTACTGCGCAGCGATCTGGCCAGTTCTGTGTTTTATCTATTATTGCATGCAGCCTCCTGAGAATTTATGTTGTTGCTCTTCCTGGGATGTAACCGGTTTGGTCTTGGTGTATCCGTTTCTCAATCACTCTCTTCGATCTTGTCACTAACAACGCCGTGAGGACCTTAGTATCTTGGTTGATGAGTGATATCGGATGATATGATTCACACAGTTTCCTGTTTTTACCTGGCTTTAAGATCTGGGTTATTATAGATTCTTCCATGCTGCTGGGGAGTTTCTTTATTCTGTATGCTGCTTCAAGAGTATGGAGTAATTTGGGGCCACCTCATCTCTAAATTTATTATAGAACTCAGCCGGCAGGGTATCCCCTCCCAGAGTTTTCCCCATGGGTCATGTTTATCACCTCTCGCAGTTCTTCAACTGTGAGCAGCGCTTCTAGCATCTCTCTTTGCTACGTACCTAGACTGGGCAGACCTATGTCAGCCAGGGTCTCTTTTATTTCCTGCTCTCTAGTATCTCCCAAGTCTTCATAGATGCCTCGATAAAAGGTTCCGAATGTTTCATTGATTTCCTTTTGTGATCTCCAGGTTTCTCCACATTCATCTATTATTTCAGTAATTCCCTCTCTGTTATCTGTGCTCCTAGTTAACCAGGCTTATAACCTGCCATGCTTGTATCCTTGTCTGTGTACCTTTTCTGTATATTGTGTTAAGCTGTATCTTCCCAGCCATCCCCAATGTCCCAAGCATTCCTGTCTAAGTTCAATTAACTTTCCTTCTACTTTCTTTCCCGCTGCCCATAAACTCTCTCTACGTGCTTGATCTCAGCCTCTGTGCTTGCTAAATTCCACTCCAGTACCTTTGGGATTCCACCTGATTTGGCTATTGCTGCTCCCCTCAATACCAATTTAAAGGCATCCCATATAGTTCTGCCTTCTTTGACACTACCTTCATTGAAGCCAAAGTATTCATCTATCTGCTGGACCAGCCCTTCCCTGCATGGTGCATCCTTCAGGGTTTCTGCCTGCAGTTTCCATGTGGGTATCGGGGCAGGGTGACTGCTAAGTACCCACTCTACTGTTAAGTATGAATGGTCTAATAGGGTCCTTCCTTCGTATGTAGCTCCACAAATGCCCCAAGTTGGTCTATCCCTGTGAGGATGTGATCTATTCGTGTGTATATGTTATGTATGCTTGAGTAAAATGAAAGTTCATTTATTTCTGGTCCTTGTAGCCAACGCCAAACCTCTTGCAATTCTAAGTCCTCCATTAGCATTTGCAGGGCTTTGATTAGGGGGATGGCAGCATGCATTTGTCATCAGATCTGTCCAGCCTCAGATCAATTGTGCAATTAAAGTCCCCACCCCAGATCAATGTCATTCCTCTAAAGGGGGCTAATCTCTTGTATAGAGAGCGAAAAAAGGTGGCCGTGCTGTGATTGCGTGCATACGTGTTGATTAGGCAGACCTCTTATTTTATCTAGGAACCTGTGCACCAGCACTATTCTTCCCTCAGTGTCTGTGTGAACTCCCACCTTCCGGAAAGGCACTGTAGGCGCTGAACTCTGTGCTAGACGACCTTGCTTGCTTGGTGGATCAGGGTGGTGTCGGAGCAGTCCTTTTATTAGATCTTTCGCCCGCTTTCGAAACGGTTGAACATCTCACCCTGATCTCCCGTCTCTCTATGGCGGGTCTCTTTCGCCAACTTCTATATACACACACACATACACACAGCTGCTTGGCTAAGAAGGTGTCTGGAGGAGCTGGTTAAAGTGAAACCGTAATAAGACCGAAGTTTTGGTTGTTGATACTGCCTCTCCAATTCTGTTTTGGACCATGGACTTCTGGCCTCCGTCTGTTGGCCCCTTTCCTCTGCCGTCACCCTCTGTGAGAAATGTGGGGGTAAAAATCACTTCCTCCTTCTCAATGGACAAACAGGTGGCAGCTGTATGTAAGATCGGTCACTTCAAGCTCTGTATTCTGAGGAAAGTTCTTCCATTTATTCCTGTCAAATGTCAGGCCCTGGTGGTAGCGTCACTTGTTCTGAGTGCTATTGACTATTGCAACTCACTCTACCTGGCACAGCCTCTTTTTCTTATCAATCAGCTTCAACTTCTTCAAAATGCTGCTGCCAGAGCTATCCTTCATCCACAGTTTAGTGCTCATATGTCCCCTCTATTGAGACAGTTCCACTGGCTGCCGGTGGACAAATGCATTCTCTTCAAATCCATGTGTATTGTCCATCATGCCTTTTATAGACCGTGGGCGGATTACCTACAGGCTAAGTTTGCGCGTTATGTCCCTGCCTGTTGTCTTCGCTCTCAGTCTGCTCTTCAACTGCTGGTTCCTCTTGTTAGACTGTCTCATAGGGGTGGTTGTGCCTTCTCGGTGGCAGCTGCTAAGGCTTGGAACACTCTGCCTTTCTCTCTCCGTGCTATGGCTGACCATCTTAGATTTAGGCGGTCATTGAAAACCCTGCTATTTTAATCTCCTTATAAGAAACTCTGTACCTCTGCTTCCAGCACCAAGGTGCCTTCGGGCGTAAGTGCGCTTAATACATTTATGTAACATAACATAACAGATGGGAACTCCCCTTGCGTAATGAAATATGCCGATCCAAACCCCTTTCCACCCCACTTTCTTAACACATGGGACTGCTTTGCTGGTGTAAAATGGGTTCCCGTATAAGTGCTACTTTAATCTTTTAGTGGCATAAGTACACTGCTACTCTTACTCTCTTGACGTAACTGTTCAACCCCTTGATGTTCCAGCAGGAGATTCCGAGTGTCTCAGCCATTGGATTCTTCCCTCATACTTCTTACCGCACCCTCTTCCTTTTGAGCCTAGGGGTCTCATCCCACCATCTTGCCACTTTGTGGGTATCCATTTTTCTTTCATTTGTCCTCAGAATTAAGCTGTGTTGTAACCTAAACAAACCTTTTCGAACATAAACATTAATAAACCGACCACCAGAACATTTCTGTAGAGGGTCAGCCGCCATTTGTCACTTATGTCCTTCATGGTCTGTTGGCCGAGTACTGATCAGTACTCTAGATTCTCCTAAGAAGAGGAGATGGATGGAACTCTGAGTCCCATTTGGAGATGACCTGTCCTTTGGGAAGGGGATCCTCAGTTACTTAAACACTCTCCCACAAGGTCTATTTGGGGGTATTCAAGTTTATAAACCAAAGTCTGGGCCCCCCACCCTCTTGTACTATTACTGAGGCTGTACTTTCAATGTCATTATTACTTCTTCTCGCTTGGCAGCTCTTCAGGCGTTCTCTTTTCTCTCTGGTATCTGTTTCATTCGATTTTGTCAATCCAGGCATTCACCTCTTCTTGGGCATCAAAGAACAAGGACTTACCTTTATAGATTACCTTTAGCTTTGGTGGGTAGAGGAGCATATATTGTATTCCCTGTCATTGTAGTCTTTCTTTTGTTTGGATGAACTAGCCTCTCCTTCTCTTGACTTGTATGGTGTAGTCCGGTTAAATTGCTAGAGTTGCTGAATGACGACGGAGCTCCCCTCCTGTTCTGGAGAAGGCTAGGATTTTTTCTGTGTCTCAAAAGTTTAGTAACTTGGCAATTATGGGCCAAGGGGGGCTGCCAGTGGGGGATTTCTGATGAGCGCTCTGTGGGCTCTTTCCAATTTAAACCCCTGTGATAGTTCTCCCAGGGTGATCTCTTGAAGGAGCATGTTTTCTATGTATGTGGTTGGGTCTCTGCCTTTTGCCGCCTCCGGGAGCCCAAGAATTTGGATGTTGCTCCTTCTAGCCCTTCTCTCTGTATCTTTAGCCAGATCTTGCAGCTGGCGGACTTCTACTTTCAGTTCTTGAACTGTTTCTTGTAACTCCACAGATACATTTTCTAAGTTCTTTCCCATGTCTCCTACCCTGCCTGCCAGGTTGCGCACATCTTGTCATAGGAGGGCTACATCGCTCTTTATCTCTCCTATGTGGGTCTCCATTGATGCTCGCAGCACCACAATTGCTTCCAGGGTTCTGTTGTCAGCTCTGTCTTGTTGGGGTTCATTCCCTTTTAGTAGTACCTTTTAGCAAGCAGTTATTTAACTGTAAAATCACTGCTAAGATGAAAGAAAAATAAGAACTGCATCACACGGAAACCAATGTCAAGCATGAGAGTTAATGCAACAGATGAAATACAGCCGAATTTAAAGTGAGAAAAAAGAAAAAAGAAAAAATAGAAATAAGTGTATTGGAGGAAACCATGCACAAGAATGTTTGCTACTGGACCCAAAGGTAGAAAATGGAGTAAGACAAGGAGGCCACTGAAAGAGCTACATGGAAAATGACATATAGAAGTACAAAGGCAGGACACAAGAAAAGGTATTTCATAGCAAAGCTATGATTTATGCACTTTAAATCTGCTTTAAAAGAGTGGAAATGAAAAGTAGTGTACCCCTGATGAAATTCAAGGCTAATTGTTCTTAATTGTGAGCGTTAAGGAGTGAAACATGTTGGGTAGTGAATGTAGAAATGGAGTGACTGTTGACATTTGAAGTAGTATGTGAGTTGAGAGTTTTAATGAAAACTGATAGCAGAAACTGAAGCTATCATGTGTTGAACACTATTATTGCCTTTCCACGATATATGTATTACAATGACTGTTTTTCGATTGAAATAATTTTGCACCTAATAATGATGAATTAAAATTTAGTATGTTCAAAAGACAGTGTATTAAGATTTAATGACAAACAGATACAGTTTTTCAGATGCAGTAAAAGTCTGAATTTAGATACTTACCCATCTACCTGGTGGGTTCACAATACGTAACCAAAGGAATACTAGTGTACTGTGTTCATATTATGTATAGGGGTATTATTCCTATAGGTTGTAAAGCTTCCCTCTGGTCTCTATTACGTATTTGTGATAGTTTTTTGGGACATTTGGTCTTGTAGAATATGACTTTGGCATTCAAGTTTAAATACATTATTTCTTCAATTGAAATAACATATAACTTGACACTAAAAATTGAGTAATGTAAGTGCAACATCCAATTGGGCAACGCAAGAGAACATTGTATTAGAAAATACTTCCATTGAATTGAGAACCTAATAAGACATTCATATGGTTCAATATTCTTTCAGGAATTAAAGGGGTTCCTGATCAGAGGACATGATGTGATAAGGCCAGTAACCTGGCCACATCAAGAGGGGATGGGAACCCTTCTAAGTAGGGTGTGGGAGGCCTACAGGGAGAAATCCAGTGCAAGTCCTAGCCCTGAGGTGGACAGCGGCAATTGAGAGTGCCCCAATTCCTGCCACCCACTTGTGCCAGTGTGTTTCTGTGCAGACCACCTTTTGCTCAAGCCTTGTCTCAAAAATCAGATACTTGCCTGTATATCCCTGTTTTCTTTAGAGACCGCTCATCCAGCCCATTAGGAAAACAATAAATAAAGAGAGAAGCCAAATCCGGTTCATAACATTTCTAGCAGGAAAACTGAAACCTGTCTGCTGCTTTAGAGATAGAGAGAAAGAGAGAGAGAGAGAGAAAGAGAGAGAGAGAGAGAGAGAGAGAGAGAGAGAGAGAGAGACTATCAGTGACCCAGCAGGCTTGCACTGCCGGTGTCACTGGTTTACAGCTGAGAACGTGAGATGAGCCGGTCAGGAGCCACACGTCTATACTGCAAAGTGAAAATTCTCACAGGACCATCAAAATGCTATGGCATAATCGCTCAAAAACACCTAAACGCAACAGTCCACCAGATACTAAAGGAGGAGAAGTGTCCACACTGCCCGTGTAAAAGTACCTCGAAGACACTTGAAACAAAGCCCAGTAATAAGAACATGAACACTCACCTTACCGAGCCACCATAGCTGTTCTGAAAAAAAATGATCCAAATGAAAGTGCTGTAGTGTGCACACCTCTCTGCTAATGGAGATATGTTGGATAATGTTCTTGGAGATATTTAAGTTAGTTCACTGGTGCAGAGGAGAAAAATGCAACTTTGTCATGTGAGGTTGCTGCTGTGATCAAGAATCAATAACATGTCCTTAAGTGATGGACTCTCCGGTCCCCTGCACACCGTTAATACTTATGAAAATCAATCAAAATGTATGAAGCTTAAAAAAGTTAAATCATCACTTATGGATAAAACAATTGGTAATTCTAGATATACCATATTTTTTTAATTCATGAAGATAAAAGAAATATAAATGAGCTCAACGCGCTTTGGGAATTTTCTTCATCAGGAGCTAATTTTCAATATTAAGAATCTTCAGAGTACTTCAAATATCTATGGAGTACATGAAAGGACAATCAATGTCATCTGTTTCATAAGTGTCCAGAAGTAGACAGTATTTTACATGTATCCTCACATGCTATTCTGTTCCCATTCACCCGGCTCACTCTGATGGTGGATAAGTCCACAAGAGCATTTCTCTTGGGGCTGTGGATTAGATCAATCTCTCAATCTGGTATCTTGATCTCTCGCTCATGTTAGTTCACTATCTGTGCGATAAATCAAAGGATGCTCAATTATATGTATTCCTGATAGATTAATGAGTCCACTAGATCTAGTTTTGGAAGACTAACACAAAGGCTTACCTCTAGTAAGAGAATTTGAATTCAGGAAGGTCCTCATTGTCAACTCATTAACATCCAAATACTTGGAAGTGCAGTGTAATGTGAATTTAGACAAATATCTGGAAATATAAAAGGTGTATTAAATATATAGGAATAGGGTCCTACGTTAGGTTCAATGGTGTTCATAGGGTAGCCTAAATTAGAAGTCTATGCAATGTACTCACCAAGTTGGCATTATTAGCAATTTTCACTTCAATTAATTGGGTGGTGCAGAATATTCTGAACAGCTGCAATAAAGGTGAAGACGTAGTATTAATAAATAAGGAAATCAAGAGGATGTCCCTTAAAAGGCAGGGTTATGGATAAGTTATTATATTCAGTTGTGCGTGTCTGGATACTCACACTTGGTTTTCCAGAATGTCCAAAGTAGCATTCCGAATAGCCAGCAATCTAGTTTGTAAAAACAAGATGCCTCCTATATATCAAGACGTGCATGTGATGTCATGACATAGTAAACTTGATGATGTCACTTTGTGTTTTAATCGCAGGCAAAATTAGAAATGCATAAAGATACTATGTATCTGTCAAAGTTTAGTGTTTAAAGGAATAAATAATAAAGGAATTGGAACGCTCGCAATTTGAGGTTCCTGAAAAAATTCAGATAGAATTCTGCAATAAGTACTACATTTACATCAAAGGCAAGGAAAGTGACACAACTGTGCCACTATGCATCAATTGACACCCATTGTTGACTATATGGTGCTCAATCATCACCATAAATATTCCCAGATTATACCTATTCATATTTTTGTCTCTACTTTCCATTTGCAAAACTTCAGAACTTCCTTATATAATTTCACAAACTACATGTCCCATAATGTACCTTGAGGCAGTTCTCATTCCCTGGCTATTCCTATGCCGCAGTCTTAGAACTACAATCCCCACAAACCTTAGAGATCAGTGATGCTTTAACTTTCCCAGGGCCAGAGAGGGAGGAGGCCAATTACCTTCAGGACTGCTGCTCCAGGTGCTGCTAATTAGCCTGCATCAGCACAGGGCGGGTCAGTATTTAAGCAGCGGCCTGCAGGAGCACACCTCTCTTTCACTGAGCTCACTTCCAGCCTTTTGTTGCTTTGATCCTTTGATTTCTGCCATGCCCTGTTGTTTTCTGAACCTGCTCCTGTTCCAGAGCTGTGTGCTCCCTGCCTTGCAGCCCTGCTACTCTGCCTTCACTCCCCTACCTTTTACCCTACACCTCTGTGTTTCCTACATTGCAGCTATGCCCCCTGCTCGCAGTCCTCTGTTCCCTGTCTACTGCCTCTTGCTCTCTAACACTTTTTATCTTGTTCCCTGCATACAGTTCCTTGTTCTGTGCCCATTGCCCGTGTTACCTATCTTTAGCTTCCTTGATCCTTCAGTCCTGTCCTAGTTATCTCACTTCAGAGCTACAGTTTCCTTATTATGTGTCTTCAGTTCTGCCCTTGTTAACCCACTTCAGAGTTACAGTTCCTTGTTACCAGTCTGCAGTTTCCAGCCTCGTCACTCCTGCACTTAGATTCTAGTTTTCATGTTTTTCTTCTTTCTTCCGGTTCTCTGTCCTGAACCTTGCTCACTTTGACTTCCTTTTTCCCCTGGATATTTCTGTTACAGTTCTTGTCTTCACTTGTGCCTTGTATAATTCTTTTGTTCACTGTTTGGCTGCTGGGTTTCCAGCAGGCAATCTCTGCACCTTCCCTTTGTTGCATTTCAGTATTGTACCTTGTGTCATTGTTAATGGTGGGCTGGTTCCTGTATCAGGATGCAGTCATTGTTCAGTTCCTGCTGGACCTGTGCAGGCTTCTGTCTTGTGAGAACTGTTTCCTTGTTCATGCCTTAGCATCAGACACAGACACCCACTGCTGCTGCTCCTTCCCATGATCATTCAGAGTGGGGCTCTGTAATAGTAAACTGTTCAGGAGGCTGGAGTTTCCCGGGTTCTGTGGGAAACTCTTCCCCCATTCTGTGTACACCCCAAGAGGGAATCTAATGTGTTTGTTTAACTTGCATTCCCTGCCTTTTTCTGTTTACTGCCTTTGCTGCCTATCCTTTCTTGCCTGCAGGACTCCTTGCACTCCTGCCTTTTTTGTACTTTTCTCCCTTTGGCTTTGTGGGCACGTCTCTACCCGCAAGCCCCTCTGACACAGCTCTCTAAAATCGTAGGGTAGATGAGTGTACTCAATGGTCCTATTGTATTGTACATCTGTGTGTGTAGATAAGGAAAATCTTGGTAACACTAAATGATATATGAAATCAGTAGTGGAAAAACAAGTGTACACAGGCTTATGTGCTTAAAGGAAGACACTTTCAGTGTGTAAATATATTATGTGGTGTATTTTAACGTAATGTATGTTATTAGAAACTTATAATGTGTAAAGGGTCTTGCTTCTTTTATGTCTAAGAGTAGTAACCCCAAACAAAATCTCACAAAATCTGTTGAAAGTTCAACATAATACATACAGCCCATTGTTGTATTTGCTCCTCAATGTCTTGGATTCCACTTATGGGTTTTGGGCCTCAAATATATAATGTTGAGGGATGTTAGAGTAATACAATTCATGATTCGAACTAGACATGAGATCATAAAAGAATGTAAATTAATGTCAAAGAAGGTTTACATGAAGAATATTATTGATATAATAATGCATACCAAGAAATATTACAATGAATAATTACACAACACATACGTACATGGAAAAGTTATTTATTTTGTTACAGAAATAGTGCTTAATGAAGTGAATTTCTGTTTATCTGTATATTCAAGGAAAAACTTTAGTTGCAAGGACGTTAAGGTCAGAACTTAATGCACCAAAACCCTCAAAATGTATCTAAAGCCACCTTAACTTCGTGCCCCCTGTTGCGCAGACTGTGACCATAATGATGACATCACAGATGACTTCACTAATTACATTACAGCAGTAACTGGCATTAAGCATGGCCTTCAGCCATGGTCAGTGTAAATGGCCAAATATATTTGAACACATGAATGGGTACTTGTCATGGCCTTCAGCTATGGCAGTGGTCACAACCTTCATCCATGTGCACTAACAGGCTACCAACCATAGATTTGGGCCTTTACCACTGGATACAGCTTTCAACCGGACTAGGCACTAGCCATGGACTTTAGCACAATACTGGGCACCGGCCACAATCTTTGGCTATGCCCACTATATATTTTAACATATACATAGGCCACTAGCCATGGCCTTTGACCTTGAGCAGTCTTTACATCTTTTGGCCAGGTCCACTGTATATTTTAAAATAATAAAATGCACTAAGCAATGCCCTTCGGCCGTTCCCACTGTGTATTACACAAGACTAACCAGCCACTAGCTATGGATTTCGACCATGCCCACTATATATTATATACACTAACCAGCCACTAGCCATGGTCTTCAACACAATACTAGCCAGTGACCATGGCCTTTGGATGTGCCAACTGTAAATTCTGACATATTAATGAGCACTAGCTATGGCCTTTAGCCATGGCCACTGACTACAGCTTTAAACATTGCTCACTATATTTTCAAACAGTGATGGGCTACTAGGCCTGGCTTGTAAGCATGCACATTGGTATTTTTGAACACTAACCAACCACTAGCTATGGCCTTTGGTGCTGGCCAGTGACCCCAGTGTGTGTGATGGCCAAGTCCACGGCCTAAATTGTTATTAAGGTAATCAAAGTTTTCATGAGCTAACTTATAAATGATGTTATGTCTAATCCCATTATTGATGTAATCAGGTATATACAATGCAATTAGTGTTTTCACCAGTGATGTGATTTGTAATGTCATCACTGTTCTCATACAACATGTAATTAGTGATGTCATCAATGATGTGATCTGTGATGTCATCATTGTGGTCATAGTCTGCACAACAGGGGGCACGAAGTGAAGGTGGCTTCAGCTGAAGTTCCAGGGTTTTGTTGCATTAAGTTCTCACCTTAACGTCCTTGCAACTAAAGTTTTTTCCTTGAATTTCAAGGGTTTGTTATTCCGTACATAATTAACATTAATAATACAGACAAATCGGGTAAACAAAACAATTTATCATGTCTAGGAAGTAATATAAAAAGGAATTGTGCAGCCACATTCCTCCCAAATAAACCTATTGTTACAAAAAATGTGTTTGCATATGTATTTAACTTTTTAAAATATTTACATCTATATGTACTGTTCATGAATAGTTATTAAAGTGTTACAGTATCTGTGTAGAAAGACTACACTCAATATATTTTAAAATAAATATGTACAAGACCACTTCCCATATATATGTATATATATAACACAGCCCGCGGTAGCAGCTGTGTAGTTATGGTTAAGTTGCTCAACCCGTAGGAAGAGCACTTTTTGGGTGGCTTATAACTACACTTCCCCTGGACGAATCCTCACCAAACTTTGCAAAAAAAGTATATGTCCCATTCTGAATTTATTTGCAAAGTTTGGTGAGGTTTGGTCCGGGGGGGCCAAGTTATAGTGGGGGTCCCAAAATTTCTTTTTTCCCCATAGACTTAATGGAGATACAATTTCTGTCGCGACTACAGCCCAAACCTCTGGACAGATTTTCACCAAGTTTGCGGCAGGAACGGCGGCTTGGTCCCAAAAGCGTGCTTTTGTAAATTTGGTGAAAATCCATCCAGTGTTTTTTTTTTAAAGGACCAAAAAGTAGGTCTAAAAAATGAGTGATATCCATGTCCGACACACTTCCCTGTTCGTTCTGCGGACAGAACACCGATTGGATAATCGGCTTATGTCCTGTGTGCGGACACGTGCTCTCTGATTGACTGGAATGAGGCGTGTCAAATTGTTTCGATGCGCCCACCATATTGAATGCATGGACATGCGCTGGAAGTGAGCATAAATCGAATTTTGGGGAGTGTGTTAGTGTGTATGAGTGCTTGGAGAGGGTGGGGGAGTAAGAGATGGGTCAAATGCTGTATTTGTTTACGTGGGAGAAGGCTGTGCAATGTCCGCGGTCACTGCGGTTGTCTGCGGACATACCAAACACTGGGCGCACTACTAGCTATTTTAGTCTAGTTGGTTTTGGGTCGTTAGAAGAGCATTGAGTGAAGAGGGTATGTATTGAAGAGTTTGTACGTTGGTTGTAATTATTTTTTAGATTGTTAATTGAAGTGCATAGTTTTGAGGTGGATGTATTATGTTTTTGGATGTGGTCGTCTGGTAGGTGTTTGTTTCTATGGGTGTGTTATGCTGCGGTGGTTGTGGCTTAGGCCTAGAGTCTTGGGTGCATGGCCGAAGGCCGTATGCCATGCACCCAAGACTCTAGGCCCTGGCCACAGCCACTGCAGCATAAATCTACAATGCTACCAAACATTTTGATTGTTGTATATGGGCTGCTTAGGAGATATGTTTTCAAAAATGTGAGTACTGACTGGTAGTAGTGTAATAGTGTTTATAGGATAGTGAGATGATGTGTGTTTGTTTGTTTATTGGATTGTGTTCAGATTGTTGGTATTGAATACTCTAGGCATTTTGGGTTGTATTTATTGGTGAGGTGTTCATTTGCATGGCTGTGCTGTGTTGCAGTGTTTGTTAGTTTAATTATTATATACTTACTGTTTCCTTTGTTGAGGCTGTATGAAGAGGTTTGGCCAGGCAGGCATGCAGTCAAGATTGTAGTGTTTGGCCACAAGCGCTGCAGCATAAGATACCCATGGAAGCAAATATTTTGGATTGTGGTTTCTGGTCAGATGTTTGCTTGAATGGGTGTGTTAGCCGATCAAGTAGCACATCGAGTAGAGCGCTCGCTTTGGCATCCGTGCAGAGCCTGCTAACGCATGTTCGTATCCCGGCGGGGCCAAACTCAGCCTTTCATCCTTCCGAGGTCGATAAATGAGCACCACACACCGTGGGTAATAATAAGCAACGCTCAGATACCTGAGGGTTCATAGCGCTATATAAATGCCCTATTATTATTATTATTATTATTATTATTATTATTATTATTATTATTATGCTGTGGTGTTTGTGAGTCCAAACACTATATACTTACTGTTTGACTTTGTGTGGTTTTATGCAGTTTTTTCATGACATGGGTAGTTGGAACACACATTCTTTTTCAATCACTGTGATAAAAGAAAAAATCACATGTTAGTGTAGGTAGTTTATAATGAGTATTGCATTGCATGGTAGACATTTCTGTATTTTGTGGACCCTCAAAGTTAGTACTTTAGAAGTACCACAGTTCAAACCAGTGCACTGTGCAATTCGCTCAGTTCCTGTTACTCACCAACTAGGATGAGGATAAGGAGGTGACCAGGACTGGTATTCACAGGATTTGATTGAGGAGCTCGGATGGGGCCTCCAACCAAGCCTCCTCTCTGTGAGGGTATAGATCTTTAAAATGATATGACCCTCTACTGATTAAGACAGTACAAGAGCCCGATCACCCAAAAGAGCGGGGAGAACACACCGCCACGATTTTACCAGCTGTAAAAAATAAAGAAGAAGAGATGAGTTTTATGATTGCAGACCGAGGATGGATTTTCCTACCTAAAGACAATATCACTGTCAAGACTATTCAAGGAACTATGACAATGGGTTGGAATAGGAAAGAAACACTCCTTACCACTAGTAGAGTTGGGATCAATCCAAGGTGAACAAAAACGGCAGTATAAAATAATAAACAGGAATGTTAGTGAGGGTTCTAACCCGAATGGCACGAGGAGCGCACTAGGTCCGGGTTGGTGCACACTCTGCGCAGCGTCCCCCTGTGCACTTGTTGAAGAAAGGTAAACGCAATCCCCAATGTCCAATAGATCAGAAGTGATAGAAATGTCAATGAATCCCAGATGGTAAATTCCCAGATGGTAAGTTCCACAAAGGTAGTTTGAGATCCTGTTAGATGTGCTGTTCGGGGCTAGTAGCAAGGGCCAGTGTAATGACAGAAGGCAGGTGTGGTGTGAATGGAAAACTTATAAGCAACCGCAGTAAAAAGGCTTGCAAAAGGAAGAGCAATCCAAAATGCACGGGCACTTTCCTTCTTTTTTACAGGCTAAAAATAGCAGTTATAAATGTTAGGTGAATCACTCAAAGAAGGCTGGAAAGGGTCCTGTTAACGTGCGGGCGGCAGAAGTACAGAATCGTGAGGCAAGGCAGTCCGTGAAAACAAGATATAGGTCCTGGTACACTAACCTGGCAGTAAAGTACAAAGCAGCAGAAAAGACGGTCCGTTAGGCAGGCAAAGGTCAAGAAATCCAGATTTCCAAGAAAGGACGAAGACGAAACTTCAAAGGCGCCAGCAACTTCAATCAGAAGCAGCGAGCCGAATGAAAAGACTGCTTTTACCCGAAAGTGAAAGCAAAACGTCAGAGCATGGTGATTGGAGGCACAGGACACATGATAGTGCAGTGGAGCATCATGGTACTCGTAGTTTGTTCGATCCCTGCCGCAATCTCCGTTGTAAAAGGAACAGGGGAATGAAGCGCCGCACACCATAAGGAAGGAAAACAGGTCTGCGCGTACCTTTTAAAAAAACAAGCCAGTCTTCTGGAATGATGTGCACGGCGGGATGTAACAGTTCCTGTGTTTGTTGGTGAAATCATTGGGTCTATGGGAAAAGAATCCATGCTGGATTAAAAAAAAAAAACTTTCTACATTATGGTACGATATATTTCTTAGGTAGAATTGAATAGGTGTATGGTTTTTCAGTTGGAAGTTGTGGTAGTATTGCTGCAATTAGATAGCAGTTGGTGTATTCTATTTGTTTATTTCCTTTTCCATTTTAGTGGTATTCATCTATCTGTTGGCTTGTTGCAGATTTTTGGGTCAGTTAGATACCTGTTGACGTATTCTAACTGTTTATTTGTTGTTTAATTTTAGTGGTATTCATTTAAGTGTTTCTTTGTTGCAGATTCTTGGAGCAGTTAGATACCTGTTGGCGTATTCTAACTGGTTATAGTTTTGAAGTTCTAGTTTAATTTATGTTCATACACAGATTAGTTATTACATTTTGGTTTTGAGAATATTAAGTAAGCATTTACAAGATTTGCTGGTAATCCCTGCTTTAGAGTAATGGTACTATCATTACATTCGACCCATCCACAATTCTTTTTTATATATGCAGTGTAGTGACCTGCATTGGTTGTGGCTCCTGCATGGTAGATCATACCTATTGTTGTGAAGGTTTTCTTACCAAGTGATACTTGACCATATGTGAATCCAGTCAGCTTGCAGTTGTTTTTGGTACCATCTTCATTATAACGTAAAAGCATTACTATTACGTATTTACTATGTGTCTGTATTTGTAAGGTGGAACGATTATCAGAATTGCAGGTAGTACATAATCTGCCATGGTTTGCATTTTGTAGAAGTTGCTGAAATGGAATGGATTCACAGTTAGATATGAATACACACACAAAGCGTTCATTAGGAACTTCTTCTTGTACTACATGCCTGCAAAGAATGCATGTATGTTTCCACATGTATGAAATCTGGAAGATTTCATTTATAGGTATTTTTTGTTTTCTAGTACTTGTAGCAAGTACATTAGAAATTCTTGTGGATCTTCTTGTGAGTTTACAGTGAATTTGACCATTCCAGCACAGTAGTCCAATTCCTGTCTTATTCCATTAACACAGTAAGTGTTGTCAGGATTGTTGGTTGCATTCTATGAAGGACTAACATTTGCAAACACAATTGGTCTGTACCGTGTAAGTAAATGTTGTCAATAATTGGTGGCAATTGGAATATAATATTTATTGCTGCATTTGCATAGCAATTTACACCAGTTGCATTTGAAAATTTGAATGGACCTGACAGTTCTGTGCCTAAGACATTTGTTGGGAGTATGCGTTGCTTCTTTGAAGAGGTAGTTGAGTTACTTTGAGCAGTAGATTCGTCTTTGGTTGTGGTCCTTGATGAAGTGTTGCCTTCTTTTGCTTTCTTTGGAGGAATTGCTGTGAGATCCTGCATAGATTGAGTCTGAAGTAGTTTTCTTTTGCAACGTTTTGCTTTTTGCGGAACAGGGTAGGTATTTAGATGGGGGTTGTAGAGTGAACTCAGTCTTTTGTATTCTAGAATGCAAGAAATATCACCATTTACTTTACTTGCATCAAAGTTGATTAGAAATAGTCTGTCAAGTGTACATAAGCGTGTTATTGCTACATAGCTCATGCCTTCTTTAAAGGCTGTGCTACCAATAGCTATCAATGCTTTAGGGTCAGAACTTGTGATTTGTGAATGGTGACTGCGTATGCTAGAGTTAGAGAAAATTGTTCTCTGCGTACATACATGTCTTTGAAAAGAAGGAAGCCGGCAGTTGATCATCCTATCCTTTCAATTTCAGATAGTTTGTCAAAGAGAATATTGAAAAATTTAATATTGTTGTCATGTGGGTATGTTTGAAAGCCAACAGCTGTACCAAGTGCTCCATTAACTAGTCCTTGGTCCACGTCAAGGTTACGTTTGCGTATTACTCTACAGTTTAAAGGTAATTTTAATATTTTCTCCAAACCAGCTGTGTTAGACATAGAGTTTTCCAAGGTGTTTAGCCTTGTTGTGGCTTGTTGATACATGGGTAGTGTCATACCATGTACATCTAGTTTGTCTGTGGAGGTAATTTGAACTATTGGTTGCATTTATTTTTGTAACATTGTTTCATTACATTTTGAACAGCTTGCAAGAGTTGGCATCAAGGACATACAATTGACATTTTTGTGTGCTAATTGTTCCATGACATCAGTAGCACATGAGTTATGGCCATAGAATGCATGGATGTGCCTGGGTTTAATATAGTTTGTGCTTCTTGAGATAGTACACCAACTCTAATACTTTTTAAACTGTTGGCATCAGGTCTGCAGACTGCCACATATTTTCAGTTAATTCTCTGTGTTGGAAATGTTGCCCATGGTTGACATTTCCTATGCTGTTTAGCGTTTTATGGCACAGTTTGTACCCTAAGGTTTTAAAAATAGGTTCAGCTTTCACTGGTGTTAATTGAAAAAGATCTCCGAAAACAATAATGTGTTTTCCTCAAAAGAGGTCCTCGTAGTCTGTTTTGAGGATGTCTTGTAGTCTGAGGTGAATTAAAGCCAACATTAGTTTGGAGGCCATGCTTACCTCATCTATTAGCACCATTTTCATTTGTTTGAAAACTCTGCGTAGTTCCATTGCAGCTTCTGCAGAAACTTTGTAATAGTCTAATTTGTTTTGGTGTTCTACTGGAAGGAGTAGTAATCGGTGTAAAGTGACACTGCCTATGTTGTAGGCAGCTAAACCTGTGGGGGCAGTTACAATAGCTGACAGTTTGTTGTTTGTCAATTGTTGGAGGAACTTGCTGATGATTTTGATTAAGAATGTTTTGCCTGAACCAGCTTGACCACTCACGTATAGCAGTATAGGCTTGTAATCTTGACAGGTACAGTTTTTATTTTCATGTGCACACCATGTTCAATTTATTTTGTTATTTCTTGGAAAATGCTACACTGCTCAGTGTTTAGTTGTGATTTCAGTACAGCAAAGTCTTCTGTAGATTTCTCATACTGACACATGGTGTTTTCTACTTCTGTCATGACTAATTCTGCCTCATTTGCTATTAGTGGCTGTCCAAGTGGTTTGTGGCTTCCTGTTACAGAAGGTTGACTCCTGTCAGGAGTGTCCACATCTAGTTGGGCCTGGAGTTCTTCTTCCTGTTGCTGTTCATTGTGCAACATTGTTTGGAACTGTGTAAAGTTTACGTTTCTTATGGCGCTTTCATTTGCTTTGGAAGCATCTTTATAGGAGTCATACGTATCCAGTAACTCTTCTTCTTTTCTCCATGGTTTTAAAAGTTGTAGCACAGACATGTAATACAGTTCATTATGTTGAGGAGTTTTTAATGACAGTTTGATCTGATTAATTAGCTGCATTTGGTAAGTTTCACTAAGCTGCCTTCATAATTTGCTACTCTGTATATATCTTTCTTTTCATCTGGTTTAATATTATTTTTGTATGTGAAGTTTTGGATTACCTGGTAGAGACACATGTTTTCCAAAGTGGTACTCCTGTTTGGGTAGTATGTGTCTAGTAAATTGTTTTTCAAAATCTCTTGGCTGTTGGGATCAGTTTTGGCTATTGTTTCTATGTCCTCATATGATTTGAGAACTCTTTTTCTAGATTTAGCAGGACCAAGACTTAGCCATACTATATGTCAAATTTTCCATACAAGGCAGTGTCCGGTTAAATGGTCTGCAGCTTCATAGCAGCCACATTCTCTATGAGGGATCATTGTTATGCCTAAGCTGTACAATTTCTGTGATAGTGTTTTGTCAGATGATATGTCATTCCAGAGGTCCTGAAGCTCTGTTTCGTCTGCTTTAGTTAAGTAGACTGTGACATATCGTGCAACTGCAGTGGAATTGTCTGAAATGTACTGCACATCTATGTTTGCATTCCATAGGAGGGCAATGATTGCATTGTAATCATTGATGTATTTGATTCCCTTGTTCTTTTTTTATGTAATATGTGTTCTTAGGCGATTTACCTTTGACACTATGGGCCTCATTACGACCCTGGCGCTAAGGGATTACCGGTACCGGTAAGGGTACCCGTACTGGTAATCCCTTAGCGCCTGAGACTTTAACGGCTGCTTTTTGCAGGCGTTAAAAACCAACCCGCAATGGGACCTTGGTGCTAAGTACAGTGCCGCAATTTGCCGCACCGTACTTAGCACCTTCCCCTGTCCCATTGAGCCCTATGGGGCAAAAATGGGAATGGGGAGGGGCCATGGTGGCATGGGGAATTACCGCACCCCCAAGTCGGAATGGGGCGGTAATTCCCCATTCCGCCATGGCCGAGTCGGTAACTTACCGGCATGGACCATGGTGCTATTAGCACCATGGTCCAACGCCAGGGTCGTAATGAGGCCCTATGTCTAACTGAAGACATGAAGTTGTTTACCTGACCTGTTGTTGAAACACGTCTAGGAGAACCAAAGCAGCATTTGGTGTAGTATTTCCCTTTGTTTTTATATTTGCGACGAAAATATTTTCCACATTTATGTCTTTGGAATTGTAAAATTTGTGCATGAAGGTCACTATGTGTTGTTTGTGAAGGGATTTCACAAGTGACATATTTTTGGATGAACTGTAAAACAGTGGCATCACTATCCTGAGCAAATTTAGGAGCATCTTTAATCTTTAATCCACAAAAACATGTGGATGTGTGGTGCTCCTCTGGCTTGGTATTCTTTTCTCCAAAAGAAGTGCTGCACTACTGCGAGGGGAGGAACAGTTTTATTGCAAATGAAGTGTAGCATAGCAATGAAGCGATGATGTAAATATCTTAATACATTCAAAGGATCTAGAGAACAGAGTTCTCCTGGTATTTTTATATCTATGTTTGTTTTGTTTTTGTTTGCTATGCGTAGGAAATCGTGTAAATCTTCCGATGCATTTTCTGCACAACCTAATGTCACAAACCAAGTGGGAGGGCCAAGGTTTCTTATCATACAGTGTACATCCCTATGACATCGGAACCAGTATTCTTTTGTACCACGCATGTTTGCTCAAAGATTTGTAATGCTTCACTGTAAAATCTCATCTTCTTCTTGCACTTTTTGTAGTAATTCCGTAGCTGACATATTTTGAAAATAGGTACCTGATTTCAATGTGTTTGCAACTCCGTAGCATGGAGTTGCTAGTTCACTTTCAAAGAGAAGGTGGAATACATATTTTTTCTGAATCTGGGGTCTTCAGAATACATTTGTAAAGAGCGGTGTTCTGATGCTGTTATTTGTGTGGGTCTATCATTGTACCTTCCTCCTTTTCCAGTAGGAAAGAGTAGAGGAAAGGCACGTGCTTCTATACTTTTTTCCCATATGCTGATTGCAGATCCTTTGGCTTGTCGTATTTGGTACGTTTGCAGTGCATCATCTATGGTGTCTTTAGAGTGTAATGGGTGAAATATATAATGGTCTAAAATATTGGATTCTGTAGCAGGATCTAGAAGTTGAAATTGACCAGTTTCTGATGACTCTTGAATTATTTCAGTGGTTTCCCTCAGGTTTTCTTCAATATTACTTTCTCTCTAGTATTCATTGTTGTCTTTTAGATATTGCAGGGCTTCTCTAACAAGTCCATGAGGTGTTGCCAAATTATTTTGTCTTTTGTAGGTACTCCATTTACTAAGATAATTAAAGATTGATCTATTGGACCTTGCACTCCCAGATTGTGCACATTTTCTTTGAGATCTAATGGCAAATAAACTATTTTGCCACAAATGCCTTTCACTAATTCAAAGGGAGGTAGTTTTGCTGTTTTTGGTTGAAGACGTATTATTGCTTGAAATGAGTGCACTGTTTGAATTATGATGCTCATATATAAATTGAGTTGTTGCAGGGTTTTTGGAAATGGGAATAATTCCAAGTTATTTGCGATAGCCCATGAAGGTGTTTGGTTGTTGTCAAGTTTTGCAGTGCAGTAACTGCAAAGTATTAAGGGGTCAGTAATCTCATATTTGTTTTCTGCTATAAGATAGAGAGTTAATTGGAACCATTTGGAATCTTCATTGTCTTCTATTTTGTACATTATGTCTATAGTTGTTGTGCTATTTTTATAAAAAGTCCTGCTGCAACACACACACACACATGGTTTGGTACATCAGCAGATGTACTTTTAAACTTTAATATTTCTTTTTGTATGTGTATAAAAGAAGGTTGCCATCTGTACAGTTATTGCTAGTCTGTTGTAAATCTATTGCATTTTGTAAGTGGCTTTCAATTCCAAAATACTCTGGATATGCTCTTTTTCTTTGAATAGTTGTTTGGCTGTACCATGTAGAAGATTGTTACTTAAATTGGCTAGTGCTAATACAGGACTTTTGGCATAGTACAGTTTATGGACCAGATTTCCTATAGTTGAATGATGTGTTGAAATCATTTTAATATGGTGGAAGGTGCTTTTGCAAATAGGTCCACAAATGCAGGTTACTGAATGTTCTTGTAGTCCTTTGTATTTGCGCACTGGTCAAGGGTCATATTTTGTAGTAGTTTAATTTTGAATTAGTCTTTGTCTTTCACATAATGGAACTGGCGTAAAGATTTGAAAGATTTTTTGGCAATGTTACACATTGATGTGCATGGCCATTTATATACTGGACGTATTGGTTGAGTGGAACGGACAAGTGAAATTGATTTTTCTGGGGATATTTGTGTGAGCAGCGTTTCTTGTTCCATAATTGTATTATTACGTTTTTCAAAACCTCGTCCACTGCTATGTATGGTTATTGGGTTTGTTTGGTTTTGTTTGCTTGCTTCTTCATTAAAATATGGTTCTGTCCCAGTGGTGTGACTCCATACACCTCCACAAATATTGGTGAAGTTATCTTTGTTGATATTCCATTCATTGAGAAGTCTTTTTTGTAGTTTAGTACTTAGCTTTGTTAGTGGTTTCATTCTGTTTAAAACTAAAATAAATAATTTCATTTTCAGAAGGATTGCACTGTCTATAAGAGCTTCTAGGATACATTTTCTACGGTAGGTTTTAAGGTTTGTGTGTGATTTGTCTCCTGTTTTGGTTCTGAAGGACTCTGTGGCAGAACATTTTTTGTTTAAGAATTGTACAAATTCTGCTAGAGGTGGATGCTTATTTTGGAGAGTTTTAATTTGATTTTGTTTACTTTTGCGTTGCTTTCTACGGAGTTGCTTTTTGGTAGGCATTGTTTGGGGTCTGTTGGAGAAAAAAAGAAAGTGTGGGTTGGGATTTTGAGCAGTGTATGTGTGCTGTGTTCATGAGTGTCTGAGTATGATGGTAAGGATGTATGTAGAGATGTTTGATTGTGCAATGGGCTACTACATCAGGTTGGGAAGGCTATTCATGTATTTGTGTGTTACTATACTGGTGTTCAGATTGCAATCAAAAGTATGGAGCTGGTGAGGGGAAGCACTTATACTGAATCTAATGTTGCAGGGTTAATACAATTGTTTGTTCTAGAATACTAGCATTCTACAGTGTTTGAGTAACAGTTAGAACATTATGGCAGCATTGCACTTACTTTTTTGGATGGAAAGAGTAGGTTTCTTCTGAGTTCTCTTTCGTACTTCAGACGCTGCTGCTTTTCAGGAGAGTGGTCTTCACTGCAATTGTGAAAGAAAGAAGTTAGTAAATATGTGTGTTAATAGCTCTGTTGTTAATGTACACATGGATTTGTTTGTTTTTGCAGTGGTATTGCTTTCTGATAACTGTGCATAGCATGTACATGCACTTTTCTTTGCCTATGTGCATTCTGTATATTTTATTTAGAATCTGCTTGTTGAATGTGTTTTAGAAATGAGCACAATAGTAAGCGCACAGAGCACACTTGGCCTTGTCAGACGGTGTTATTGGATGTTAGGAAATAGAAGAATAATAGTATGCTTTGTTCGCTATTTTTACGGGGGAAATGGCAAGAACTGTTTGGAAAAGTATGCAATGTATGTTTTTGTGAAGGTGTGGGAAATAAATCAGAAGGATTTGATGGGATCAGCAGATTATTACTCAGTAGGTGATTATTAAAGTACTGGGTGATTCTGTGGTGCTTGGTGATGGGAGAGTCTGAAATACCGTAAGGGTTGCAATGAAGGACCCGGTGCCTGTGTTGCAGACTAAAGGGAAGGGGGAGATGTTGTATGTCTTGCTTTACAACACTGTACATAGTTGTAGATAATGTGATAGATATGACTGCACCTGTGCATAGTTGAATGCTATTGTGAAATCTAGAACGTAATGGGCAACCACCTGGAATGAGAGAGCTGTGTATATTGGAAGAAGAGTTGTATAGGCAGTGGTGTTGTTTCAGCTGGGAGCCTTTTAAATGATATTGTGCATAAATAAAGATGCATATACTCATTCTGGCTGTGTGTAATTTTATAACACACTAGAAAGCCTTTTTTCCATAATTATACTGTTATTTCTCCCATCTTTTAACATGAAATGGCACTTTGTTAAATAGCTGTGTGTGTTGTGTCTGATTACTAATATAGTCATTTGTAAAGGAAGTTGAAATATTAGAATGTATGTGAAGTATGCAGAATGTATAGAAAGGAAATTGTATGTACATCTCATGCACTATAATGCATTAAATGCTATCATGGTTGAAATGTGGTTAAACATCTGGCAGTGGTTACATAAATGATAGAATTAATGAAGAAAATAATAGTTTGCACACTGCAGTTAATAATAAAGGTAAATAAAAATTTGGAGAGCAGACAACTTTGCAAGTGACACTTGATCATAGCAGATGGGAGAAATGACAGTATGCTTGTTTTATAGGTTACACACTGTAAGTGGCAGTTACTCTGTTTATATGCATTTATACAAGAGATGTACATGTACCGTACATTCCAATCCTCTCCATTTCGTTGGAAGACTCCCAATTTTTCCATGAAAAATATTTTTATTTTTCACATTCGCCCACCGAAAATACATCTTTGCCCAATGCATCCTTATAGCACAAATGTTGTCTCCCGATTTTTCAGAGGAAATGTGCCTCCCAGGTGGGTCGGAATGTTAGCATGTATGATGTACTGTGCAAAAAAGTATTCATATTTTCATGGGTTGGTAAGAGCCACATTCCATACTATCTTTGCCTTGCTTTGGGAGGACAATAATACTAGATTCCGTAAATGAGTCAGGAGCATGGCCAGTTTCAAGGATACTGTTCGAAAGTTTTGTCAGTCCAGTTTTAAGGTTGGATATTGCCTCTTGCAGTTCCTCTATATTGACCGGGCCGTTCAGCATTGTTTCATCGATAGAGCACAATGCTTTGCCGGAAAGTTAGACAAGTAATGGGCAATCATGTCCCCAGTGCCCTCAATCTCTGTTGCATACAGGCATTTGTAAAAGCGAATAAAACATCTGTGAAGGCAACAGGGTCTGCCAGAAGTTTCCTGCCCCCCCCCCAAGAGTTTATGAACTGCCCTCTCAGCCGTCTGGGCATGCAGACATGCTGCCAACATAATCTGGGCCTTATCCCCCTTCTTGTAAAACCTCTGCTTCAGAAAGTGAAGTTGGGTTAATGCCTTTGCCTGCCATATCTCGTTCAATTCCCTCCTTAGCTCTCTAATATTAGCCAGGGTGTTGTCCCTTGAGGAAGTTAATGTCCGAAGTAGTGTCTCTTTTGTGCTTTTTTTCTGCCTTGAGCTTTGATTCCCTCAATAATTGAGTTTGTTTCGTATAAGCCTCCTCTGCTATCAACACCCCTCCAATCGTGGTTTTTGCAGCTTCCTAGACCGTATTTAGGGAGAGTTCCCACGTATCATTAAGTACAAAAAAGCTCTTTATCTCCTCAGTAAGGATCCCTTTGAATAGTGCATCTTTATAGAGAGTGTTGTTGCAAACCATCTGCGATCTCTCGGGGGTGGCGGGTCTTTGTCTAGCTCTAACAAACACATTCATGTTCAGACCACCCCAGAATATTGATTGCTGCTTTCAAACTTGCATGTTCCTGTGCTGCATCTAATAGGGTGTAAGTTAAGTTTGGGGAGGAGTAAAAGGTGAACACGTGACCTTGTGCGTGTGAGACTCTCCACTTGTCTGTCAGGTAATGTGCTGTCAACATTGTTGAAAAATTATCATCTTCTGAGCACTGTGGTGGGATCACATTCCATCTCGAAGAATCCCATTCTTGGAGGAGTCTGAAATAAAGTCGCACCCACATATTAAAATGCTTGTCTTCCAGTTGTCCAAAAAGGCAAAAAGTTCTTCACCAAAGGCAAGCTGGTTCTGATTGGGGGCATAGGCAGAACAAAGGGTAACTGCCTGTGATTGGATAAAGCCCTTGACCACCACAAACCTCCCATCTGTGTTCCTATGTGTGTGCATAATTTGCAGTCCTAAGGATACCCTGTATAAGATTCACACGCCCCCCTTCTTGTGTTGGCCAGATGACAAGATCACACCTACCAGTCCCCTTCACCTATCTTAAATTCCATGCCTTTCTTGCACTTTGATTCTTGGACAAACAGGAGATCTAATCTGGATAGGTGAAATACATCTGTAACATAGAACGTTTGTGTGGTGAATTTAAGTCCTTGACGTTCAATGATCCAAATCGTGTAGCATCAGCCTGCATTATGATAACTCGCCCCTGGCTTCAGTATTTCCCCAGCTGCTTGACTTTCTATGGTGTCCCGGAGACACCACAAGGCCTGAGATGTGAAACATATACTTAAACATTTTACTGTTACTAAGCAAACAGTGTGCAGAGCTGTAACGTGAAGTTAATGTGAACCCCCTTTCCCTAGTACCTAATCCTCCCTCCAAAGAAGTGTGGACAACGTCACTTCTCCAATAATGGAGAAACCCTAAATAAACTATAAGGCCACACTAGTGGGGCCCCTCGCGGAACCCTCTTAACATGCTTAGGCAAACACACCTCAAATTTGTATTACTTAAGTCGTCATTGCCCCCCAGATCCAGTTACAAACCCACTGATATGAAGGCAGGTAAGTGGAGGAGCATGTATGACGGAGTATCTTATAGCCAAAACAGAAATAAATGTTGAAAGAAACCTCTCCAAAACCTGGAGTGTGTCTTACAGGTGCGTAGCACACAGGTATCACCGAAATAGAAAAAGAGAAATCGTTTCCATCGTATCGACCGGAGATATCTCTTTCATGGAGTGTTAAAACTTTTGACTTTTCTGGAGCCATGACAGCGGCCTCTATGTGGCATGAAGGTTTTCAGCCCAACCGTGAGACCTCGAGGAACATGTGATTCTGCCACGTTGTTGCCGCTGGACTCCGACTGTAGGTTCGGCAAGGCTCTTTCGACTTCTTCCTTCGCGGTTATATGGTAGACCTCTCCTTTGTGTTCAAAGTTCAGTGGAAAGGGAAACCCCCACCAATGCTGAATTCCTTGGTCCTACAGCCAGGTCATGAGTGGGTGGCAACTTTTCCTTTTTGAGAGAGTCATCAGAGTCAGATCTTGAAATATTTTAATCCGAGACCCTTCAAATTAAAATGTCTCCCTTTCTCTTGTCCTATGAGATATGTCAATTTTCTGCCAAAAGTATTGGCACTTGGCCAGGACTGACTTCGTGCCATTCCGCGGACCTCCGACCCTATGGATTCTATCAAATGCGATGTCAGCAGTTGCGGGAGTTTCAAAGAGTGAGCCAATTAATGCCTTCCCTTGCTTTTCCAGGGAAGACGAGGTATCGCCAGGCGTCTCCTTCAGACCCATTTTACAAATGTAAGTCCGCCTCTTGTGATTTTCCAGGTCATCAATTTATAAAGCCAAGTCAATTTCTCTCTGTTCCAAGTCCAGAAAGCAGCTTTCCTTTTTCATCGCATTGAGGTCACCTGACAACTGATAGTTCTCTAACGCTTCTACCTTGTCCTCTACTTTGACAATTTTAGTTTGCAGATCTGTCACCTTCACCGTAATGCTGGACTTAATGGATCTAATTTCTTCGAATATCAGCTTTGGTTGAACTGTCGTGCTCAGAGCTCCATCCCAACTGGTGTATGGCAGAAGCAATCTGGCTATGGTGTGAGGGTCCAGTTTAGGTGCAGGTGCATAGGAACAGACTCTGTCAAACGTGTAGGCTTGCCTTATGTGTGCCTGCCCGCTGTGCAAGCAGCCACTGAGTGGGGGGGTCTCACTTGCCTTGGTGATGGACTGTGGACTCTCAAATGTCTGGGAGCTGCCACCCAATTTCGGTGCTGCGGGCCACTTAGGGGAGACGAACGCCTACCTGAAATACTCTTGGTGCACTGCTACTGTTTATACGGGCTGTGATATAGTTGAATGTGTGTAGCTTGCAGGTGGGAATCACCAGATGCAACCCCATGGAGAGAGTACAAAGGAGATCATATGCACCACTGGATTTGATTTGGTCTGGGTTTTGCCACCCACGGTTGTAAACACATTGAAGTTTCAGGGCGTTCCTTGGTCCCCCTTGCCCTTCACCCCTGCGGTCTCCCAACATTACTGGGCTTTTTCCCTCAAGGGTAGTGCAGCCTCTGCCTGTCTGTGGCATACTGATTAACTTGTGTTGTGCTGCAATGGGCTAGCGTGGAGAAACTATGTTATGTTGCTTGGCTATCAGTGCGCTGTACCCACTAAGCAGCTGATGCACCTGCTGCTTCAAGATGCCGGCGTCCCACTCGCTCACTCACCCGCCAAAGGCAAATGCTGATTGATGTGCCGTTCGGGATCTGTGCTGACTTCATTGAGGAGCGTCTCACTTGCACCCCAGTAAATACTTGATTAGTGATGTTGTGATCCAAGGGCTGTGCGCTGCGTCCCGGCCACTTCAATCCAGCCTGGTGTGCGGGCTTCCGCCTGCTACTGCTCATCTTCACCACTTGTGCGATTGCTGATAATGGGGTGGCACGGGGCTCAGGCGCCTCTCTGCTTCTGAAATGCCGTTTCGTCGGCTTGGCCTCCTTGGCATCTCTCACAGAGCACTTGTGAGCTTTGCAACTCTCAGATGGGCCTCCTCTGGTTCGGGCGATGTTCAAAGGGTGCAGGGTCACTGATGAACCTCTACTCGAATCTCTGCATGCTAGACAGCTTCCGACACCACCAGTTAGCTGTAAGTCGGGGGAAGATGCAATTTGAGCACATTTAACCATCTTTGTTTCTGCTGGGCAAGGGAGATGAAAGCTTAAGCAGCCATTTCGCCTGCGCCCTGTGGTGGTCTCCCGGTAAGTGTCTTTTTTAAAAGAAATGTAATACCCTGAGCAACTTTGTAGAAAACTAGATCGGTGATAATGATGATATAACCCACAGCGTTGGGCCAAGACAGCCTTAAACAATACTGCTGCCTGTGTTAAGGGGCCCTTGCTTAATTTGGGACTTTAACTTGGTCGGCTGTAGGGTTAGCCTGTTGTTATGGTGTTTAATGGAAAGTTTTATATTTTTGGGGATTTCGTTTTTTTAATTAACAGTCAGGTAAAAACCCCAAATGCTCAACAAGCAAAAAAAAAGACTGGCAACTTCGCCCATGCGCCACCCAGGCATCCTTAATGGCCTCAAAACTGGTTGCATTCAGTGGTATCAGCAAACAGCACTTGCTGTAGGTGAAAATGCCACCTTCTGGTGACCTGCGTAGGCATGGAAGGGTCCAATGCAGGGGCAGCAGAGGAGACACTACCATCATTGGCAGCAGATGAAATTGATGGCAGAGGTTCAGAGGATGGTGCGGTTGGTGGTGGTGGTCCTGCTTCCTCTGCGGCTTGTCGTGTTGCAGGTACGGCGGTGGGATCAAGGGCATTGCTACCAAGCCGGATTGCCTGCTGCTGGAACAACCAAGCTGGATTGCCTGTTGCCAGAAACTGCTCCTGAAACATTCATCCACTTGCTGCCAGTGGCATTGAATCAGGTGGTTCACATATGCTGTGGTGTCCAAGCTGTGTACATGAACCATAGAGAATGCTTTCTTGCTCACCTCACCACAAAATGTGCACTGTCCCTTTTCAACATCCAAAAGTGGGGTGTCTTTGGAGGTACTTCTTGTGTGGAGCTGACTGCTCTACCCATTCAACATACTCTTGCTGAATGTCTTCCAGGTCTTCATGGACAGTGACAAGTCAATCTCGTCATTGCTGGAGGGTTGTTTTGTCTCCATCTCCAGAAAAAATCAACCATATACATATAAATCAAAAGAAAAAATTAAAAGGATAAAAACATCTTTAAAAAAGTTTTAAAAAAACGAATATAAAACAAACACACATAAAACAACAGTACAACAAAGGGAAAAGGTTTGGGTCGGAAGTAGTGCTCTTTGGACAAATAGGATACTAAAGGTTTGCATTGTGTCTGCCTGAATTTGTCTCTAAAGCAATGAGAAAATGTAATGTTTTTTGGAGTAAATATATGTGATTTGAGATCTGTGTGTCTATGAACCAATTAGCTCTCAAATTTCATAGCCTGCATGTGCCCTTAGGACAATGTTTACCGAATTCTTGAAAACATTATTCGCGATTCAAAAATAAATGAGTCTGTTTTTATTCTTTTTATATTATAGATTATTTAATATGTGAAGTAACACTTTTGTTGACGATGAGGTTGGTTGAGATAAATACATATTACGATGAATGTCATCTCTATGTTTTTCCCTTATGTGATTATTATGTGAATATTCTGACAAATCTAGATTTGAGAATGGAATCCTGGATTTTAGTGCAGATTACATTGTGTATTTTAATCTCGAAGTTAAGTAAAATAGTGTTTTCTTTATTTGATTTTATTGCACATGTTGCAAAAGATGTTTTTTTGTAGTGTTTACAGTCTCCCTTCACATGAAATAAAGTTATTGGAAGGGTAAAATGCAGTGTTTATTGCATTGGGTGTGTACATGGTTCTCGATCTACAAGAGTGGTAGAGCATTTTGAATCAAGAATTTGTTAACATTCATTCAATCTACTCTTCTTCGCCTCAGTACCATCTGAATAATACGTAACATTACAAATTCTCAATTCGTTTTGAGTGGGGATTACAAACAGGGTACATATTAAAAACATTTTGTGTTGGGTTGTACTTGTTTGAGCTGGGTCTTGATTCACAGAGTTTCTTCATGCAGTTCTCATCTCGAATTGTGATATCATGTGAAATAGTACTAGAATATTGTTCAATTATTATAGTGTTTAATCATTTTTAGGGATACTGGTTATGAATCTCGATCTGATATCAGCACGTCCCTCTTCCTCATCCCGGTACGTTCTTAGATCTCGATTCACATATAATTTGTTTAAATGTTTATAGTTATAGGCAGCCCTTAAAAGGACTTTTGGGTTTATAATGTGGAACATATTTTTCTTCAGAAGTGAAGTAGTCATGATTTAATGTTCTGTAGATCACCGAACCCCACTATCACTGCGTCACTCTTCCTAGTTTCAGTACCACACTGCCATCAACACTCTCTTCCTCATCACAGTCCCCCACTAAAACCATCTTGCTCTTCCTCAGCACAGTCATCCACTAGTACTGTCACACTATATCTTGTAGCAGTCCCCCACTAACCCCAGAACACGATTGCTTGTCACAGTACACCATTAGTGATCCCTTCTTCTCTACGGGATGCCAAAAAAAGAAATACTTGATAAGTCTGATGTTGAATTGAAGAACAGATGTAGAGAACAAATAATATGCCATGGATTATGTTAGCAGAAAAAAGGGCAGAATTACAGGGTGTGGGTGGTATAGCATAACAAAAGGAAGTGGAAAAACTTCAATAAAGGGAGAACTAAGGTGAATATGTTCAGTGCCACAAAACCATTAAATTTGGAAAGAAAATGTTAGTTGAAATGCTGTTAAGGTGCTGAGTTAATGCCACAATACCCCTAAAATTTAGCAGGTGCTGGATGTTACACTACATTAATTATGAGGCCCCCATTGGGCAGACTATAAGCACCCTGATGACATAACAAATGACATTTCTGATATCACATATGACATCACGTATGGTATCATGAGTGACATCACTGATTCAGCAGATCAAACATGTAAGAAAGTGAAATGCAACATGTAAAACATGTTCCTGCATATAATAATGGTGGATTTAGGTGAAATGTTTGCTTGGAGTTTCCATTTAAAAAACAATCCTGAGATATGGCAAAGTATCTGAGTAAGCTACCCACAAATTTCCATTTTCCAGCACGTCACACTTCTACAATAACGTTACACTGTGCCTGTCACCATGTGTCTCTCACCATGTGTCTTTCACTGACAGGCCACATTTACATACAGTGACCCAAACAAGCACTGAAAGAAGACCAAGTTGTGTCGACTTTTAATAATACTTGCAACATGTAGAGGCCTTCTACTTATCCAAACTCCCAAGCTTCCTTTGACATATTAGAGGCCATCACTTACAACATCATATCAGAAATCAATCAGGTCACCACCTGCAACTTCCTCAATGATTACATAAGTAAGTGCCCGCCACAGGGAAACATTTCGGATTGTATTTGACTATATAGCACAGATGCATTACATGTTATATTTTATGAACGTCGGAATACATGTGTCAACTATTGCAAATAATAGTTGGGGGACTATAGAAACTTGATATTGCACATAGAAAACTACAATTTCAAATTTAATATAGCAAAACTCTACCTGTTTGGATGTCTGGAGAGTTTAGATTACATGTTGCACTACCACTACCCAGCATAAGAAATAGTGAGGTGTAGGTCAAAATATGTCCGGGAATGCTGGCCCAAAGCATGACACTAAAATGATTACAACTTTACTATATCCAGTGCATCAGCTACTCTAGTTCTGATAACTTTGTAGCCTCACAAAATTAATGCGTGTATTACCTCGATGACGGTTGCAGGCCACCTGCCCTAATCTTTACTCTGGTGTGCAAGAATTGCTTGGTTGCATATGTACAGTATTTTTAAAAGCAAACTCCAACTGAGCTTTCCACCTGAATCCACTCTTACATGCAGGAATACGTGACAAATTATCGCTCAATTTCTTTGTTGGACGCTAGTAGCAAAATATTTTCTACCATGCTACTTAAAGAATTGGAATTATGGGCCAAGCAGGAAAACGTGCTGGATGTTTGTCAGACGGGATTCAGTAAGGGGGTGCAAACCACACAAAATTGTCTTTTATTACAGCATCTTGTGGCTCAAGTCAGGTTACAAGGGAAAGCTGTGTATATTGCCTTCCTAAGTCTTGCCCAGGCGCTTGTTTGTGTCCACAGAGGTAAACTGCGGTGTAAGATGCAGGAAAGGAAATGCCCCAGTCACCTGTTTAATATTTTAATTGCGCTGCATACAAATGCTCTTGTACGTGTACGGATGGATCAGCAAGGTCATTTTAGTAGTTGGATTAAGGCCAGTCGCGGGCTGCAACAAGGATGTGTTTTAGCACCGTTTTAATAAAAATGTTATATTCACGATATTGGTTATCTTTTAACAATGTTCATACTGATCCCCCGCGACTGGATCTGTTCCACCTTCAGTATATGGCCTACGCACAATCTCATTATTTGTGAACTTACTGCGATTGGTTTACAACATGGCTTTGATGCAGTTCACTGTTTCCTAAAGAAGCTGAATTTGACCACAAATGTGCAAAAGACAAAGGTGATGGCACTGAAACCTAAGAAACAATTTTAAATTAAGGGCAACCTGTTTAGTTTTAAACTGATAATTTAAAGGTGGAGACTGTTACTCTATATAACTATCTGGAGGTGATGGTTCAGGATGTTGTGAATAAGCAGGATTTAATGCAAAGTATGCAATCAAAGGCTAGGGTTGCTTCAGCCCAATGAAGACTTTTAGAAATTCGATTTGGGAGATTTTTGTTTCTTCATCTTTTGCAGTGTTAACATCCGAAAATATATCCAAGGTTAATTTATGGGGCAAAAACCCATGGCTGCGATTTGGACTGGACCAAGATTAAGGCCATTATATGGAGAAGCACCCTGGCACTCCCACAGGGGGTTCGACTAATTCTGGTTCAACATGAACTAGGACTTATCTCTATTCAAGCTAGAATAAATTGGAAATTGCTACAATTATACGCGAAACCACTATTGCCTCCAACACCTTTGTTTCTTGAAAATCTTCAAGGTCAACTAGCATCCGAAAGTTCTAACATTCTAACATTTTGAGGTGTTGGGAAAATAAATATAAGAATATTCTGGAGGGTACGGGCTGTTCTGCTGTGGATCCGATGTTTTCTCCTTGTAATGTTAAACAAATATTGGGGTTCATTCCAAGCAAGCCGGTCTGGAAACAACAGTGCTGGTAAGCTTACCAGAACCATTGTTTCTGGACCGACATACTACGAGTCTACCTGCCGGAGCCACTGTGCCCGACAGGTCAGACCCGGCTGGACACATCGGCCACAGTAGGCAAACCGTCACGGAAGCACCAGTACTGTTTTTAACGGTTCCGGTGCTTCAATGTTCCCCATTTCCATAGAGTCCTTTGTGACTCTATGGGAATGGGGAATTACAATTTACTAGCGCCTGACTTTCCGGAACGCCGGAGTTGTAATCCCCCACTGTTAGGGGCAAGTCAGGTGCCAGTAAATCATTACAGGTCCTGTGGCAACGTATCGGTAGTACTGGCACGGTTACCGCCGGACTCGTAATGAGCTCCATTGTTTGAATTAGATTGGATTAACAACAGAGCCCGGTCTTCTGAATACCACCTACTTTATTGTTCAATTTATGACATCAGAACTTTCAATGTATTACCATTTCATTTATGTAAACACCCCTCCTGTTCTGTTATAGCTGCGTTTTTAAAATGTAGGTTAAATTCGTTTTAACTAATGAAGTGTCTGCTGCAAGATTGGAGGTTCCTAGATGCTAGAGATTGTGTAGATTTTGCCATGTCCAGGTAGAAACACTAAAACATTTGTGTAATTGTAACCCTTTGAGAAAGCAAAGTTCACTAGATTTAAATGTTACAGATTACATTTTAAAAGTGGTTTAAATGTATGTTTTGTATGTTATTATCCTTGCACTTTATTGTTGTGAAGTGTATCTGTGTGCTTTTTTGCAAAAGGTTATTTGTTAACCATACTGCAAATAAAAAAACGAGTGACCTAAATAATGGAAAAAAGGGAAGTTGAGTAAAGTGGTAGGTAGCTGGCAATCTACACATCAATAAACAATGACTGAAAAAGGACATTTATACTGCATACTATCACCTCTGGAGTGGTCCCCTGATGCTCTGGTGAATCTGAAAGATAAGAGGGTAAGGAGGGTTAGTAGGGTGTAGCCGGATAAAGGTAGAGCGAGATTAATAATGTCCAGTTGGCAGCTACAGTTTGGTTAACAATGTTCGCTGAGCATGGGTTCAGTTTAAGGATTGGTAGACTCCCATGTGCTGTTGTGCGTGACTATGGGCCTCATTACAAGTTTGCTGGTCTGGTAACTATGTTGCCGGTACCGTAGTTACCAGACCAGCAAAGTATGAGTTCTGCTCACGGGTCCCTTTACACCCGCCAGCTCGGACCTGGCGGGCGGACTGGCACCCGCAAGCAGTCACTGCTGGTAACAGCAGTACCATTGGGGAGTAAAAGTTCCGGTCCCTGGCAATGAGGAAATACAGGGTCCGCTATGGTTGTAATGGCCCTGTATTTCCCCATTGTCAGGGCCGGAAAATTCACAAGTTTGTCGGCAGACTGCCGGTTTTACCGGCAAGGCTATCGCCAAACTTGTAATGAGGCCCAATGTGTCGTTTGTCTTGTTGTTGCATTGTAGTGAAGTGCATGCAGTTTGCTGCACAAGAAAGTGGTTTTGTTTGTTTAGGGTGTGAGAGGTGTAAGCAGAGAGTTGAGGATTTTTTGCAGATTGGTTAGTGTGGTTACCTCTTTGTTTCGGACATCTGTGTTAGGTGTCTGTTCCCTTGCTGTCTACCAGAGAGTTCCCTGGTGGTTCATTTGACTGGTTCTGCTCGAGGAAGTGGCATATCTCTGTAACTGTCTGGTGATCTGTGGGCGGGAAGTTGTTGGGGGCCTCCACCTCACCAGGTTTGATATTGCTAAGGTTGTGGGTTGCTTTTTGGTTGCCTGTGGGGACTGCCTACCCTAGCCTCCCTAAGCTTCTGGGCCCTCCATGTACACTAGCAAGTAAAACTGATTTAGGAAGGACATGCCTTAATAGTGTGGATCCATCACCTAGATAATGATTCAAAGCAACCCTAATGACCATAAGTGGTGAAACTACTCTGTTTGTGTTATTAGGAATCCCAAAGTCAAAAAGAGCTACACCTCCTACAATTAAAACATCTGACAAAATCAATCATGTACACAGTGGTGCCTTAAAGAATTATAGTACCTGTACTGGTTAGGCACCTGACAATACGTTCCTCAACATTGTGAATAAGCAATATCTAAAAGAAACTAAAATAATTGAAGAAGCGATTGAAAACCGAATTTTTAGCTCAATGGTATTTCCATCATCAATCCGAAAAGGACCCTAAGTATCTTGTTCTTCATGGCAGTTAATCGCAATATCGGTAAAGAACAATTGTCCCATGTAAAAAATATCCATAGTAATGGAGAAGGGCATAAATATAGCCCAGCGTGTTTGCTCACTGAGTAAAGGAACCAGCTCCTTTAAATATTTTCTGAAATTCACCACACGTAGTATGCACGTGTCAGTGAGAAAGTTCGAAAGAAGGTTTATGAAGTAAGGCTGGGGAATCACATGATCGGATCGGAGCATGCTCCAAGGTCATCATGTGATCGCAGCTAAACATGTACCCATTTTCTGATCCATTACATAAAAATGAGTGCAGGACTTACAAACCAATGTAACATTTTATATGTCTTTGAATTAAAGCCATTCCATTATTTCAATGTACGATAATCCCAAAGGAATTATCCCCTTGAAGTTAGTAGAAAAAAGCTTAATTTTGCAATATTTGTTACGTATTTCAATGAGTAGAAATGAAAGACAGTCTCAATTCTGCTGTTGCATTTCAGTGTGTTTAAATGTGAAGAAATAAAGAAACCCAAATCACCAGGGAAACCGAAAAATAGTCTGAGATGTAATTTCAAAAGCAAATATATCCTAAATCAAATGTGAAAAATTAAGGTAATGAAGTGTCAATAGAGTCCATGTGCCCAATAGCCACAAAAATAAAATGTTGAACATGCATCTATGTATTTTTTCTTGCACAATATATAATTCCTGATATTGTCAAATATCATACAGAAAGTGAATTAAATTTTTCTTTCATCTTGCTGTAGATGGCCTCTTCACATGTTGTACCTTGTCACATCATTTAATTAAAAATGCAATCATATATCATTCAACCTAAAAGTAGGAAAATATTTTATCTTTACAGTCATCATTTCATGTTATCATTCTCATAGTTAATGCTATGTAACTCCACAACATCATTCTATGATGGTTACATCTTTTGAGACATTTCTGTTACAATGTTGCTGAAGTGAATCATACCTAATATGTCATTGGCAATGTCAACATATCATCAGTGGAAAATAATGTTCAATGGCTTGTTTCATTTAAATCACATGGTGATCGTGCTGTCCATCTTTAGAATCTGATTTAGATTGCATCGTCTAGGGCTACAGGGAACTTACTGATGGTATATTCAGTTACACAAAGCAATTTAAAGAAAGATCCTCATTCATGCCCCTGAGCGCAATGGTCTCCAAATTATCAATCCAATACGCTTTGCATTGGAGCATCTTCTTCATTAGGTGACTTCCTCTCAATGAAATGCACACGACCTCCAAAATGATAAACCTCATCTGAGATACATTGAGACATTTTTCTACAAAAAGCCTGGCAACAGAATATTTTTTTATTATGTGTTCTGACATTTGATTTGTGTTATACCCACCTCTCTCTTGCTCTTCTGGTCATCTGTCCAATATATAACAAAGCATATGGACAATTTATAACATATACAACATTAGAGGTTATGTATGTAGCATACTTGTAGAGTTTAATCTTCTCTCCTAATTGAAAACACCTAAAATAATATAGGTAAAGAGAGTATTCTCCTGGCTATCTTGCTTATAGTTTTTCCAAGAAAAGGTTCTAACACAGTGGTTGTTGCATTACAAGATTCGCTTTTATTTGTGCTAGTAGTGGATTGTTCAATACTGAGTTGATATGCATTACATAAGGGGCAATTGTGTCCCCTGGTTGTCAGCTGTGTTAGAACCTTTTCTTGAAAAACTATAAGCCAGATAGCCAGGAGAATACTCTCTTTACCTACTCAACAATTGGGGTATTGGCTAAACCCCGCCTGCTCCTGTGATCTTGCGACTGTAACGCTCACCTGATTCCAGTAGAGGCGCCGGTCTTGACTGGGCGTATACCGTATCTTCAAAGGTGATGTGTAACACACGGCTGGCTCTTTGGGCTGGACCTCTGTGCACTGTATGTTTGACTCGAAGGGTAAGATGTCTGCAGATAGAAAATATGGGATTAATGAACTGGGTTATTGAATGTCTCTCTCTTCTTCCCTTTCTCTTCTCCTGTAGAACCCCGAAGGTTAACGCTCTCACCTTAGGTAAGTGAACGCCGTGCTCTCCATCTGCCTCGGGGCAGGGTGCTGTAACCAGTTTCTTCACTGGATAAGGGGAGCAGGCCTCTTGACTTCAGAGGACTGCTGTCCTTCGTTTACTGCACGAACGGTAAGTTTCGAGTAATTCTAATGTCTTTAAAGTCTTTAGTAATGATGTCTCTTGTTTTGCAGGGTTCCGGCGATGGTGGATGACGGGCTGAAGTGAGTTGAAGATGGAGCCCGTGTGATGAATAGAAGCGCCTGGAAGCACGTAAGTAAGCGCTTGTTGCCTGCTTCACGATGCGCTCTAACTGTCTTTTTATTTTGCAGGTACAAGTTCGGAGTGGCTGCAGGGTGCCGGATTACCCACTGGGTTAGATGTGGAAAGGAGTAATGGCACGTGAGTATTAAAGTTCCCCAATGTCTTTAAACGCACCTTGTTTTGTCTTTCAGATGCGGGATGCAGCGCCGAAGGCCTCCGGAGCGTGCGAAGAGTTGGTAAGCTTTTGTCTTGCAGATGCCGGAATGCAGTGTGAAGTCCTCCGGAGCGCACGAAGAGTAGGTAAGCCTTTGTCTTTCAGAATGCAGCGCGAGGCGTTGGTGACAGCCGATGGCCCAGGTAAGTGAAGAGCTGTCACTGAAGACCGTAATGCTAACCTGTTCTTTCTTGTCTTTATAGGTGTTGCTGAAGACTGGATTCAGGATGGTGAGCCTTTTTCCTTAGGCCCAGGATCAGATGCAGAAGACACGATGAGCGTTCTGCTGCAGAGGATGCAGAATAACGCAAAGCAAGATTCATCCATCGGGTGTGGTTTAAATAGCCTCCTGTAGTGCTTAGGTGTCTCCTTCCACAGCCACGCCTAGGTAAGAAAAGAGTTCCTGCTTTCCAGAAGAGTTCCAGTGTTCTGAACCTAGGGAGTGGCTCCTGCCCCACCCAACAGGAAAAGTAGTTCCAAACAGAAGAGGATCAGAGGCTCAACTGGCAGGCAAGTAAGCAGCATGGTCTGCTGCAGGTAAGTCCACCCAAGCATTATGAGCCCGGCGCTTCCAGCGCTGGGACTGGGCATATTTATGAGCCTGGTGCCACTGGCGCCAGGACTGGGTCCAAAAGGTCCCAATTGGGACTGGTTGGCACTCGGAACCTGGGTTATGAATCTGCTTCCAAGGGAGTTGGGAAAACCCTGACCTTTTGGAAGCAGAGATCATGACAGTACCCCCCTCAAGGCCCCTCCCAAACCGGGCTTCTCCGGGGGTTTTGGCTTGTCAGGAAATGTTCGGTGAAATCTTTTGATTAGGCGAGGAGCGTGGACATATTCAGCAGGTTCCCAGGATCTCTCTTGGGGGCCGTAGCCTTTTCAGTCAATTAGGTAAAATAGTTTAGATTTGGAGATCTTGGAGTCCAGAATGCTTTTGACTTCAAACTCGAGTTCCCCATCAACTAGGATAGGTTTTGGAGATTTAGTTAGTCGGGTTTGAGGTTGCACGGGTTTTAATAGAGAGACGTGGAAGACCGGATGTATCTTCATGTGCGGGGGCAAGTCCAACTTGACCGCTACTGGGTTTACTATGGTAGTGATGGAATAGGGACCAAGGTATCTTCGGTTGAATGTGCGTGGCCCTTTTAGAGGTAGATATTTGGTGGATAACCAGACTTCATCCCCTACTCGATATTGAGGGGCTTCCTTCCGATGTTGATCTGCTCCTTTCTTGTATTGTTCTTTAGCCCTTTGAAGGTGAGAAACAGCTTCCTTAAAGGCTTGGGTGATTGTAGAATGCAGGTAGTCTACTGCTGGTGTTTCAAGATCTTGGAGGGGATCCAACTCCGAGGTTCGAGGGTGACGGCCGTACAAAAGAAAAAACGGGGTTTTCCCAGTTCCCGAATGGACAGAGTTATTGTAGGCATATTCGGCTATCCAAAGGATGTCTTTCCAAGTTTTTTCAGTTTGTTGCAGCATGCAGCGTAAATACTGTTCCAGAGTTTGATTGGTCCTCTCGGTTTGTCCGTCGGTCTGAGGGTGGTGACTGGTCGATAGTCTCACATCAATTTGAGCCGACTGACAGCAACTTCGCCAAAAATGAGAAATAAATTGACTACCTCGATCCGAAATTAGAACCAAAGGAAAACCGTGCAGTCGGACGATGTTTTCGAGAAATTCTCGGGCCAGAGTTGCTGCTGTTGGCAAGCCTTTGAGCGGAATGAAATGCGCCATCTTGGAGAATAAGTCCACGATTACTAGAATCGTATTGTATCCGGAGCATGGAGGTAGATCGGTGATAAAGTCCATAGAAAGCGTATGCCAAGGGCGAGGTGGGATGTCAATAGGGCGTAAGAGGCCTGCTGGTCTTTCCTTTTGACTCTTGTTTTGGGCGCATACTCCACAGGACATTATAAAGTCTCTGATATCTTTTTTCCAAGACGGCCACCAGAAGTAGCGCTTGATCTTTTCTGAGGTCTTGGCTATACCGGGATGTCCTTCCATTAAAGAATCGTGATAACAAGAGATTACTTCTTTCTGTAAATCTGTGCTGGGTAGGTATAATCGTTCTTGGAAATACAATAAGTTGTCCTTTACTGCAAAGTCCTTTCCTTGCAGATGCCAATTCTGTATGTCTGCTGGAGTTACAAGTTGCCTGGCTTTATCCTTAACTTCCTCTATGGATTGTGTGGCGATTACACCCAGAATTCTTTGTTCGGGAATGATTGGTACAGGTTTAGGGTTGATCAAGTGTTCTTCCACTCCCATCCGAGAAAGGGCATCAGCTTTACCGTTTTTTGTACCAGGTCGATAGGTAATTATGAAGTCAAACTCGGCAAAGAATAATGCCCAACGGAGTTGTCTAGAGGATTGGGCTTTTGCGGTTTTCAAATATTGCAGGTTTCGGTGATCCGTAATCACAGTAACGGTGTGTCGGGCCCCCAGCAGATAATGCCGCCAAGCCTTTAAGGCAGACTTGATAGCCAGAAGTTCCTTGTCAGTAATCGTGTAATTGATTTCAGGAGGCGAGAATTTGCGGGACCAAAATGCCACGGGATGCAACTGATTGGTTACCGGGTCCTTTTGTGATAGAACTGCCCCCATGGCAAGGCTTGAAGCATCAGTTTCCACGATGTAGGGGAGTTCGGGGCGAGGGTGTTTTAAGATTGGTGCAGAGATAAATTTAGTCCTCAAATCCTGGAAAGCTTGTTCCGCCTCGGTAGACCATTCAAAACGTTTGTTTTTCTTTAACAAGGCAGTGATGGGCTGGACTATTCGAAAGAATTCGGGGATAAACCTGCGGTAAAAGTTAGCGAAGCCTAACATGCTTTGCACACCTTTTACGGAGGATGATGATGGCCATTTGAGAACTGCATCGACCTTCTTTGAATCCATACGCACTCCGCCAGGTGATAATATGAATCCCAAGAATTCAACTTCAGTCACGTTGAAAACACATTTTTCCAACTTAGCGAAAAGTTTGTGTTGACGCAATCTTTCGAGGACCATTTTCACGTGTTTCCGATGTTCAGATTCCGATGAAGAATAAACGAGGATGTCGTCAATGTAAACAACAACACACACATCTATGAGCTCTCTGAGGACATCGTTCATAAAATATTGAAAGGCAGCCGGGGCATTGCAAAGTCCGAAGGGCATGACCTGATATTCAAATAGCCCATACTTGGTGCGGAAGGCCGTCTTCCATTCATCGCCCTCTTTTACTCGTACCAAGTGGTAAGCTCCTCTAAGATCCAGCTTTGTATATATGCATGCTTTTCTGACTTGGTCCAGGAGTTCAGGGATCAAAGGTAACGGATATCTATTCTTAACGGTTATCTGGTTCAGGGAGCGATAATCTATACAAGTTCTAAGGTCTCCTTCCTTTTTTGGAACGAAGAACAAAGCTGAAGAAGCAGGGGACTTGGAAGGACGAATAAACCCATTTGCCAGGTATTGATCCAGGTATTGTCGAAGGTGAAGGTTCTCAGGCTCGGTGAGGGCATAAATTCTACTACAAGGAGGAGTAGATCCAGGTATCAGGTCTATCTGGCAGTCATAAGACCTATGAGGAGGTAGGGAGTTAGCCTGATCCTTCCGGAAAACATCTTGGTATTCTAGGTATTCGGGAGGTAACTGGGGAGTCTCTGAAGAAATTGCTGCCAGTGCAACACCAGGTGGAGGGTGACAAGTAGAGACACATTCTTGAAACTGGACCGTTCTTGCTCGCCAATCGATCAGAGGATTGTGTTTCTCTAACCAAGGTATTCCTAGAATAATCTGAAACTGAGGGGCCTTGATCAGATCGAACACGATCTTCTCATGGTGTCCATCTTGACTTATTAGCGTCACTTCTTGAGTGGTATGCGTTACTGGCCCGGAGGCTATCTCCGTACCATCCACCGTTGTAATGACGTCCTTTACAGCCTTGGGACAAAGAGTTAGATTCATCCTCAAAACCATTTCATGATCCACATAATTGCCGATGGCACCGCTGTCGACGTAAGCTTCAATTGCATGTAATCGATCCGGATTATCAGGGCTAATGAGGACCATAGGTATCACGAAATGCGAGGTCACGGAACTGGTTTTCACGCTCGGCAAGAGGACCTCTATTCTTGTCGGGCGAGGTCGTTTCCCTGCTCAGAGTTTGTAACTTTGGTAACTGCAGCTCCTACTGCCTTCTTAGCAGGTTTCACCGGACAGTCTCGAAGAAAGTGCCCTGAGTTTCCGCAATAGAGGCATAATTGCAACTGTTTTCTCCTTTCCCGCTCCTTTTGTGTCAGAGGACCTTTCAGACCCCCTATTTGCATGGGTTCCCCGGAGTCTACTCCTTTGGAAGGAGTTGGCGGTTTGGAAAATACTCGAGCATCAAACTTGGAACGATCGGCCTTCCTGTTCTGCAGTCTGTGATCTATTTGAACGACTAAGTCTATATAGTCCGAACAATCTTGTGGGGGATTCACTAATTGGGCTAACACATCTTTGAGCTCTCCACGTAGACCTCTATAAAACAGCGTAATCCTTTTGTCCTCAGGCCATTGAGTTTCCACTATCAGTCTGTTGAAAGACGCAATATAAGCCAAAAGGTCTTGATTACCTTGTCGCAACGAAAGAAGCTCATTGTCCAAGGCCTGCCCCTGTGAATGTCTTGTGAACAGTTTTTCCATACTGAGCTGAAAAGCTTGCAAATCATGGAGGACCGGATCATCTTGATTTACTAGAGGGATCGACCAGTCTGCCGCATTGCCACTAAGGTAGGAAAGCACAAAAGCTACTTTAGCTTGATCAGTTGGAAAGGCTGCTGGCCGGCATAAGAAATGCAACCGGCACTGATTGATAAATACTGCAAACCTCTTTGGGTCACCAGAAAATCGTTCGGGCGGAGCCAGAGGTACATTCCCAGGTAGGTTGATCTGCACTGGATTCATAGAGGATGTAGAAGGAAGATTTCCCCCAGATGCGGGTAACGGGGTCTGTCCGGCTTGTGTCTGTAGCAATTGTCTAGCGAGATCATCTGTTCGCTCCTTGGAAATAATCAGTTCCCTTCTTAGAGCGTTCGTTTCCTGACGGGCTGCATGCACTTCTGCCCTTAGTTCCCCAAGTAACTGGGCTAGTTGGTCGGTATCCGAGGTTTCCATAGCGCCTGGACGGGAGTTTTGTGGTAGGCTTTGCGTTCTGTAACGCTCACCTGATTCCCGTAGAGGCGCCGGTCTTGACTGGGCGTATACCGTATCTTCAAAGGTGATGTGTAACACACGGCTGGCTCTTTGGGCTGGACCTCTGTGCACTGTATGTTTGACTCGAAGGGTAAGATGTCTGCAGATAGAAAATATGGGATTAATGAACTGGGTTATTGAATGTCTCTCTCTTCTTCCCTTTCTCTTCTCCTGTAGAACCCCGAAGGTTAACGCTCTCACCTTAGGTAAGTGAACGCCGTGCTCTCCATCTGCCTCGGGGCAGGGTGCTGTAACCAGTTTCTTCACTGGATAAGGGGAGCAGGCCTCTTGACTTCAGAGGACTGCTGTCCTTCGTTTACTGCACGAACGGTAAGTTTCGAGTAATTATAATGTCTTTAAAGTCTTTAGTAATGATGTCTCTTGTTTTGCAGGGTTCTGGCGATGGTGGATGACGGGCTGAAGTGAGTTGAAGATGGAGCCCGTGTGATGAATAGAAGCGCCTGGAAGCACGTAAGTAAGCGCTTGTTGCCTGCTTCACAATGTGCTCTAACTGTCTTTTTATTTTGCAGGTACAAGTTCGGAGCGGCTGCAGGGTGCCGGAATACCCACTGGGTTAGATGTGGAAAGGAGTAATGGCACGTGAGTATTAAAGTTCCCCAATGTCTTTAAACGCACCTTGTTTTGTCTTTCTGATGCGGGATGCAGCGCTGAAGGCCTCCGGAGCGTGCGAAGAGTTGGTAAGCTTTTGTCTTTCAGATGCCGGAATGCAGTGTGAAGACCTCCGGAGCGCACAAAGAGTAGGTAAGCCTTTGTCTTTCAGAATGCAGCGCGAGGCGTTGGTGACAGCCGATGGCCCAGGTAAGTGAAGAGCTGTCACTGAATACCGTAATGCTAACCTGTTCTTTCTTGTCTTTATAGGTGTTGCTGAAGACTGGATTCAGGATGGTAAGCCTTTTTCCTTAGGCCCAGGATCAGATGCAGAAGACACGATGAGCGTTATGCTGCAGAGGATGCGGAATAATCCAAAGCAAGATTCATCCATCGGGTGTGGTTTAAATAGCCTCCTGTAGTGCTTAGGTGTCTCCTTCCACAGCCACGCCTAGGTAAGAAAAGAGTTCCTGCTTTCCAGAAGAGTTCCAGTGTTCTGAACCTAGGGAGTGGCTCCTGCCCCACCCAACAGGAAAAGTAGTTCCAAACAGAAGAGGATCAGAGGCTCAACTGGTGGCAAGTAAGCAGCATGGTCTGCTGCAGGTAAGTCCACCCAAGCATTATGAGCCTGGCGCTTCCAGCGCTGGGACTGGGCATATTTATGAGCCTGGTGCCACTGGCGCCAGGACTGGGTCCAAAAGGTCCCAATTGGGACTGGTTGGCACTCGGAACCTGGGTTATGAATCTGCTTCCAAGGGAGTTGGGAAAACCCTGACCTTTTGGAAGCAGAGATCATGACAGCGACCCATGAATCCTACTAGCATGCTCAAAAGACAATAGAGTTTGGCATGGTTACTTCCACACCTAGAGCCAACCACGATTTTACCTAAAATAATATAGAATACATAAAAATGACACATTTCACAGTTTTCTAGTTGAATTGCTACATTACAAAGCCAAACCCAGCATGAGTGGTCCTCTCAAAAAGCAGAGAATATCAAATATTATTCAACACATAAAACACAAAGGAATCCTCAAAGACACCACATAATCAAGGTTTTGTTCATGATCCGTAGCATGCATTTTCTCTGATTTTTTAAAATTCCGATTCTTGCAGTCAGGACTTTAAAACTACTTTCTTCCATGCCTTTCCAAAATATGAGGCTATTAATTTAGTCCATGATTTTGATCATACTAGATTGCTGGAATCAATCATGGCCAACACCACACAAATCTATTACGTACAGAATCGCAGAGTACCTAAAAACAAAAATAAATCCCCAAACAGACACCTACACCAGTCACATTAGTTGTACTCTTCTATTGGACGTAGAGCCAAAGGGGCAAATAACTGTTCCTCTGCTGCCAAGGATATTAACAGGCAGAGAATTCCCTCTGTAGAAAGTCAACATAGTAGTTCTCCAACTTGCATGAAAAATACCGAACCAACTCAAACAGACATAGAATGCTCCCCAGTAATTAAGTCCTAGGCCTATCCTGAGCTACAGATGTATTCCCCACAGGAGAGGAATAATCAGAACACAGGATTAGGTTCGTAGAAGTATCCAAATCAGAATCTTTCCCAAGCAAGAAATCTGTCACATTTTCCTTCCTAGGAGCAACTAGCAAGAACACCTTCCTCTTCCACCTAGTAGGTGCTAGGACAACACATCCAAATACAAGGGTAAGTAGAAACCACGTTATCTGTGTAACAACATTATCAAGACTACCCAACCTACTCCCCTATAGTAGATATAGTCATAATCTGAGGGAGGAATAGAAGTATGATGTATGACAGCAATCAAGAGCACATGGAAAATATCTCTCAAATAGAGCAAGAGTTAAAACAATTGACACTGATCATTTGTCAGTTTATGAAGGCCCAACAGACAAACCCTAGTACCAACGCCCCCCAAAGTAATGATGAAAGTGAATCAGTGATTCAAATTGGACATGGGTAGAAGGAAAATAGTCTACATAAAAATGTGCAAGGGAACAGGAAGAAGGGGGATGGTGTAACGTATATGTCAATTCCTAAAAGAGGCTGAAAGACAGGTTGAAACCAGCAGCAACACCCCTTTATCCTTTCATTCAAAACAAAGTCAAAGCAAAAAAGTGAGGATTATTGAAGATAACAAATTAACAATCACCTTTAAGAGAGAGGAGTACTTTGTTTAGACAGCACAGGATGTTTTTCTCTCTCATAAGTGCATTCCCAACTAAAAAAGATGGAGGAAGCCTGAATAGAAATAACCATTAAAAAATACAATTATAGAGGAAAACCCTAGACACAAGATACAAAATAAAGAAACAAAAAATATGTTACTTAACAACCCAAAAATAAGGTACACCTTTTTTCCAGAAAATTCTTTAGACTGTGTTGCAAGTGGGTGCAATGATATGAAAACTGAGGAGAGGGACGAGGCTTCTGTTTTATTCCTGTTTTAAAATGTGTTTTTTGCATACAGACTCTTTGACAAACCCACCTGAAATTCATCTCAGGGGAGATGCCTACATGGCTGAGATGCACAATCAAGATTATGAAATTACCAACCTGAGGAATGCATTTGGATCTGGCTACTAATTCCCACCTCATCTGTAAGTTTAAGTGAAAGGAGAGAGCTGTTTTGCACTGATCCAAGTTCAGGGACAGTGTGACTTAGTGGTTCTTGTGCATACAGGGTCTCAAACCATTCTGATATCAAAGGAAGTCCTTGAAACCCTAAACCTTGGATGGGGCAAGAATTGTTACATCACCATCAATCCCCTTATTGGAGAACTGCACAATTTTGATGTAGAAAAATTACAGTGGAAGAAATTATAGAATTAGAACTCAAAATAAGTTAACACCGCTACAAACAACTTGCAGAAATGCAACAAATAGGTAGAATTTTAAAGGCCCATTTAATTACAAAACTATTCATAATTCAGATACCATGGGGGTCATTGCGACCTGGGCGCAAAAGGATACCGGGCACCGGTAATGACACCGGTGCAGGTAATCCCTTTGTGCCCTATTCCAAGGTCCCTTTGCGGGTCCCTCCCTTAACAACTGGTTTTACCAGGCGTTAAGGACGGGACCCGCAAAGGGATAACGGGGTCAATAACGGTACCGCAATTTACGGTACCGTTATTGACGCCTTCCCATTGATCCCTATGGGGGATCAAATGGGAATGGGGAGTGGCTTTTCAAATGGGGAGTTACTGGTCCCGCCAAGGACGGACTGGACCGGTAAGTCCCCATACCACCAAGTCGGAGGCGGTACCGGTATTGGTGCTAGTCATGGCGCTAACAGCGCCATGACTAGCACCAACCTCGGAATGAGGGCCCATATGTGTCAGTGAATTATGAAGTACATTTTCTGGTTAATTATGCAATTCCTGATCAAAAAGAACATAAATATGTGTTAAGAAAATGTGTATTTCTTGATATAATTTATAAATATTTAATAATTTTTATTTGTTATAGGATCAAAAGGCACCTCTTTGGAATCAGCACAGTACCCTTCCAACCCGACCTCACCTTCAGGGGCCCATGACCCCATGGCAACCCGTACACCCCAAGGAGGTCACACAGGAACCAGACCTGCTGGTACGGCAGAAGAGTGCACTGCTGGAGAACAATGGTGTCACCAGGAAGGTGCCAGGCACTCGGCAAGGCACACCATGGGACCCAGACGGGAAGAAGGAGATGCCAATCCCCAAGAGCTGTTCAGTTTACCCACTCTCAAACGTGGTGAACCATGGGAGGAAGGAGGTAGGGCTTAAGGTTTTTTTCTGCCCGTCCCTCCTATGCCCTCATAATAAGGTAAGTGGATTGGTCAGGGAACAACAGCCAATCACAGGAAGGAAGGGACATTTAAGCAAGAGGAAACCGTTTAGTGGTATCGGTTGTAAGGTTGAGGTCAGAGGTGGAAAGAGGAGGACCAAGAGATCAGCAGGAAAATGGAGATGTTTGGAGAGCAGGGTACTGGTGTGTGGATATGCAAAAGTGAGAGCAGAACATAAAGTAGTGGGAATAGGAGCTAGTAGTAGTGAGTGGCAGTAGTGGTGAGAGGTAGTAGTGGTGGGTGGTAGTAGTAGTGAGTGGCAGTAGTGGTCAGAGGTAGTAGTAGTTGGGAGTATTCATGAGATGGAGAGGTATTAGAAGAGAAGAGAAGTGGCAGTAGCAGAGACGATGTAGTAGTAATTCGAGAAGTGGAGAAGTGCTACTAGTAGAGAGGCAGTAGTAGTGGTAGAAGAGGAGTAGTAGTAGTAGAAGACTGATAGTTGCAGATAGGTGGAAGAGTGGTAGTAGCAATGAGATGATATAAATAGTAGTAGAAGAGGTGCAGTAGTAGCAGAGGATTGGTAGTACTGAAGGAATAGTATCAGTGGAGGGGTGGCAGTAGTGGAGAAGTGATAGAAGTGGAGTACTGGTAGGAGGAGAGAGTATCAGTAGTACTAAGTGTGAAAAAAGTAACACTTAAGGTAGGAGATAGGAAGGCAGAGTGAAATATCGTAGCAGATGAAGGTCACAGTAGATGAGGAGGAACGGGAAGGTGGAATCATAGAAGGGTGAGGTGCAATTGTGCATGTTTGGTGAGTGCTTTCAACAGAATGAGTGTGAGGCACCATCCCTAGCCCCTTTTGAACACTAAGTAGAGTTAGGGTAGGGGCAGTTGGAAAGCATTTATGGAGACAGTGAGCCAACAACTACAGTCCAAAACAGTAGTGGTTACAGAGTGAGAGAGAGAGGGACGGCCCTAGCACAAACTTCCCAAACCCATGATTGCGATGATCATTTGCCAAGTGCATCCAAGCTCACCTCTGTAAAAGCTGAGAATAAACACCCTTGAATCTTCTAAGGGAACCAGAGGTGTTTCTTTCATGATGCCCCATCACACAGCATCCAATAATGACCTTGTTTAGGAAAAACATATTTGAATAGAAATAAACACTCACTTGCAAGGGCAGGAAGTAAAGATGTTAGACTCTTACTCTGATCCGATTAAAAAAGTTCATTAGTGATATCAGGCCAATCATACAATGGAAAATAGCTGTAACCGATTAAATGTAAGCAGGAGATGTAAGAAGAATAAAAAAAGTCTAAACCTAATGGGCAGGATGAGAGATCATTTTATTCTTGAAAGTTATACAGATAATTTTACTGGGAAAGTAATTTCTCTTGATTCCAGAGCACGAGGGAAGTTGCACACGGAGACAGAAGAAGGAAGGAGTTTGTGGTACCTTATTACATAGATCCAAAGGATGAGAAAGAAAATTAGATGACCTGTTAGCCAGTGACTTGCTGCTCCATTTAGGATAAAAGGGGGCAGTGCCAATCGAAGGGTACGGAGAGATTGATCTCTGATGCTGATTCCTGTCCAGAGGACTTCTTTTTAACTTCTGAAAATATAAGTCAACACATGCCTATTTTCTGTAATTATATGCTACATTCCTTTAAAAATTAAATATTGGAAAGGGGCACATTCCCCTCTGTAGACAAAATAAATTATTTAATTTGCTTTGTATGTTTCAGAAAGGAAAACCCTCCAGGAATCTGTACCCTAAAATGATTAAGGAGTCACAGATTTGACAAAGGAATTTCAATACCTATGGTTTGTAAACACCTTACACAATTATTGTCCCAAATCAATATTTCTTTTTCTAGTGTTTAAATTAGGAGAAGGCTTTGTTAAGGGAATAGGATCACAGGAACTAATGGGTCAAATCAATTTCCCTTCTCACATGCCCTTCACTCCAAGAAAAAACCCATTAATAGTTGTATTTTGTTAAATCGTATTCAAATACAGATATAATTATAAAGGCAACATTTAATTTCTAGTTCAGCAAACATTGTCACCAATGTTCCCTCTGAGCTGTGCACATGCGTGCTTGCCCAGATTCCTTCTGGGTGCCGCCCAGAAGAATTTTAGCAGCATACACAGACAATTGGCAACTATTCAAAACAATTTAATAAGGCACAAGCCATAGTAGGTACCTAATATATGCTTTCTCTCAAAATGAAGATAGGTTATACAAACTATTCTGATCCAGCCTATTTAGATTGCCCTACTATGCAAGCTTGACCTTAAAAACCTAAAACCCTAAAAATAGAATACACCCACAACAGGTGAGAAACGAATATGAAAAAGTGGCTCCATGAACAGAACATATAACTAAGATATGCCTGCATACATTAACCAAATTATCTTCCCTCCTCGCCCATGACTCCCATACTTGACTTTATCACACTTATACTGTGTGACTCGTACTCCACCCCAGGCCACATGCATATATTACCAGACAATGTTGATTCTGCCTATATTAGCTCTGCAAATGTTTAACAGACTTAGGTCCAAGTTTTGTTTCATGTTTGTTATAATATGAATGACGTTCAAGCACAAGCATTTCAGTTACTCATGGTGCCTTTGCAAATACATTACGCAAACTATGTAACCCAGACGTCAGCTCAAATATTAGATACTGACTGTAGATAAGCAGTCTACTAAGATGTGTAACCTCATCCCATGCTTCCTATTTTTTGTACATATGTTACACAAGCACTTTGAAACGCCTTTTTGCAAGTTAATGCATTATAAAACTCAAATAATTTGCCCTCTAAGGATTTTGAGTTGGCAAATGCCATGCTTAGCGTCACCTACTTTAGCATTGCTTACATTATCCTGCAAGTGGCGAGCAACATTGCAATATCATTTACTTGGCCAGCAAGGTACAATTGGTATGGACTTTGCCTGGCATTATTTGTATATATAAAATGAGGGCAACAATATTCAGATACCTAGAATGTTTTTCCCACAATCTGCAACCTTTCCAAATATTCAGAGTTCCATGGGTCATAGAGCTTAACAAATCATATGGTAACTCGTTGCTTTACAAAAATGGTCTCAATGAGCACTTGAATAGCCTACCCAACAATTGAAATGCGGGGTATGTTGCAAACAATCTTGTATGCACTTCAAAGTAATTGTGCACATGCAGATTCATGCAATTTTTTAAAAGAAACTGCTCATGATATTGTGAGGCCTTAAATAGGATTTACTTGTAAAGTATTGTGGGTATTGTAAGAGTGCAGGAATAAGGTTCACACACAAGTGGGGCATTGTTGTTATAAACTTATATTCATAAACGTAAACGGGTTAGAGAAAAGCCTTTTCTAACCCTAAGAGGGATTTCCCTGCCTCAAAGAAAACTAAGGAAAACTGTCAGAATGTCCAAATAAAAATAGTCTGTCACTGTTGTGTCCCAAAACCCTACTTCTGACCCTAACACTATTAACTAATGACTAACATGCAAGGGCTCCAAAATCCAAACAAATCTAGTAATGACAGCTCTTGCTACTTCAAAGTCTCCACTGTTCAAAGGAAAAACAAATGTTCAGCTTCTTAACAATCAGGGTTTGACTTTAACTGGTTACTCTGAGACCTTCACGTGGGTGAGAGTCAATGACTTGCAAAGCTGCATCACAAAACATGGATTTATTCTCTTGGCAACATATTTATTTCTTTTTATTTATTTAATTGTTTTTTATAATGTGCCTAATAACGTACCTGAGTTTGGTTTCTAAGCGCGGATCCGGTATTCAAACCTCTGTTGCTCTGCGTGGCCTTGCTTACAAGACCAGTGGGCTGCCCCTGTGCTATCCTCCGTTTTCACACACTTCCTTCAAACACAGTCTTGGTTTTTCATAGGGTGCCAAACCCTCTTACTTGATCCTTATATGGGTGTGGGTTATATACTCGCTATGTGGCAACTGCATGACTTGGTTTACTCTCCTGCCAAGTACGTCTGCCCTTTTCAAACATTTCAGTACACCCTAGGGTCCCGGACCCCAGTGGCGGCTGGTGAGTTTTAAAGCTGGTGGGGCGTAAAGTTCCCAGGTGGAATTTGGGAGCGAGTGCAAGCAGCGCGCAAGCCCGCACCACCCAAGGAGGGTGTGGGAGGGTTCTCCCCGCAAAACATTTTGAAAAATGGCCTCCAAAATGTGCCATTTACTGTCCAAAACCCACCGAAAAATGACATAAAATGCATTAGGTTTTACCTACTAATGGTGGTACATTATTATTACGTGTGCAAGTGTGATGGTGTATTTTACAGCAGCTTGTATTAAGAATCGCTGGTACTATGATGTATGCATAAAGAAATTCATCATTATATAGTCAGTAATGATGGAAAAATATCATTTTGTCATGCTGTTACTGGCATTCATATGCATTCATCCTCTCACTTCTAAGGCCACTTCTACTCCTCCTACTCCTCCTGTTCTCTGTGGCCCCGGTCTTCTATTTCTCAGGCCTATTACATTCCTAGCCCTCCCCTTTTCTATAACCCCTGTCCTCTACCTTTCAGGCCTCTTCCACTCCTAGCCCCCACACCCCCTTCTCTGTACCCACGTACTGTACCTCCTAGCCCTTTGTACCCCCGTTCTCTTTCACCTGGCTCTGAAATATCCCATAAGGTGGGCGCAGCTGCACTCAACAAAAGCACTTAAATAATTCAAAGATGTGTTGGAAACAGATATATCTGCTTAAAAGTGTGCTTTTGCTTTAACAAACACTTTTGCAATTTGATTCACATTTTTCTTAAAATGAGCAAAAGTGTTGATAGAATGCATTTTCCTAACCAAGACACCATTTCATCAAAAAATAAACCTCAAACTTGCGTTGCATTTCTGGTCTTCCAATGAATCGATGTGAGCAATCGCCTCCCAGTCCCGACCCTAACCCAGGAAACCGTGAACCCCCATTTGTCTGCATCAACAAAATCTGGGTTCATCCCGCCGTGAGAAAGAGGGGCTGACAGGGGAGGAGGGGTAAGCAAACCCTTCACAAACTACATCCTCTACAAAAGATCATAAAACAGCATATGGAGAACAGAAGAATAACTCATCTAAATAAAATTCAAGTCAACAGGGGCTCTGACCGTTCTGTCGAGCACAACAGACACCACAAGCTATGTCTGCCAAGAACTTATTAGATATAGTTCAAATAAGCAAAAAACATATGTTCCCAAAAGTTTCCCTCTGTCGGGTAGGGCTATTACACTAAACTCTATTAAATTATACTGGCTATTATGTAGATGGTACATCATTATTATTATTATCAATGATGATGTAGGATCTGGGGCAGATTAGATAGCGTTTTGTGCACTTCTTAGGGGCTTCAGTGGCAGTGCAGGGTTGCATCACTTACGCATAGCTGCAGCAGCGACGTGAAAGGTGCGACGGGAGTTGCTTGGCGGGATTCGGGAAGGACCACCCTGCCTATGTGTCCGGCATTGCTGGTCATTCAAATCCCTCAACATTCTACATGCACCATGCCATGGAAACACAGGGCAGTTTTCGTAAGCACGCCACTTAAGGTCCCGCGGGCGCCCCTTTTAAGACCTGCTCTTCAAATATAAGACTGTGTAATACTCATTTTACCTACCCCCAATTTAATTCGTCAGGGTTCACCAAGTGCATTAGCGAACAAATGCACTTTCAACCCGCTACCTTCCCATTTCGCACAAACTCACACCAGCAGCTTTCAGTGACTGATATATTCCTCCATACCCAATCCGCCTCCCTGAAAATTTACCATTTCCAAAAATATTCCAGCCCTTTGTACTATTCCCTATCTCCAGAAGGACGCCTGATGGTAACCGCATGCACTGCTTTGCCAAAAGCTGCGCACGTTATACTGGAAAAGTCTCTCATGTTAAATAGCAAAGCAGGATCCTCACAGCCGCACCCTTTCAACTCAGACACTCACATGGAGCTTTTTTAAATCCCCGCTTTGAGGCCATAAAAGACTCCAGTCAGAAATTAAATAGTTATAATTAGACATACCACTGCTACTGCTACCTGGGTCACTTCGATGACAGTGTATAGCACACGGAAGAGACCCAGGCCAGCCGCTGAGCCGCTAAAAGACATTCAAGGCCTCGACAACATGATAGGTGTCTTTTACTCGGGAGGACACAGCATACATCTCTCACTGAGAGTCAGGTAGAGGTAGGCCAAGTGTCCCGCGGCCGCCATTAAGTTTTAGTTAAGGAAACTGTCTTCTTAGAAGACTAATCGTTTCCTTAACTGAAACCTAATGGCGGCTGCGGGACACTCAGCCTACATCTCAGTTTTAGTTAAGGTTAAGGAAACTCTTAGTCTTCTTCGCCAATGCGGCATGGAAGACTAAGAGTTCACTTAACTAAGAAGCCAACACAAACACAATTTATATGCTCACTTACCTGGGGCTGCAGCAGCACACGTCCGTCCGTGGATGGGCCTGGTTCTGGGCCTGGGTCACTGCGACGACGAGTCCTCGACCACCACACCAGCAAGCAACTAGGATCAGATGGAAAGAACGAGAAGAAGGTGAGGCACACTGTGTGCCCATGACCGTCACCCGACTCCACCCACACGGATTGTCATTGGCTGGTAGACAGCCAATGACAATCCAACACAACCTGTTGCTATGGTCCTGCATGGCCTGCAATGCTAGCACAGGAGTCAGGTTTCCTCTACTGCTGCGCTGTTTGCGCAGAATACCGACAGTGAGGGGCCACCATTCCACCGCCCCGACAGCCTCCCAAATGTGGGAATGGGATACGTAAAGTGCGTGGAGCTCAGAGCTCCACGCACTCTACATGGTAGAATATGGACGTAGTCTACGTAGATACGGACGCGCCCCGCTGCTCTAGGTTGGGCAGGAGCAGGCCTGGCAGCCCAGCATACTGCAGACATAGCGGCAGATTAATAAATAAATAATCTGCCGCTCTGCAAAAATTGATTAAATTAATTCCAGCACAGCAAAAAGAGTTGTCTCTTCTTCTTTCTGTGGTGGGGAGGGGGGGGCGGCGCCCCCCCGCCCTAAGTAAGCAGCCGCCACTGCCGGACCCTCTTGTGCTTTCATATGGGTGTGGATCCCAGACATGCAACGTGGCAACGGCATGACTTGGTTTACTCTCCTGCCAAGTAAATCTGCCCTTTTCAAATGCCTCAATATTCTTCAGGGTCCCAGATCCTTGTGTGCCTTTCGGAACTTTGAATATGTGGTTTTCTTTCTCTCTCTTCAGTTACTTTTAGGGTCCCAGACCCTCTTCTTTTCTGTTTCTCCTGGGGCTGCATGTCTTCGATTTGCACGTGGAATAAGGATCTCTTGCGAGGCTCCGGTAGCTCTCATGGGTTTGTCTTCACTGCTCGTCACTTTGCTGCTTTTGGCGTTCTTTTGTGAATGGCTCAGCTCTGCATTGCAGTTCTTTGGTTTGAGGAAAGCTCAGGGTTTACCTCGGGTACTTGCTGGTAGTGTCCCTTCTTCCTGGACTTCCAGCACTTTACCTTGGTCTTTCTTGCGTGGCATCTCCCCCTTATTTACCAGACTTGCAAATCCGTTTTTTGAGGCTGCTTGTCAGCTCCCAGCAGCTCTTGACTTTCCTCCTCAGAGGATAGCTCTCCCTCTCTGTTTCACCTGAAAGGGATTTGAACACCTGCACCCCTCCTGCACATCATTCTGGTATTCTAGTGAGACCTGAGATAATAGGTTGACTGGCTGTACAATAAAGAATGTTGTCCCTATCTAAACATAAGGAAGAAGGGTTGGTCTTTGGTAAGAAGGGTGTTTAATGTAAAGGTGGAGTATACTGCGTTCTTTGGGATGGGTCATCCATAATCCCATAAGGGGATTCTTCTCTCATGTGATCATTCCCCTGTGTCCCTCCCTCAGGGCGACTATTGTACTATGGATGCCCCACCCTGGCCCCATGGGAAAGGTCTCCCCATAGGGGAGAAGGGAATACATACTCAGATTTGTCACAGTATGCAAATATCCCAGTTAGTGTTTTAGAGCTACAATACCTCATTTTTTACAGAGTCCTGTCAACTAAAGTTGGAGACTAGCATAGGAGCCACGGAGGTGTACTGGTGGAAGTACACAGGAGAACATGGGGTGAAGAACAAAATAGCAACTTTCAAAAACCAAATGAGATGCTTTGGAAGTAAAGTACAGTGAAGGAAATGTGTTATTTGTTTGATAAAGGACAGGAAACCATACTAATAGACTAGCAAACTGCACCTAATTTTTCTTTCTATGCTCAGCTGCTGAGGGATTCTGAATAAAATCATGGGTTTGCATTTATTGCCTCCCCTTGCATCTTGTTCAACTGATAACAGTGAATTTCAGAAGATGAGTCCCTAGTTAAAGAAGAAGGTACTCAATATGTTGTTCCTATGAGCATTGTTGCTATTGTCTCAAAAGGCAAATATATGTGATTTTCTTCAGTGGTGAGCCCGAAGACGGCTGAGTAAGGCTCTTGTGGATTTTTGTCTAGGCTGTGGTGAACAGGGTGGGCAAAACTATAAGCTGTATTAGTACCCGGCCAGAGTCAAGCAGAATGCAAAACGCATTCTGATTGGCTCTCGCCGGGTCCTTACCCGGCCGAGAAGCCTTCGATTCTCGGCCAGGATTCCAGCCGCCTTGTCCTCGGTGGGGGGCGTGGCAGCCCCTCAGCCAATGAGGAGGCTGGAAGCAGGGACATCCCCGCTCCAAGCCTCCCCGTGGCTGAGAGGCTGCCTTCGCCCCCCGCTGGGGACTCGGGTAAGGCTTTTTTTTTTATTCCCTTTCCTCCCTCCTCTCCCCACCCCCACTTACCTTCTTGTTCCTGCTTCCCTGGCGAGGGACGAGGGAAGCCTCCAGCCGTATGGAAACTCGGAGCGGGGTCATCCCTGCTCCGCACCTCCACACAGCTGGAGGCTTCCCTTGTCCCTCGCCGGGGACTCAGGTACGCTTTTTTTTAAAAAAACGTTTTTTTTATTCCCGTCCCACTCCCACCCTCCCAACCCCACTTACCTTCTTTTTGGTCCTGTTTCAGGAGCGGACGCTCTGGGAACACTTGTGTTCCCAGCGTGTCCGCTCCCGATGGCCGCCATGGAAAGGGACGACGGACTCCGTTTTCCCTTTTCATAGTGGCCATTTTGTTGGTAGTTTCTTTTTTTTTTCTGTCCCTAAACGCTGCAGCGTTTCGGGACAGAAAAAAATGCTTTTAGTGCCCCGGTCACGCGCATAATGCGGGCCGGGGTACTAATAGCAATATGACCCTCTCGGCGGGGGCATTACCAACTCAGGTAATGTCCCTGGGGCCTTCGTTAACTATGGGCCCCGGGGCATTACCTGACTCGGTAATGCCTCTGCCGCTCGGCTCATATTGCTAATCCAGCTTTCTGCCCGTTTTTGGCGGTTTACGGCACTATTCGCGCCAGCGATATTACCGCTTGCGGTAATAGCACTGAAAATCCCCATAAAGTCATATGGACTCTTAAAAAAAGACGAATTACAGCTTTACCACTATGTGTGATCTGACGTAAATTGCGCCGGACCGACTGGTGGTAATGCTATTTGTGTTGGTGGTATCCCAGCAGAATTACCGCTGGGATACCATTGCTTAATTATGTGCCCTGTAATTTCACTTCCTATGTCAGGGTTGAATCCAGGGCTCTGATACGACTTTACTCCATACTCCAAAGATTTTTCAGGGAGCAAGAAAGTGGCTTTGCCAGTAGGAATATTTCACGCTTATTAAAATATGTTCTTTCCCCTTAAAATTCCTCTTGAGAACAGACAGTAATATTATTCGGGTTTCGACCAATGCCACCACTCTGCTGGTCACTGATTAGAAAAGATATCAGATGAACTTTGTGGGTAGAAGCAGATGGTAGATTCCCATATGTTCATAGTTTCTTGTTCATGTTGGGACATTGGCCCTCATTACGACCCTGGCGGAGAACCATGGTGCAATTTGCACCATGGTCCATGGCGCTAAGCTGCCAATTCCGCCATGGTGGTTGGCGGACTTACTGCCCGATCCCGACCTTGGCGGGGCGGTAAGTCCCCAATCCCCATTTTGCCCTTCCCCATTCCCATTCTTGCCCCATAGGGCATAATGGGAGTGGGGAAGGCGTTAATTACGCCACCGTAAATTACGGTGGCGTAATTAACAACAAGTCCCGTAGCGCCATGGATTTTTCCGCCTGCAAAAAGCAGGCGTAAAAATCACCATGGCGCTACGGGAACTCGTAGTCAGGCGGAAAGGTACGCCATGCTTTACGCCGGCGTAAAGCCCTTTCCGCCAGGGTCCTAATGAGGCCCATTGCCCTGTTTTTAGGAAGTGAAATGGTTGGTGTATTTGCCTCTTAGCTGTAAGGCTAGTTTTGTGTAAATGTCACAACTCACAGAACAACACAATGTGTATAGTAAGCAGAGGCCCAGGAATTCTGATCATCATATTCTGTGGTGTAGTTATTCTAATGCAATTATCGTCCTTACACAAATTACGAGAGGCATCTTCTCCTGGCCCTTGAATTACTCCATTAAAGTGGCACATGAACTCCTATTGACATGTTTTCTGACACATTGCTTTCAATTGAAATAATTCCATTCGCAAACATTGCATAATGTCTGAATTTTGTGAAAGACACATCAGTGACTAGCGATACTTATTTTTTGTAATAAACAGGAGTTTTCTTTTTCCAGTGACATTAAACACTTGCCTCATCAACGGTTACGCTATTACTGTCGCATTTAAGGATCTGCCCAATCTTGAGTTGGGCGGAAAGTTGGAGTTTTAACTCCATACACTTGATTTCAGGATGTGTTCTTAAATTGTACTTTTGGAATGTAATTCAATGAAATCTATTCATTTTCATCAGAGCAAAATGGAACATGGTACTTGAGAGTGAGAATCTGTTTATGCTGTGCAAACTGGATCTTATGGGATCTAGCTCTGTTTTCCTTAACAAGGGAGTGAATTAGACGGAATTTAATAGCAATCTTAACCGTTCCTGGGTTTCTGATGACAATACCTTCCATTGATATCAGTATTGGAGCTTTGAAAACAAAACCTGAAATGGCATGATTATCTGGGATTTTTATGGCAATACTGGCACTTAGGTGGGAATAATTGACAAGTGATATGAACACCTAGATACATGATGACAATACCCAGCACATGCACATCAGGCAACATTATTGGCTTTATGTATGCTTGTGCATGGATGTAATTTGAGAGCAGCATAATGCAATGCTAATCCCTCAAAACTGATCCTTTTTTAGAATAGTACAATTGTTCTGCTTTTATTTATGAGTTGCGCCGAATTGTATCTGTTTGTACATCATGCGTAAAATATAATGACAGTAGATTAGCATAAAACATTCTCTGATTGCTTAACGCGCTGGGAGATGGGTCCAGTGTGAGCAGAATAGTGGGGACAGGAAACAAGGACTGAGGTTGGTTTTGAAACCCAATTTTTTCATTGGAACTTCCTTCAGTGAGAGGACAGCCAGCAGCGTGTTTCGGTAGTTACTTTAGCCAGATACAGATGACTGGTCTTCTCTACCTGCCATTCAGGGGAAGTGCAATGTTTCAGTGGATATGAAGGTTTTCAGAGTCGATGCTCAACTGAGAGTGATGATTAGCAGGGTACCCACATAGTATTTATTTATTTATTTGTTTATTTATTATGGGTATTAATTGTGTGCAAACAAAGCTTCAGTAAGAGATTGAGAGCTGTATATTGATGTAAGTTACAATCGACATGCATACTTCAGATGGTAACAGTTTAATAGTTTTTACAACATACAACTAATTAGCCTACCACTTAGGGTGGCAGTTAATAGTCATCCTTAAAAGTTGATGGCAAACATATATGAGTGCTGGAGGTGCGTATAAAGGTGGATGATGCGGGTGGGATCTAGTCATCAGGAGAGATACTTGGATGGTTGGCATTAGGGGCAGTGAATCCTAAGGGGTGTGATGGATGGACAGCTGAAACATTAATTGAAAAAACTCCCTTGGGGGCCCTTCCTTGTTCAGACCCTGCTGCAAAGAACGCACAGAGAATCCTATTATCATAGATACTTCCTCACCTACAAGATGTCCTAGGACGCTTAGTATACTTGAAGGTAGCCTGACCATAGTGCCTAGAAGAGTCCAGGAGGGTAGCTAGTTTTCTTCCCCGCAGACGATCACAGACATTCATATGTCACAGTGACATCAAAGATAAACTCCATCTGAGCTTAAGGTATGTAAAAAAGCACCACTTTGGTGGACATCTGCCGCAGGCACGGCTATCCACCTACACACTTTAAAATGCAGCTATGGCTATGACAAATTCGGACTAGATGTACACATAACCACCTCACCCTTACACACACCAGACTTGCCTCAACACCTCTGCCATTAGACTACAGCAACAACCTATGATCATTTCGGTCTAGCTGGTCACATATCAATTTTCTCACACTAGCATTCGGTCGTGGCCCCTCTCAGCACTCAGTCACATGCCTGACCTCTTGGGTTGCGCACTGGAGCTTAGCCAGCCCACCTAATTCCAAATCTTGGCCAAATGGTTGCACGCCCTTTAAACCTCTCTGAGATTTTTCCAAGATCTGGAAACGAAAATATAAATAAAACGAAATGGTATTATATTTTGTGATTAGAGAATAATTCAAAGCCACTTTTTTATGGTTAAAGTAAAATTAATTTGTCTCATTCAATCCTGTTTCAAATTAGTTGAACGGGAGCCCTGCTGAGTTGTAATTTACAGAAAATGTCTAACATAATTACAGTACAGCCAGATTAATTACAGTTTGTTGGCATTCCACGTTCGTCATGCATATTTCTTGAATAGTTTTCCAAAAATATTAATAATGAACTGCAACACAATCAACAATAAAAAAAAACACTTACTATTGGTTACAAAATTAAAATGATACTTGTGAGGAGGCAAACATCTCATACTGTAATTGTTTTGTATGGTTTTTATGTAGTGTCAACGTATGGCTTTGCAGCTGCTTTGAATTGAATTTGAAAATGGCTTATTTTCAAAAACCTTTAAACCGTTTATATTTAATATCATTGATAATTTCACAATAATCATACATATTCCATTCACATAAAACACTATTTTAATGCCACAATTGCATACTGATTGTAACCCAGCACATGATCAAAAGACATTAAACCTTTTACACAGATATGATCATTGCTACATCCTCTTCACTAAAGTGCAATGACCAGCAGACACCACATAGAAATACAAACAATATATGACAAACGTGTAATACCAGATTTAAAAATGGTTGCTCCCTTTAGGTCGTGCAATCCTTATCCCAACCCCCTCTATAGGAGCACTCATTAACATTCCCTCCCTTTCTCTTTAGACAGACAAAAAAGGAACACATTGGTAGTGCAAGAACGCAAGAGCTAAGTATATGGAGGCTATCATCCAGATAAGTGGGGTGCATAGGCACACGTGTTGGTCCTTGTGACAATCAAATCTCCTGCTTCTGTACTCCACAGTCTACCGTTTCCAATGTAAAATTTTATGAATATATGATAAAACACTGCATCTGTCAATTTGACTAAATATGGTTCAGATCCATATCCCACTGTTTTCAGACTTTAACATTTAAGGTTACTATAACATATTGCCTTAACATGGCTCCAAGTAGTCTCAACCAGTTTGGGCATGTTGTTTGCCCCTTCCAGCATAATTCTCTATGACTATGTAACCAACACATGCTGTCATGTAATGTAAGTACCACCGGGATACAACCCTACCCTCTTTGTGCTTTGTTTCTGAGATGGGGGATTAGTAATTTGTGGCAATGTAGAAAGGATAAATAGAGGCACAGTAGCATAGGGACGCAGATTGAACTCCTTTCAGTCCTGGAAGTGTTTAGATAGTTGGCTCTGCCTGCAAAAATATAAATGGCCTCCTTAAACTATATTCTGTGCATGGATAAAGACAAACGAATTTTTTTTATCACATTGATTGTACTTCTTAATTTAGGTATAGATATTATTAATATAAGGCACCATTCTCTCACAGCTCCACATATGAGTGCGGAGGTCTCCAACTCCCCTTCTTTGGGCATAACATCTTCAATATTGTATTAGAAAGAATGAATATGAGCTTAAACTGTATTTTCCAGCAACATTCTCAGTGCTGATGTACTAATTCATGTTAGAGCACCACCAGTGGTGGAGGCAGCTTTTGGTAGCAGGTGGTGGTGGGTGGTTCCTGAGGGGCACTGACATTGTACACTATTTAAAGTCAGTATGTGGTAGGTGAATATTTTACGTGGAGGGGCCATAGCTGCATGAGTGACCAAGTGCAGTGTGGGAGCCCTAACTTATATAAGAAGGTTTGTAGAGTTTGTCCCATTAGAAAAGGTGTTTAGAAATGTGTTCTTATGGTACATTTTACAGAACAATGTTGGAGAAAAATGGGGTAAAAAACATTACAATTTACAAATGAGTCTCCAGGATAACACAAGAAAGATCCAGTAGATGCAATGTCACCAACAATGCGTAGGAGCATTATGTAATGTTCATGATGCCTCTGTCCTCAACATATGCCAGCATTGCAAGTCACTTTCTTGAAGCTATGACCACATCCTATCTTTGATATGAATGGTAATTGTACGGTGCAGCCACAACCTATGCCTATAATGAATACTGTAAATCCCTTCCTGACCTCATGAACTATGCCAATAACAGTCAATGAAAAGAACTGCAATGAAGCTGAGTCCACAAAAGGACAGGAGCAGCTATATCTGATGTGCTCCCCACCATACAAACAAATGCATGCCACACACACTCAGGCTAAAACCCTCCCTCTCTCTCTGTCTCTCTCTCTCCCCCTCTCTCTCTCTCTCTCTCTCCCTCTCTCTCTCTTCCCCTCTGTCACACACACACACACGCACACATGCACACACACACACACACACATAAACACACATGCACACACACAAAAACTTGGTCATGGTGGCTCTGTTGTTTTGATTAGGGTTGACTCCTTTCCATAGGGAGAACACTTTTTAAGATTCTTAAGAATTTGGCACTATTTAAAGAATCTTCATGAAGCTTTCAAAATAAATATGTTGCCAAACCTGATTTCTTTCTGGAAAGGTCCATGAGATTGAGTTAATTATGGACAACGCTAGGGTGATCCCTAAGCATATGTTTTCTTATTCTTGTCTTGTAAGCACATGTTTGCTCTCTACTACAGACCAAACCACAGAAAAGATTTCCACCAAACAAAGGTACTGGTTACAAGGTTTACTGGCATCTTTTCCGGACTGGCATATTCTGAGTCTGTGAGAAAGCGAACATACTGTTACTCCACTGCCCTTAATATCCTGGTAATATGGGATATCAGGCGGTGGAAATGGTAAGCCAGGGTTGATGGCACCTCGGAATGAGGCCCATAGATTCCACTCGGTTGTTTTCAGGGTTCTGACATTCAAAATAGGTGTCCATGACCCTGCACATATATCCACATTTTAATAAAGGCAATACAGATTGTCTTGTTGAAAAACCACCAAAGTGAAGGATCTAGGGATCTAGGGATCTAACCATTTTCCCAAAACATCACCATTATTGTTAGTTGCCATTTTGCTTATCATTCTGTTACCTGAACTGCAGAAATATGGACATTTTTCATATTATAGCCTTCCGAAGATCTCTCAGCTTTAGGAAGTTATGGGGTGCAGACCTGTGGAACATTGCAAAAAAAGAAACACATGATAATGTTCTGCCCTCTATGAGTGCCCCACAATTTAGGAAGTTTGAGATGGCCCTCCAGAGTGCTTGAATATTGGTTAAAAACATAAAAGAGATTTTTACAGGCCATTGGACTGGCCTGTGCGACCACTGTCGAACACAGCCCATCAACCTATAAACTGTGGGCTCAAGATAAACCCTAGAACCAGCTTGAGGCCCGCAGACCTACAGGGCCCCATGAGGCTAGTGGAGGCCCAGTGACTTGCATTGGGGAGAAAGTGGCCCGACTGAAGGCAATTCCTGTGGTCAATTCAGGAAGCTTGGCATGGCTAGTTACCACTTTGGGTGGCTTTATCATGGCCTAAAATCATGCTTTGGTCTAAGTGAACTCTGGCCATGGCCTGCAGTGATGCTAGTAAAATGTCTTTTGGTAGTGGGAGCAAGGACGAAGGCAGGCAACGGTTTTTATATTAATATTTATTTATTTATTTACAGGGAAGAACTGTTAGCTTGAGGCCAGACCGAGCGTCAGCTACTTGACAAAGAGTTTCAATGCTGTGCTACCTTTCTACTGCTCTTCCTTCTTCCACTGATTTAGGGATAACTGCCTGGGGGTCGTTCATCTCCAAAAGCTCTATCTGCAGGCCCTATAGACTTGAACCAGAACCATGATTAGTGTAAAGTTCAGTGTTGGAACTCTCCTTTGTAGCCTCATTCCCTCTACTTTGGCAAGACACTTCAGAAGCCTTTTCTTCATCTATGGGGTCTTCTGCCTCCAATTCGTCACTGGACCTGTTCCTCAGTGGCTAGGTGCTCTGTCTGCAGATGTTGCCGTTGTGCACCATAACCGTGACATCATTGCTCTCCAGCTCTCTCATTCACCTCTGACCCACCTCTGGTCTGGTCCCTCATTGACATCAACCCCAAGATTGCCCATGCAGTAGCTCCCCTACAAACCTAATAGTTTCCTCCCTCTTAAAACTACTATCTGTATATTACCTTTGTGCTGTTGATTTATATGGACAAACTCTAAAACGATTTTAAAGTTGACTGTAATACTGAAACCTCTTATGTACCTGCTTAGTGATGCTCGTTACTTGATTCTGTTGAAATGCAACAACATCTCTCAGCATGAATAAACCATGAAAGACCAGGATGTAGAGATATTAAGATGTCTTCTTACAATATACTACAGATTACAGTTACTGCTGAAGTTACATCTACAGACAATCTCAGGCCTCACTCATGCGTCGCTACGCATCCAACATCTACTGAGCTTTCATTCGCTCACAGTCATCAACATTCTAAAATCATGCAGGAAAGACCAGCAGGACATTTGCTCAAGACCACATGACAAATGCATCTCAATCACAGCAGGATACAATAGAACCTCCTTTCTGTACTCAAAAAGAAAGCTGGCACGTAAAATCTCACCAAGCACATTCACAATGGAAGAGATATACAATGCAAAACAGACTCCACAGTCACAGAAAGATTGAGCCATGATAGAGAGGTTGTTCATTAGATTTGCAGGGGGACCCCTGTAACACTAATTGTAGCTGTAAGAACATGCAATCGGGGAAAATAAACATTAGAAGCCATGGCTGCGAATTTGCTTCGGAGTAGTAGTAACTTAAACAAAATAGGATTAATCAACAAGAATACGCCCTTGGAGTACTAGTGAGTCCTTCAAAGTATTTTGTTCTTTAAAAAGTATCACTTTGGAGAACTGGCAAATCCCAACCAAGTTCCACATAAGGTGTACACCTGCCTTGGACTACTGGAAGTTTCATGTATTGGTAGCAAGAATAAACCTAACCACAGTTGTGAGTCTGTATTGCAGTACCAGTAGTAGTACCAGGAACATCCATCTCATGCCAACACACAACACCATTGGAACTAAGGACAAACTGACCAAACCAATCAAACCAAGACACTCCATCGCTCCTTCAAGAATGTTTCCACAGATGTACTGAAAGGAAAAACCTCATCACCTTGGCCTCCAGGTCCTACAACTTAGAGAATGTCAACAACCAACTCAGTGCACCCAAGCACCACTGAAATTTGGACTCAACAAGCATAAGTCCTCCACACCATGGTACACAAATGAAATCCTTGACAGGAAGTGAGCAATCCACAGAAAAGAAATGTTCTGGAGAAAATTCCACCAACTGGAAGAACTAATCACCCTGAAAACCCTTGCATCAGAATGCAGGACACTTATGACCACAGCCATAGCAAACTACTAATCTACAATCATCATGGAGTAATCCAGTTAGATCAGAGTGATTTCCGAAGCTGTGAAGCACGGCATCAGCCCACAGCCAGACCTTGCAATACCACAATAAATTAACAAATGGAAATAATCATCAGCTTTTTCACACAGATGATGGAACATATAAGACAACACATCGGCATCTCTAAACACAGCACAGGCATCCCATAAATACTAGGACACCTGTAAAAACTCTCTTGCAGCCCGTAACCCATCAACTACAAAGACACCATTCTCCCCATCTCGATTGTGAAGGTCTACAAAGCTGAAGCACTTACACCAATTCTCAATGTCATCAATACACCGCTTGCATAAGGCACCTTCCCAGAGCCACTGAAAATCGGACAGACCCTCCTGCTGCTGAAGAATCCCACACTTAATCCAGATGACCTGGCCATCTACCACCCCATCACACATCCACCTTTCCTCAGCAAAGGGGTTAAGAAGACCATCACCATTCAGTTACATGAGGATCACTCAGAGGGCTATCAATCTGGTCTCTAGCCACAATGTAGCACAGGGATCACCAAATTACAAGTGGATAATCTCCACCTGAGACCCATTCTTACTCATCCTCCTTGACCTCTCTGTTTCCTTCGATGTCATTGACCATGAGGCCCTCCTCAAAATCTTTGCCACATGCTTTGGCTTCAATGGAACAGTCCTGTAGTGGTTTGACACATATTCTCTAACAGAAACCCACTCATCCAGATGGACGCAAACCAGTAATATGCAGAGTTCACAAAGGCTCCATCCTGTCCCTTGTCATCTTCAAACTCTGCATGCAACCCTTGGAAGAATTCCTCTCCATCATCTTCGAAGACCAAATGTATTCTCCTAGAATAATTGACCAATCATGTCCCAGTCCAGAATTGGTTGACTGACATGAAGCTCAATAGATTCATGCCTCAACTTGCACACACTGCAACATCTCTCATATTTACTGTCGACTGAGAATTTCATTAAAAACCCACATCACCAAAAATACCCAAGCAGCATAGAACCAGTTTGATCTCCTTTGCGAAGTCAAGCCTTTCATCCCTGGATGGTGGCAACACCCTACTTATCAACTTGGCCTTTCTGAAAGCTCACCAGCATTCTGCAGCATGCCGCATCACCTGACTACGAAAATTAAACTACTTCACCCCATCATCGAAGGAGCTGCACTGGCTACCCCTTAAAGCACGCATCATGTTCAAGACAAAGTAGTATACCCATAACACCAATCTACTTAGTTGATACATTCACCATCTCCTGAAGCCAGTGCAACACCAGAAGCCAAAACCTTGCTAGGCTCGAAACAAAATTATACACAAACCCTTGCATCAACAAAATGTTCCTGGACTGACCAGAGGGAGAGATCTTTAAGTGATTGAAGGACTTGCGTTGCCATTTTCTCCCCTTTCATGGTGCCGTATACTACTCAAACTTCATTCTCCAGGCAGGCGACCTCTGGAGTTGGGTTGGGCTGGTATTATATGAGAAACTGAATGGATCGGAACAATCCATACTCTTTATATGCTGCACATTCTTTCCGAGAGAATGGAAATATGATGTCTTAGAGTATGAGTGTTTAGCCATAAAATGGGCAATTGTGGCTCTGAAATATTACTTGACAGGCTGAGATATTACTTGAAAGACAATCAATGCCTCACTGACCTGGCTGGCCAGGAACAAAGATATCAACGCCCAAGCTCACTGAGGCTTCCTGGCTCTACAGCCATATCAATTTAGTATTGTCTATAATGAAGCCCACCAACTGACAAGTGTAGACATTCTTAGCTGTTATCGTCTAGACACACAAAACAGAGCACAGAGTAAGAGGGGAGATATGTTAAAATGTCTCCTGCCTGACCCTTGGGGTAAGTGGCATGCCAGCTAAGCCATTAGGGGCCTCCATTAACTGTGCAATGCTCAGCTCGGTGTGGCATAGTGAGGATTGCCTGGCTACCCCAACCACACTCTGGTCAGGAGGCAGGGGGTCACCACATGGACCAACAATGTGGTGCTGCCCCTTTAAGGGACCATGATGCTGTAACAGTACCCCATGCCACATCAAGGTCCTACTGATAAGGGTATTACTATAGAAATATACCACTAATATGGGACTGTCCAAGGGGTCCCAGCAGGATGAGCAGTATCTTGAAAATTTAGTCTTGGTGATTACAAATATTAAAAACACAAAGTGCTTGAGATACATAAGAGCCTCTTGCTTGCATCATTAGGGCCACTTATAGTTCCTTTCCTTTACTGTTGATGTACTGCGGGCATGGAGTCTTCAAGAGACAGTGGAGTGCATTGCTTCCACAAACCCGATCCTCTTGGCTTGAACATTATGATGAGTAGAGAGGGGCACATGCATGTGTTTACCCAAAGAAATGAAAATAGAATATGTAACATTCAAAACCAATGTAATTCAAGCAGGTCCCAGAGTATTCAAATATTAATTTTATAACACCCCTGATAAATGCTGAAACAGGCAAATGAAAGGCATAATCTCTTTTAATCTGGGAAATTGGCAGTAGAGAAAGATCTGTCATTTAGTGTTATATCTCGGATATCTTTCATCAGTGACACTGGGACATATGTAGGAGTGTCTCTTGTTTATTATCCATGCATGAGTGTCTCCAGTTCAGAATCCTTAAATAGAAAGATGAACAAAGTACTTGGTTTAAAGTTCAAGGTAAGACTCACTTCGAGGCAACACAAAAGACTCTTCTTCAGATGATCCAGATGGTAGTCTGTCACAAGCTTCTAGGACAGTCACAATCACTAAAGGACATTGGGTCTCATTATACGTTTACCGGTCTGGAAAATAACTGTCGATAATAACATTTACCAGCAGTTTTCAGGACCAACAAACTAAAGGTTGCCAGTGGGGGTTACATGACTTACCTCCAGCCGAGAGCTGGAGGTAACTCAGGCCCCCACTGGCATTAAACAGTCAGTATTTCCAGCACTGGTATTACTGATGCTGAAAGTGCCAGAAGTTCCTGGGACTCCATGGAATGGGGAATTACCTGCATTTCCACCGCTTGTAATACTGGGATATCAGGTGGAAGAAATGGTAATAACATTTGGTGGGATCCCGCTGGAATTACTGACGGGATACCACCAAACTTGGAATGACCTCCATTGTTCTTAATGATGGAGACGTTCCAAATAAAATCTCAGGTACAGTTCTGGGCACATTTTGCTTTGTATAATGGTCTCTATTAGTAGAATCCCATATGGTAGGAACTAAATGATGTGGTGTGATGTGATGGTTCATCATCCAGTATTCCCTTGTGAAAGCATGTTGGAGGACTGGTGTAATGTCCATGTAGTTTTGTGCCTTCTATGCTCATGCACTGACTTGTGCACTCGTGTCTTCTTGGCAACATTTCAGTTCATAATCAGCAATCAATGGCAGGTACCCCTGCTGTCATGGTCTGCAGGAAGTGCACAATGGAACCATGGAAATGGTGGAAGAGCTACGGATAAGTAGCACTGCTGCTACTGCAGCCCATTCAGAAAACCAGTTGTAGGTTTTTAAGAAAGCAAGTTAATTTGATGAATGTTCACTCTGTTTTCACTGCACCATGCTATTGTAATTACAGCAGCAAGTGATGTTGCAAAGTATCTGAATCTTAGCTGTGGGCAGAATAGAGTCTTTGTTTTTAGTTCACAGTTCATTTACCAATAAAGAGTGCTGGAGTCAAACCTTCAGTTGCTTTCAGTATCTGACGAGGAAGATGATGACAATCGGTATTACTCCAGCTGTAATGATGTAAAAGGAAGGTGAAAATTGAGGCATCAAGTCTTGACAAGAAATCAAAGATGCTTGCCTCTGTGTTAAAGGATGCTGCTCATGCAATCTGAATATGTTGGCGTGCATTCATACATGGATTTGGAAGATACCTTCCTTTATCCACTGCTTCTTGCATTGTGTCAGGTGTACTGGAATTGGCTATCTTGACATTTTTCAGTTGTGTCAGTCTCAGTGACAGCAGCGATAACTGAGAAATGCCAGGTGCACTGGTTCAGCATGTACTGGGGGTTCAAGAAAGATCCCACAGCATGTGACCACATCAGTGACACTAATCAGTCTGGCAATTCCCACAGGCACACCAAGCACATCTCAGTACACTGAACGGTATAGTAGCCATTAGGTAACAAGTATGATCTGCTCATGAAAGTCTCAACACACATCACACTCATGTAAGACTGGAGAATTTGACAACAGTTCACAGCGTTGTATTATTGTGATGTCTTGTGTTAACTGAAAGTGTGCCAACACAGTCTTTAAGGGGATACTGGAGTTTGAACCCCCATCAAAAGGCATGTGTGTGGAGTACTTCATTGGTAATCTTTGTCCAGTGTTTTTATAGTTGGCATAGGGTACCCCAGGAGTGTAGTTCTTAGCAAGAAAAGGTGTCATGAACCGTCGCCTGTGTCCATTCTGGACTTCGTGGTCCCTGACCCATAGAGGACTGAATGCAGTAATCCTCCCAACGTGGCCGCCTGATACAGAACGCAGCCTGCCAGTCTTTGAGCTCCACGCTTTGCACAATACTAAACAGACATGGAGCGCCGCAGCGGCGCTCCATGTCTCAATGCTACCGCTCGCTGTAGTTGGACGTGTGTTGCCGGAGTTCGCTCTGGGCTTTTTCCTCACTCCTGTTTTCCAGTTCCTTGAATCCCCCTCCTTCCTTCCTTCCCTCTAACTGACCACCGAACTTCCTGGATTTTCGCCCGCGCTCGAGTCACGGCGTTCCGTGCCACCAAGCCCAGACACTATTCCTTCCTGGTTCCGTCCTGGCCTTCTGAACGTATCCTGGAATTGAAGCATCTTTCTCATGCTGGAATCCGAAGACCAGCACACAGGCTTATATAAATCCCGGACCGTGCAAAAGAAGTCACCAAAGAAGGTCACAAGCAAACAAGAAAAACAGGTGAGAAGGGGAGAGACTTGTGACAAAAGGTGGGTTTTGTATGTAAAGTAATGTCCTGGACCCCATGGATTGTCCAAGAAGTAACCCAGGCCGATGCTAGGAAAGAATGCTGACTCAGATCACTCAGCAGTGTGTATGTGGTTTCTGACAGGGCTAGGTTTGTTGCTTAAAAAGATGTTGCTTTTGAAGACAAATTAGACATGTTCAATTCTCTCATAATAATGTGAAATGTCAGTGAGTTCCATTCAGGAACACCTCTTGACAGGGTGTCTAGAAAATAAAAATAATCACAAAACTCCCAAACCAACTTCAACACATACCACCCCAAAAGTGGCAGAGGGAGGTAAAGACTGCGTGCCTCCGAGCCCGGACACTATTCCTTCCTGGTTCCGTCCTAGACTTCTGAACATATCCTGCAATTGAAACATCTTTCTCACGCTGGAATCCGAAGACCAGCAGACAGGCTTATATAAATCCCGGACCGTGCAAAAGAAGTCACCAAAGAAGGTCACAAGGAAACAAGAAAAACAGGTGAGAAGGGGAGAGATGTGACAGATTGAGGTGCCTAAAGAACCATACAGATACAGAGATGGAAGCAGCGGTCCAAGATCTCATGCGAGGCATGCAGGAACTCACCACAGAAGTTCAAAATCTTAAGGCAGAGAATGCTGCTTTAAAGCAGCTAGTCCTGTCTCGTGATTCTGCTACTAAGGAAAATGTCCTGTTGGGTGGAGTAGTGGATAAAAAAGTGATGGCTCTCCAAAGACCCTTCGTGCCTTCCTTGATTCATGTTTGGTACATTTCACCTTCAAGCCATACTACTTTTACACTCCTAGAGCAAAAGTGGGGTTTATGATATCACACCTCACTGGTAACGTCTGGACCTGGGCAACCCCCCTAGTCAATTCGGGCGACGCCCTCCAGGATGATTACAATGGGTTTGTGGAAGCCCTAAAAGCAATGTTTGATCGCCCTGAACAGGTTTACAGCGCTCAAGAACGTCTACTTGATTTTCAACAAGAATCCCAGGATATGCTTATATATGTGACTCGTTTCAAACAACTTATGAAGGAAGGTGATTGGTCCCAAGAGGCCAGCTTCACCCTCTTTCGAAGAGGCCTGAATGAAGAAATAAAGGACAAGTTAGCCAGGGTAGCTCGCCAAATTCCTTCCAGGCCCTTTTGGACCTTTCCCTGCAAACCGACTTTCGAATCCAGGAAAGAAGGGCAGAGAAAAAAAAGTCTAAATCTTCATTCCAAAAAACTGCCATAGACCATCCTTCCAGTCCAGAGCCCGCAGTCTCTCCGACCTCGGATCCAGAACCCATGCAAATGGGGGCCTTCCGTGGACCCATTACCCCACAAGAAAGGATGCGCTGTCTTCACACCGGTCTCTGCATGTATTGCGCCTCCAATAAACATCTTGTGAGAGAGTGCCCTATCGCTCCCCCACGGTGTTCGGGAAACGCCAGCTCCCGATCCTAGATGGGGCACAGTTTCGGGAAAGTGGTGTCTGCTCCACATCAATTCCTTCCTTGAACTCGCCTGGTCAAAACAACCTTGTGATTCTACAGGCATTCCTATCGCCTTCCAAAAGAGAATCCTACCCCATCATGGCATTAGTGGATTGTGGAGCCATGGGCATATTCATAGATCATGATTGGGTCACTACTCATCACATTCCATACGAAACATGAGAGACTATGCAAAAAGAAACAAATGATAATGTTCTGCCCTCTATGAGTGCCCCACAATTTAGGAAGTTTGAGATGGCCCTCCAGAGTGCTTGAATATTGGTTAAAAACATAAAAGAGATTTTTACAGGCCATTGGACTGGCCTGTGCGACAACTGTCGAACACAGCCCATCAACCTATAAACTGTGGGCTCAAGATAAACCCTAGAACCAGCTTGTGGCCCGCAGACCTACAGGGCCCCATGAGGCTAGTGGAGGCCCAGTGACTTGCATTGGGGAGAAAGTGGCCCGACTGAAGGCAATTCCTGTGGTCAATTCAGGAAGTTTGGCATGGCTAGTTACCACTTTGGGTGGCTTTATCATGGCCTAAAATCATGCTTTGGTCTAAGTGAACTCTGGCCATGGCCTGCAGTGATGCTAGTAAAATGTCTTTTGGTAGTGGGAGCAAGGACGAAGGCAGGCAACGGTTTTTATATTAATATTTATTTATTTACAGGGAAGAACTGTTAGCTTGAGGCCAGACCGAGCGTCAGCAACTTGACAAAGAGTTTCAATGCTGTGCTACATTTCTACTTCTCTTCCTTCTTCCACTGATTTAGGGATAACTGCCTGGGGGTCGTTCATCTCCAAAGGCTCTGTCTGCAGGCCCTATAGACTTGAACCAGAACCATGATTAGTGTAAAGTTCAGTGTTGGAACTCTCCTTTGTAGCCTCATTCCCTCTACTTTGGCAAGACACTACAGAAGCCTTTTCTTCATCTATGGGGTCTTCTGCCTCCAATTCGTCACTGGACCTGTTCCTCAGTGCCTAGGTGCTCTGTCTGCAGATGTTTCCGCATGCACCATAACCGTGACATAATTGCTCTCCAGTTCTCTCATTCACCTCTGACCCACCTCTGGTCTGGTCCCTCATTGACATCAACCCCAAGATTGCCCATGCAGTAGCTCCCCTACAAACCTAATAGATTCCTCCCTCCTAAAACTACTATCTGTATAATACCTTTGTGCTGTTGATTTATATGGACAAACTCTAAAACGATTTTAAAGTTGACTGTAATACTGAAACCTCTTATGCACCTGCTTAGTGATGCTCGTTACTTGATTCTGTTGAAATGCAACAACATTTCTCAGCATGAATAAACCATGCAAGACCAGGATGTAGAGATATTAAGATGTCTTCTTACAATATACTACAGATTCCAGTTACTGCTGAAGTTACATCTACAGACATACAATCTCAGGCCTCACTCATCCGTCGCTACGCATCCAACATCTACTGAGCTTTCATTCGCTCACAGTCATCAACATTCTAAAATCATGCAGGAAAGACCAGCAGGACATTTGCTCAAGACCACATGACAAATGCATCTCAATCACAGCAGGATACAATAGAACCTCCTCTCTGTACTCAAAAATAAAGCTGGCACGTAAAATCTCACCAAGCACATTCACAATGGAAGGGATATACAATGCAAAACAGACTCCACAGTCACAGAAAGATTGAGCCATGATAGAGAGGTTGTTCATTAGATTTGCAGGGGACCCCTGTAACACTAATTGTAGCTGTAAGAACATGCAATCGGGGAAAATAAACATTAGAAGCCCTGGCTGCAAATTTGCTTCGGAGTAGTAGTAACTTAAACAAAATAAGATTAATCAACAAGAATACGCCCTTGGAGTACTAGTGAGTCCTTCGAAGTATTTTGTTCTTTAAAAAGTATCACTTTGGAGAACTGGCACATCCCAACCAAGTTCCACATAAGGTGTACACCTGCCTTGGAGTACTGGAAGTTTCATGTATTGGTAGCAAGAATAAACCTAACCACAGTTGTGAGTCTGTATTGCAGTACCAGTAGTAGTACCAGGAACATCCATCTCATGCCAACACACAACACCATTGGAACTAAGGACAAACTGACCAAACCAATCAAACCAAGACACTCCATCGCTCCTTCAAGAATGTTTCCACAGATGTACTGAAAGGAAAAACCTCATCACCTTGGCCTCCAGGTCCTACAACTTAGAGAATGTCAACACCCAACTCAGTGCACCCAAGCACCACTGAAATTTGGACTCAACAAGCATAAGTCCTCCACACCATGGTACACAAATGAAATCCTTGACAGGAAGTGAGCAATCCACAGAAAAGAAATGTTCTGGAGAAAATTCCACCAACTGGAAGAACTAATCACCCTGAAAACCCTTGCATCAGAATGCAGGACATTTATCACCACAGCCATAGCAAACTACTAATCTACAATCATCATGGAGTAATCCAGTTAGATCAGAGTGATTTCCGAAGCTGTGAAGCACGGCATCAGCCCACAGCCAGACCTTGCAATACCACAATAAATTAACAAATGGAAATAATCATCAGCTTTTTAACACAGATGATGGAACATATAAGACAACACATCGGCATCTCTAAACACAGCACATGCATCCCATAAATACTAGGACACCTGTAAAAACTCTCTTGCAGCCCGTAACCCATCAACTACAAAGACACCATTCTCCCCATCTCGATTGTGAAGGTCTACAAAGCTGAAGCACTTACACCAATTCTCAATGTCATCAATACACCGCTTGCATAAGGCACCTTCCCAGAGCCACTGAAAATCGGACAGACCCTCCTGCTGCTGAAGAATCCCACACTTAATCCAGATGACCTGGCCATCTACCACCCCATAACACATCCACCTTTCCTCATCAAAGGGGTTAAGAAGACCATCACCATTCAGTTACATGAGGATCACTCAGAGGGCTACCAATCTGGTCTCTCGCCACAATGTAGCACAGGGATCACCAAATTACAAGTGGATAATCTCCACCTGAGACCCATTCTTACTCATCCTCCTTGACCTCTCTGTTTCCTTCCATGTCATTGACCATGAGGCCCTCCTCAAAATCTTTGCCACACGCTTTGGCTTCAATGGAACAGTCCTGTAGTGGTTTGACACATATTCTCCAACAGAAACCCACTCATCCAGATGGACGCAAACCAGTAATATGCAGAGTTCACAAAGGCTCCATCCTGTCCCTTGTCATCTTCAAACTCTACATGCAACCCTTGGAAGAATTCCTCTCCAACATCTTCGAAGACCAAATGTATTCTCCTAGAAACATTGAGCAATCATGTCCCAGTCCAGAATTGGTTGACTGACATGAAGCTCAATAGATTCATGCCTCAACTTGCACACACTGCAACATCTCTCATATTTACTGTCGACTGAGAATTTCATTAAAAACCCACATCACCAAAAATACCCAAGCAGCATAGAACCAGTTTGATCTCCTTTGCGAAGTCAAGCCTTTCATCCCTGGATGGTGGCAACACCCTACTTATCAACTTGGCCTTTCTGAAAGCTCACCAGCATTCTGCAGCATGCCGCATCACCTGACTACGAAAATTCAACTACTTCACCCCATCATCGAAGGAGCTGCACTGGCTACCCCTTAAAGCACGCATCATGTTCAAGACAAAGTAGTATACCCATAACACCAATCTACTTAGTTGATACATTCACCATCTCCTGAAGCCAGTGCAACACCAGAAGCCAAAACCTTGCTAGGCTCGAAACAAAATTATACACAAACCCTTGCATCAACAAAATGTTCCTGGACTGACCAGAGGGAGAGATCTTTAAGTGATTGAAGGACTTGCGTTGCCATTTTCTCCCCTTTCATGGTGCCGTATACTACTCAAACTTCATTCTCCAGGCAGGCGACCTCTGGAGTTGGGTTGGGCTGGTATTATATGAGAAACTGAATGGATCGGAACAATCCATACTCTTTATATGCTGCACATTCTTTCCGAGAGAATGGAAATATGATGTCTTAGAGTATGAGTGTTTAGCCATAAAATGGGCAATTGTGGCTCTGAAATATTACTTGACAGGCTGAGATATTACTTGAAAGACAATCAATGCCTCACTGACCTGGCTGGCCAGGAACAAAGATATCAACGCCCAAGCTCACTGAGGCTTCCTGGCTCTACAGCCATATCAATTTAGTATTGTCTATAATGAAGCCCACCAACTGACAAGTGTAGACATTCTTAGCTGTTATCGTCTAGACACACAAAACAGAGCACAGAGTAAGAGGGGAGATATGTTAAAATGTCTCCTGCCTGACCCTTGGGGTAAGTGGCATGCCAGCTAAGCCATTAGGGGCCTCCATTAACTGTGCAATGCTCAGCTCGGTGTGGCATAGTGAGGATTGCCTGGCTACCCCAACCACACTCTGGTCAGGAGGCAGGGGGTCACCACATGGACCAACAATGTGGTGCTGCCCCTTTAAGGGACCATGATGCTGTAACAGTACCCCATGCCACATCAAGGTCCTACTGATAAGGGTATTACTATAGAAATATACCACTAATATGGGACTGTCCAAGGGGTCCCAGCAGGATGAGCAGTATCTTGAAAATTTAGTCTTGGTGATTACAAATATTAAAAACACAAAGTGCTTGAGATACATAAGAGCCTCTTGCTTGCATCATTAGGGCCACTTATAGTTCCTTTCCTTTACTGTTGATGTACTGCGGGCATGGAGTCTTCAAGAGACAGTGGAGTGCATTGCTTCCACAAACCCGATCCTCTTGGCTTGAACATTATGATGAGTAGAGAGGGGCACATGCATGTGTTTACCCAAAGAAATGAAAATAGAATATGTAACATTCAAAACCAATGTAATTCAAGCAGGTCCCAGAGTATTCAAATATTAATTTTATAACACCCCTGATAAATGCTGAAACAGGCAAATGAAAGGCATAATCTCTTTTAATCTGGGAAATTGGCAGTAGAGAAAGATCTGTCATTTAGTGTTATATCTCGGATATCTTTCATCAGTGACACTGGGACATATGTAGGAGTGTCTCTTGTTTATTATCCATGCATGAGTGTCTCCAGTTCAGAATCCTTAAATAGAAAGATGAACAAAGTACTTGGTTTAAAGTTCAAGGTAAGACTCACTTCGAGGCAACACAAAAGATTCTTCTTCAGATGATCCAGATGGTAGTCTGTCACAAGCTTCTAGGACAGTCACAATCACTAAAGGACATTGGGTCTCATTATACGTTTACCGGTCTGGAAAATAACTGTCGATAATAACATTTACCAGCAGTTTTCAGGACCAACAAACTAAAGTTTGCCAGTGGGGGTTACATGACTTACCTCCAGCCGAGAGCTGGAGGTAACTCAGGCCCCCACTGGCATTAAACAGTCAGTATTTCCAGCACTGGTATTACTGATGCTGAAAGTGCCAGAAGTTCCTGGGACTCCATGGAATGGGGAATTACCTGCATTTCCACCGCTACTGGGATATCAGGTGGAAGAAATGGTAATAACATTTGGTGGGATCCCGCTGGAATTACTGACGGGATACCACCAAACTTGGAATGACCTCCATTGTTCTTAATGATGGAGACGTTCCGAATAAAATCTCAGGTACAGTTCTGGGCACATTTTGCTTTGTATAATTGTCTCTATTAGTAGAATCCCATATGGTAGGAACTAAATGATGAGGTGTGATGTGATGGTTCATCATCCAGTATTCCCTTGTGAAAGCATGTTGGAGGACTGGTGTAATGTCCATGTAGTTTTGTGCCTTCTATGCTCATGCACTGACTTGTGCACTCGTGTCTTCTTGGCAACATTTCAGTTCATAATCAGCAATCAATGGCAGGTACCCCTGCTGTCATGGTCTGCAGGAAGTGCACAATGGAACTATGGAAATGGTGGAAGAGCTACGGATAAGTAGCACTGCTGCTACTGCAGCCCATTCAGAAAACCAGTTGTAGGTTTTTAAGAAAGCAAGTTAATTTGATGAATGTTCACTCTGTTTTCACTGCAGCATGCTATTGTAATTACAGCAGCAAGTGATGTTGCAAAGTATCTGAATCTTAGCTCTGGGCAGAATAGAGTCTTTGTTTTTAGTTCACAGTTCATTTACCAATAAAGAGTGCTGGAGTCAAACCTTCAGTTGCTTTCAGTATCTGACGAGGAAGATGATGACAATCGGTATTACTCCAGCTGTAATGATGTAAAAGGAAGGTGAAAATTGAGGCATCAAGTCTTGACAAGAAATCAAAGATGCTTGCCTCTGTGTTAAAGGATGCTGCTCATGCAATCTGAATATGTTGGCGTGCATTCATACATGGATTTGGAAGATACCTTCCTTTATCCACTGCTTCTTGCATTGTGTCAGGTGTACTGGAATTGGCTATCTTGACATTTTTCAGTTGTGTCAGTCTCAGTGACAGCAGCGATAACTGAGAAATGCCAGGTGCACTGGTTCAGCATGTACTGGGGGTTCAAGAAAGATCCCACAGCATGTGACCACATCAGTGACACTAATCAGTCTGGCAATTCCCACAGGCACACCAAGCACATCTCAGTACACTGAACGGTATAGTAGCCATTAGGTAACAAGTATGATCTGCTCATGAAAGTCTCAACACACATCACACTCATGTAAGACTGGAGAATTTGACAACAGTTCACAGCGTTGTATTATTGTGATGTCTTGTGTTAACTGAAAGTGTGCCAACACAGTCTTTAAGGGGATACTGGAGTTTGAACCCCCATCAAAAGGCATGTGTGTGGAGTACTTCATTGGTAATCTTTGTCCAGTGTTTTTATAGTTGGCATAGGGTACCCCAGGAGTGTAGTTCTTAGCAAGAAAAGGTGTCATGAACCGTCGCCTGTGTCCATTCTGGACTTCGTGGTCCCTGACCCATTGAGGACTGAATGCAGTAATCCTTCCAACATGGCCGCCTGGTACAGAACGCAGCCTGACAGTCTTTGCACTCCACGCTTTGCACACTACTAAACAGACACGCCCCCGCGGCGCTCTGCGTCTCATTGCTACCGCTCGCTGTAGTTGGACGTGTGTTGCCGGAGTTTGCTCTGGGCTTTTTCCTCACTCCTGTTTTCCAGTTCCTTGAATCCCCCTCCTTCCTTCCATCCGTCTAACTTACCTCCGAATTTCCTGGATTTTTGTCTGCGCTCGAGTCACGGCGTTCCGTGCCTCCGAGCCCGAACACTATTCCTTCCTGGTTCCGTCCTAGACTTCTGAACATATCCTGCAATTGAAACATCTTTCTCACGCTGGAATCCAAAGACCAGCAGACAGGCTTATATAAATCCCGGACCGTGCAAAAGAAGTCACCAAAGAAGGTCCCAAGCAAACAAGAAAAACAGGTGAGAAGGGGAGAGACTTGTGACACGCTTTGCACACTACTAAACAGACACGCCCCTGCGGCGCTCTGCGTCTCAATGCTACCGCTCGCTGTAGTTGGACGTGTGTTGCCGGAGTTTGCTCTGGGCTTTTTCCTTACTCCTGTTTTCCAGTTCCTTGAATCCCCCTCCTTCCTTCCATCCGTCTAACTTACCTCCGAATTTCCTGGATTTTTGTCTGCGCCCGAGTCACGGCGTTCCGTGCCTCCGAGCCCGGACACTATTCCTTCCTGGTTCCGTCCTAGACTTCTGAACATATCCTGCAATTGAAACATCTTTCTCACGCTGGAATCCGAAGACCAGCAGACAGGCTTATATAAATCCCGGACCGTGCAAAAGAAGTCACCAAAGAAGGTCACAAGCAAACAAGAAAAACAGGTGAGAAGGGGAGAGACTTGTGACAAAAGGTGGGTTTTGTATGTAAAGTAATGTCCTGGACCCCATGGATTGTCCAAGAAGTAACCCAGGCCGATGCTAGGAAAGAATGCTGACTCAGATCACTCAGCAGTGTGTATGTGGTTTCTGACAGGGCTAGGTTTGTTGCTTAAAAAGATGTTGCTTTTGAAGACAAATTAGACATGTTCAATTCTCTCATAATAATGTGAAATGTCAGTGAGTTCCATTCAGGAACACCTCTTGACAGGGTGTCTAGAAAATAAAAATAATCACAAAAATCCCAAACCAACTTCAACGCATACCACCCCAAAAGTGGCAGAGGGAGGTAAAGACTGCCCATCCTTTGGATCTGGTATCAGGGGGCGCAAAGAGTGCTCCTCGTGTCACCAAACAGATTGACCGACAGAGGAGGCCCGGTGTTCATTCCCAATCGGGTGACACACAAACAGTGTTCCAAAATACCAACCCTTCTGACACTTGTACCTATGTAACTCCACGGTATATGGACTTTAGGCCCATCGTGGGCTACACATGCACTCCACCACAACAGGGTGAGCATCTAAATGAAGGGGCTGTTCCCATGGGAAATCCTACTCAGAATGTATCGCAGGAAAGAAATCCAACAAACTCTCCAAAAGAAAATGTTCAAAACTATTTTCCTCCTCTTCCAGAGCCCAGAATCAAGGGGAGTGGAGACCCAAAAATGAAGGTTACAGTAACTTTCAACCGTACCCGAGTTACTTTGTTAAGAGGGATAGTTACACTGCAAGGGAGCAACAAAGATATGACCAAAGATCTCCCTATGGTTCTGAGGGAGGAGTAAATATCTCTCAGCTGGAGCAACAGGTCAATCAATTGACTGAGAACATTGGACACATGTTGAGGACCCAACAGAATCCTCAGACTACCAGTGTTCCCCAAAATGCCCCAGAATCTGGGTCAGTTACCCCGAGGGGACAATGACAAGAGTCAAACAATCCAAGTAATAGTATCCCAGTGGAAGAAGCAAAAGGAGATGTGGATGAAAAGATATGCCAAGCCTTAGAGGATACTTCACTTCTGACCCATACAATGATGCTTGAATTAAATAATGAAATACAGGAAAATAGTAGCAACAGCTCTTTCCACTGGGAACTAACACAAACAAAACAGGGAAAAAGAGTTATATTTTAAGAAAAGAAAAATAGACCATTCACCATTGAGACAGAGGAGATCCCAGAAAACTCAGAAAAGGAAGTCTTCTATATCGAGTGACACATACCAAAGAAAACTGGGTAAAAATAGAAAACCCTGAGTCTGAGAATGTAGAAAAAGAGATTGAGAGCTGCAAAGAAACCCTTAGATACAAATGCCACTTTGATAACACAGAAATTATAAACCCTGAAAGTCCAGAAACGGTAGAGGTACCCTCCCTCCTAAAAGATTCTGATGATTGTCCTCTGAAAAGGGAAGACAACAAAGAGTCTGTGGAAAGGGGGGATACACCTACTCCCTATCTTATTTTCAAATGCATATTTATTCTGACAAGTTCCCAAGCCGACTCGCGTGTACTTGACCTCAAGGAAGGAAATACAGATATGGGGCCAACCCAAGGTTTTGCCCTAGAAATAAACGATATCAAGAACATTCATGCTGAGCTGTCAAAAAACTCACACTTTCTTTGTAGACTACAACCTAAAGAAGGTAGGTTCTATGCTCCTGTCAAGATACAATGTCAGTGTGATTTATCAGCTCTAACAACCTTGATTTCAAAGCAAACATTTGAGAAACTCAACCTGGCAAGTGAGGAGGGCAATCAAATTCCTCTCAAACCTCTTCTAGAAGCACTAAAATATGTATGGAAAGGTCATGGTTTTACAGACCTGAAAATAAAACTTGGGTGACACCATCTGAAACATCCAGCGATCCTTCTGGCTCGAGAGAGCACACCCTGTTTACTGGGGAAGGATTTCCTTCAGAGACTGTCCCCTCTGATTGATTGCATAAACCAGGTTCTCTGGACCCAATCAACTCGTCCCATCAAGTTGAAGAGAAGTACCAATTATGTCAGTCTTGATTGAATGACAACCCAATTAAATTAAATGTAATTTTCAAAAATACTAGGTTCCCGAGATCACCATCATCTCAATAGGAGACCAGAGTAGTGAGGGGACCTCATTCCAACTCCTAAGAATTAAGCTCTCTCCCAACAGATGGTTTTCTATATTGTACGGATATACCTTTGAGGTCTATGTTCTGGCGGATGCCAAAAAATGTCTTGGTGCTAGTTTAAATTTGACCAACATCAAGAAAAAAGGTGAACACATGTTCTTCCCCATTCGGGTAAATAAACGGAAAGATCTTGTGCTTGCCAGCATCTGCCTAAACAATGGAAAAAGCTTCATAAGTGAAGCATTGTTTCAGCTACTCCAAAAAGATCAGTCGTCCCATCAAGTTGAAGAGAAGTACCAATTATGTCAGTCTTGATTGAATGACAACCCAATCAAATTAAATGTAATTTTCAGAAATACTAGGTAACCGAGATCACCATCATCTCAATGGGAAACCAGAGTAGTGAGGGGACCTCATACCTACTTCTAGAATTAAGCTCTCTCCCAACAGATGGTTTTCTACATTGGACGGAGATACCTTTGAGGTCTATGTTGTGGCGGACGGCAAAAAATGTCTTAGTGCTTCTAAAAATGGTTCAGAAAAACATAGTTATAATTTGACCAACTTCAAGAAAAAAGGTGAACACACGTTCTTCACCATTCAGATAAATAAAGGGAAAGATCTCATGCTTGCCAGAATCTGTCTAAACAATGGAAAAAGCTTCATAAGTGAAGCATTGTTTCAGCTACTCCAAAAAGATCAGACCACTCCCTGCTTCAATTTGACAAATAAATGGTAAATTGGTCTGCAAACCCACAATTGCAAACATGTATTACCTACAGGTGCATGTTAAAAATGTCAATTAGCTATAAAACTTGTGACCGTAAGTGTTGGATCGTTAAAGATGTCACTTCTGAATTTCATCTAGGTAGTGATATTCTCCATAGATTTACAATGAATGTGGATTTTATTAATGATGAAGTTTTGTCAATACTGGGAGGTAACCCAATGGGCATTGACAATGTTGAGAAAGCATTGCGGTCAGATCGATTGCTGCTGTTGAAGTCCAAGCAAAAGAAAAGGTTACTATCCCAGAAAAGGTGCTACAATTCACTTTAACAATCATAATAAAAAGAGGACAAACTCTGAAAAATCAGGAAGCATTCATAAATTTGAGTTACACACCAAAACAACAACAATTGTCCCTATATTCAACACCATTTGAATATTGGTGGATAATAGAGACCCTCAAAGTATTATTTGCGTACAGACACTTCTATTGGAATGGCGGTCTATTCCCAATATTATTCTATTGATTTAGAAAATGAAATTGTAGGTCAAATTCCTAAAAATAGTTGTGAAAAAACCAACAGGATCCAACCAAATAAGATCAATACCTGACATGGGAGATATTTCTTGGTGTATTCTTCATGCTCTTAAAGGGTAGAAGATGTTACCCATGACATTTTAGAAGATGAGGTAATATTTAGAGTTCATAATAACTATCTTGGATCAATAAAAGAGAACTCTCCACTCAGCTGGAGGATACTTATGAAATGTTGACACCAGATGTATTTTTGGGCTTCTGGCAGATGGTCGAGGAACAGATTAGTCTGGCTGATGCCTGTAAAATCGATGAACAGCGACAACAACTGAGACAGGCATTCCCGGATTTCCAGAGTATCTTCTTGGTTGATTCCTATGATTCTGGGTATACAACTATCCATTCCATGACAGTTCCGACCAACCCTGAAATGGCTCCCGTAGTTTGCAAAACAATACTGGTTGCCTCTCATGTCCATGGATTCACTCACAGACATCAGCAGAAATCTGGAATCCCATGGCATAATTCTTCCTATACACAGTACTTTTAACAACCGGTACACAGGATCCTAAAACCCAATGGACAATGGAGGCTTTGTGCTGACCTGAGGAAGTTGAATAAACGGGTCCACATGTCAAGGTGGCCTCTTCCCTATATTTACCAAAGGACTGGCACAGATCCAAGGATCAAAAGTGTACTCAGCCCTTGACTTGACAAAAGGTTACTGGATCGTATCTGTGAATAGGGACAATCAGTATATGCTTGCCTTTACCTTCGTTGGACAACAATGTACTTGGACCCATACTCCCTTTGTGTACATCAGTTCAGGAAATTATTTCAATATTGTCCTTCACAAGGCATGCCTGATCTCAGTAAAAGAGGACACTTGGTCTATGTGGAGGATCTGTTGATAAAAGGTTCAACTGTGGAAGAACATCTGGCAGAAATCAGATATTCTCTTACCCAGTTGCAAAAAGCTGGTGCAAAATTGTCCTTCCAGAAAGCACAACGGTGCAAAACCAGAGTGAACTTTCTGGGACATGAAATCACAGCCAAGATTCTTAATTCACAGAAAAAGAAGGTTTAGGCCTTACTCAAATTAAAGAACTCCACAAAAGTTGCAGAGCCTCCTTGGACTGACTAATTATAGTCAAAAATTAATTGAGTATTATGCAGTGATCACTCAATCTTTGGTTCACTTATTGAAGGCCGGGCGTAAAGTCTCACTGGGGTGAAGCACAATCTGAGTAAGTGAAGTAATTGAAAAGAAGTCTGTCATAACCTCCTTGTTTGGCTTACTCCATCACAAATAGGTTTTTTTTCTTAGAGACTGGTTGATCAGATATCTGTTTGATGGCAGTGTTATATCAAAAATATGACAAATTCAGCAAGGTAAACTACATGTGTGAAAACATCCTCCTGTAGAAGAAAAAATCAATGATTGCAAAAATGCATTTCTGGCAATGGTGTGGGCATTGAAAACCTCTGCCTGTTCATCCAGGGGGAGCACATTATAGTATAGACCTCCCACTAACCGCTACAATATCTACAAAGTGATAGAATATGGGCTGGGAATGTCTCTAATTCAAAAATCACTTGTTGGATTCTGTCACATATGATTGTGCTGAAGAACACTGTCTCAAGGATGAAAGTCTGATCACCAATAATAATATGGAGACACACCTGCTGTGCCCGCACAAGGTGTATGATGAAAACACTTGTCAGGGGATACTCACAGTTTATGTGGATGGATGTCCCTACCATATTACAAAAGACGGGGAGAAAGAATTGGTTGCTGGCATTGTGAACGCTTGGGTAAATGATCTTCCCACACCCTCTGCTGGATACAAAATAAGCCCACGAAGTAGTGTGGTGGCAGAGCTGTTGCAAATTTATCAAGCTGTCCTCACTGCTGTAATGCTGTATTTTCTCTGTTTCAACCGGGTTCTCCCACAGAGAGATCTCCTTTATAGAAAAGAGGAATAACGGTTCCATTGTCCGATTTGCAAGTAGACTTCATTGTACCAGTAACTCGCTCTTCTAGAGGAAACAAATACATGTTGATGGTGATATTCCTCTTCACAAAGTGGATTGAGTGCCTTCCAGCCCTAAATTGTAAGGCTGCAACAGTCGCTACTTTGATGATCAACCACATCTTCTCTCGTTTCAGTCTTTCTCAAAGATTTCAGTCGGACAGAGGTAGTCATTTTACCAATGAGGTGATTACTAAGATGAGGGAAATTCTATGAGAAAAAAGAAAACTTCACATTGTCTGAATCTCAGCATCGAGCCGGGAAGTGGAGAGATACAAAAAGACAATTGTAAGTATCTTGAAGAAGTTTGTGGTAGATTCTGGACCAAGTTGGGACATCTGATTGCCGCTTGTCCTGTTGCCCATTCGATCTAAACCTTCTTCAGCCACCAAGATGTCTGAATTTGAACTGATGACTGGATGGAAAATGGCATTGCCTCTACATCTGCATTACCAAACTCAGGAGCAGACATTTATAAATGTCTTAACTATTCATGAGGACCATGAGAACTTGAAGAAGCATCTACAGCATGCTTTTGCATATGCACAACACAATTTGGAAAAGTCTGCTGAAGGAATGAGGTCTTACTATAGCCTCAAGACAACAACATGAGAGTATGAGGTATAGAGGTTTATCTATACAATTTTCAAAGAAACCAAGCAAAGGAGAAGACGTTTTTTCCATCTTGGCAAGGTGGTTTTGAGACCATAGAAAATATCCCTCCTGTCACCTGTAAAATCAAAATCCAGAAATAAGATATGGTTGAGGAGAAATGGGCCCATATCAATCTATTGAAAAGCTGTCAACCTCAAATGAGAGTGATTGAGGAGCCATCTGACATCAGAACTGAAGAAAATGAGGAAGAATGAAACCTGAAGAACTTGAAAAGGAAAGTAATCAAATTAGAGTGCTAGAAAATTACTGATTGAAAAAGTAGCATGTAAAGATTGCATGATAAGATGTATTGTTTTCATAAAATGTGGTTCTCTATGTGAAACTAGATCAGCCTTTCTACCCCTCTCTTTCGTTCATTAAATACATAATTATTTCCAGGACTTGTGGAAGTGGAATGGGTGTTTCCAAGGAAATCTCTTGAAGGAAAAGAACAGAGAGGGTTTGAAGATCCATTTGAAAAAGAATTCTGATGGTCCCTTGCCCTCCCCATTTTCTGCTGCAAGGAGTGAGAACAGGGGTGATTTGTAGGGATGTTTGACTCATTGACTTAATTTGAATTGACTTTTGTGATAGGGACTTCAAGTCACAGAATTCTCAGAGTACTGGGCTGCAGAGGCACAGGGTTGCAGAGAGATGACCATTAGGATTAATGACTTAAACCTGGAGATGGCTGAGAGACATAAAAGCCCCCCTCAGGTGCAGGCCATTAGGTCGAAATCAAGATCAATGAGGAAGGTGGTGAGATGGTAGTAGTAGTGGTGGGTGGAAGAGTTTTTTACTCTCCACGAAGCAGCAGAATAAATTGTGGAAGAGCCAAGATGTGGGGACCAGAGCAGTGAGAGAAGCTGATGCTGGTCCTGAGAAAGGCGAGTGGGCTCGAGATTTTGGCTGTACAGGTCGCACAGTGGAAAGCACACCTTATTGATACTTTCGCTGAAGTGAGGGATTCAGCAGTGGCAGGCAAGCACCAGGATGCTAAGGAGGCTTTGGCTGTGGAGGTCACACAGCAGAAAGTGCACCGGTTTGTGTCTTTCCCCAAAGTGCAATGTTCGACGGTGACAGGCGTGTGCCGATTGCTGGAGGAAACTGTGCTGGAAAGGTTGCTCGGCCACACTGGAGAAGTGAACGAGATGGGCTGGGAGCAGCAAGCTACCCAGACGTGGGAAGTTTACTGTGTAGTAGTTGAGACCCGGAGCGCTCCACAGTTACTTGTTGCCTGAACCCAGACTCATTATTAAAAAATGACCTGATCTAAAACAGATTACTGACTCTAACATATACCAAGCTGATATAAACAAAAGCAGTTGGCAGACAGAAACTCCAAAGATTCCATCTGAAGGAGATGATTGCTATATAGTGGGTGATAAGGACAGCCAACCACAAAAAGTGGCAACATATAAAGAAGGGAACCCAAACCGTCACTGCCAAAGCCAAATGGGATGCACACTAAGGCAATTGACAAACACCCAGAGTTGCCTAAGGCAAGAGAAGATAACTGAACATAACAAAGTGTACGAGAGAGATTGCCTAGATGTAGAGAATGTCTTAAACCCATATTGCCAAAGCCAAAGAAATGTGAATAAGAGGCAGAGTTATAATCAGAATATGGTTAATAATAAAAAGGTGGAATAAGACTGGCAGAGGGGCTGCCCTTATGGTACAAGAGGTACAGGAGGAAGGAAGCTGTGGCAATCATTTAGATGTAATAAATAGCACCAGTGTGATTCTTTTGTCCCCTGATGAGAATCCTAAATCTAATGTTGTGAAGCAAAAGCAGAAGACATTGTTAACACCTTTTATGTTGACCCTTACACAAAAGTACTTAGATATAGTAGTTGGGCCTGGCAATGGAGTATATCAGGTTTTAGAACTTTGTGCCAACTGGTTCTGTTCAGGCAGAAGAGTATACCCATACAGTGAACTGCAGTGGTTTGTCTTGGCTGGCCGGAGAGTATAACAGCTGGTTCTGTTCCGGCAAGAATAAACCATAACAACATGTAGAATTTGTAAACCTGGCATGAGAGTAAACCATAAAGTGCTGTGGTGGGGTAAAGTTTATGACAAAGTTGAAGTGATGCCAAAACAGCCTGATAATAACATTTATTTTGAAGCTAATGACGTTTTGAAATGTACCTAGTGTGTGCCAGTTTTGGATAAAGCATTACTGAAGTTGAAGTGGTGCTAAAACATCCTGACAATGACCTTTGCTTTGGAGTTAAGGAATTTCGGAACTATTCATTGTTGATAACAGGAAGCTGTTTCAAGAATTTGAGTGCAGGTGGAAAGAGGAAAGTGTTGTGAAACAACTGTGAACTATCCTTGGTATCCAATTTGGAACTTTGTGTTTGCAAGTAGGATTAGGAAAAGAACTAAAGTGTAACTTATTTTTATGACACAGGATTTCATTATCCTTTTTGAACATTTCAAGAAAGACCTCCTTGAATCTGGGGATGGGCAATTCACCCACATGTCAGAAGAAGCAGCTATTGTGTTGTGACCTATAATGATTTGTTTGCTGTTGTTAAACTGACACATAATTCCTTATTGTTTCGGTGTGTATATAAGTGTGAGGGACAGAAACCTTTTTTGTGTGTTTTCCTTTAGTTTGTTTTAGGCAGGGAAATCCTCGTCACGGTAGGGATAGTGAAGCATTTATCCAACCTTTTGATTTAATAAAATGGCATTTGTTGAAAAACTTTCATCAAGTTGTCTGCCACACATTTCTGTCCCCTCACAGTTAGGAAACCTTCAGATGATGACAATATGGACTGTTGATAGGGATTTAATAATCCAATGCAATATGAACTGTGATGTTTTATGAAAATATGCACATTTAAAGTTGCAATTGTGATTGAAACCAACTTTAAATGCAGCCTGCAATTAATTCTGACATAAGGCAATCCTTTCAACTCACAAAGACATCCCCCAACCCCAGCATACAGGATGGGAGGACAGATAAATTCCGTTCCCATGCTAAAAAACCTTTTGAAACTGCCCACTGCAGATAAGGATATTTCTTCAAACAGGCAAAGCAAACTAGACCGTGCCATAAAATGTAACTGTTGAATGTTATTACTTGCCCTGTGTGTCTTTTAGGGGCAAACATTTAAAAACATATTTTAAATTCAGATTCATTTGTGGTCCTCTTCAGTTTAATTTCTCAAGCCAGGCCTACAACAACAAGAGCAGATTTTTAGCTCTGACGAAATAGAAAATTTACAAGTTCCTAGTGTTTTATCTAGGCAGAACACACTTGTGTACAGGAGCGTTATAAATGACATATCATTTCATATCATATCATATCATATTAACAGTGAAATATATTTTTGTATCAAAGAAAATGCCCTCTTAATGTACACTGAATTGTTTATATCTCTGAAACCAAACCTCTTAGAGAACTAATTTTGGTGTAAAATGTAGTTTTAATATGCAAATTAGGGACATTTGCATTTTGTCGCAAAGAAAGGGTGCATGGTAGTGTGTCATATGTCCTCACGTTTGTAGGGACGAGCCCGTTATGTTGAGATGGACAGATAATTAGAATATGAATGTAGACATGAGGTAAACGGAAAAAGCTGTAATTATGATATGATATGATATGGCTTTTGTAACGCGCCTATAGACAAGTGTTTCAAGACGTGACGAGGCAAGGAAGGGGGAACAGAGGGAGGACAGAGCCAACAATCTTACTATGCTAAGTGATATTGAGAATGTGCAAGTGCAGGGGGGGACAGGGGAAAAGTGCAAGGGGAAGCAGGAGGGGGCGGTGCTGTACATGGGATCAAAACAATAACAAGAAGTGCGGCCAGCAGGTGGCAGGTGCAAGGGTAAGTGCAGACAGCAGGTGTCTAAAAGTGCAGGTTACGGGACTGTAGGGTTACAGATACAGAGCCACGTGAAAGCATTGCCGGGAGGCAGTGCAGGTGTGCAACTGGGCGGGCAGGGACCTGGGCCTGAAATCAATGGGTAGCCAGTCGACCTGTGCAGTATCAGACAGGAAATCAGCAGGAGAGAGGAAGAGAGAAGGCAGATGCAATGAGGAAGGTCTTAAGGTGCTTCCGGAACCGCAGATGGTTCTCCTCAAGTTTCAGAGAGGAAGGGAGGCTGTTCCAGAGGGCGGCCCCAGCTGAAGAAAGAGATCTACCACCAACTCGTTGCTTGGAGAAGCGACTTACTCTGAGGGAGTTGGAGGTGGAGGAGTGAAGAGCTCGAGTAGGAAGGTATTTACAAAGAGGGAGTTGGAGGTATTGAGGACCCAGGCTCCAAAAGGCTTTGTGGAAAATGCAGAGGGTCTTGAACTTAATCCTTGCAGACACTGGGAGCCAATACAGAGATTTCAGTGCTGTAGAGATACAATCCCTGGGATTGAGGCCAAGGACAAGGCTTGCAGTCCTGTCCTGGAATATTGGCAGAGGGCGGAGAGTAGAATCAGGAAGATTCAGAAAGAGGCTGTTGCAGTAGTCCAGCCTAGAGAGAACCAGAGCTCTAGAGACAGTGAGCTTCTGGGGGAAGGAGAGGAAAGGAAGAATACCTCTCAGGAGTTGCAGTTGGAAGTTTGACTTTTAGAGACATCAGAGATGTGAGGAGAAAACGAGAGTGTGGAGTCAAAGATGACCCTGAGGTACTTAGCCTCACAGGTGGGAGCAGAAGAGGGCCAAGGGAGGCCGGCCAGAAAAAGACAGGAAAGGAGGTTGCAGGTGTGCTGATGAGGAGAATCTCCATCTTTCTGGCATAAAGGCAGATATTGTTGGTGGCACACCACTCCTGGATAGCAGGCAGACAGTCGGAGATGAGAGAAGGAGAATAGGTGGTAGAGGAAAGCCTGAAAACGAGCTGAGTGTCATCCGCATAGCACTGAAAGTTGGAGCAGAGAGCGGCAATGCGGTGGGCGAGAGGTGCCAGGGAGTTGAATAGCCAGGAAGAGAGGTTAGACTCCTGGGGAACACCATAGGTAGAGAGTGAGATAGAGGAATGGAAAGACCCAAGTTGGACCTGGGAGTGTCATCAGAGAGGAATGAGGTCAGCCAGTCCAGGGCCTGATCAGCGATACCCAGGTTATAACTGAGACGATTGAGCAGGATGGCATGGTTGACCGTCTCAAAGGCAGAAGAGAGATCGAGTAAGATGAGGACAGAGGGAAGATTAGAATCAAGGATAGAGAGCAGGTCTTCACGGATGTTCAGGAGAGCAGTTTCTATGCTTCTGGCTGCTCTGAAGCCAGACTAATGGTCATGGAGACAACCAACAGATTCAGTGTGGAGATTAAGCTGAGAGATGGCCAGCTTTTCCAGGAGTTTGCCCAGGAAATGAGTGATGGTGATTGGGCGATAGTTAGCCGAGCAGGAGGGGTCGGCTGAGGTTTTCTTGAGAAGAGGGTGCACAAGAGAGTGCTTCAGGGGGGAAAGGAAGGCTCCAGTGGTGAAGGAGTGGTTGCAGAAGTCAACCAGGGCAGGAACGGGAGTGTCAATGTGATCCTTGATGGTTTTGTAAGAACAGGGAAGAAACTGTTCTGATGAGACTTTCATAGATTGGACTTTTCTAGAAAGCTTGTCAGGGGAGAACAGAGGAAAGGAAGAGAAAGAGGGAGAAGAGGTGGCCATAGGTGGCACGGGGGTAGAGGAGAGAGTAGAGGGAGAAGGAGGAGAGGGCGAGAGGGTGGACAGGACGTCCTGGGTTTTAGAGATGAAATGAGAAGCCAGGGCCATGCAGTGCCTTGGAGGGGACAAGAGAGGTAGAGACTGCAGCAGGATTGGCCAGCTCCTTGCAGATTTTAAAGTGTACAGCTGAGTTGTTAGATGCCACAGAGATGCAGGCTTGGATGTGGGCTCTCTTCTTAGAATGGACAGAGAGCCGGTATTGCCTTTGGAGCAGGCGGCAGGCTAGTTTGTCAGAAGATGCGCAAGAAGCTAGTCATTTCCTCTCAGACACCCTGCACTTGCGTTTAAGGATGACGAGGTCAGAGTCATACCAGGAGGTGCACTTGGCTTTGGGCTTCAGGCAGATCCTCTTGACAGGGGCAAGAACATCAAGAATATCAGAGATAGAAGATAGAAGAGTGAAGCATGTAAAGGGCTGTGTTAGGATGTGAGTCAGCCAGAGGAGGAGGAGGAGGAGAGAAAGTGGCGGTGAAAGCCTCAACTGACACACGCTTCATGACCAAGAAGGTAGGTGGCAGTGCTGTATTTGGCTTGGCCTGAGGGTTAGAGAGGGAGTGATGGGAGGACAGGATAAAGTGATCACTCCAGGAGAGAGGAGTGGTGAGGGGAATAGAGAGGGCGAGGTCTGAAGAGATCAGACCATCCAGAATTTGCCCTTCAGAGTGGGTCGGGCCAGAGGGGAGAATAGAAAGAGAGAGACAGTCACAGAGGTCACGAAAGAGTCCTGAGGAGGGATAGGAAGAATCCAGGTGGATTTTAAAGTCTCCAAGAAGAAGGAGTTGAGGTGTCGAGGCCAGGACGGAGGAGGAGAGGTCCGCCCACTCAGCGAGTAAGGAGGTGATCTGACCAGATGGCCGAAAGATAGTAGCCACGGTAAGAGAGTGGCCAGGAGAGAGAGAGAGAGCCTGAAGACAAGGCATTCGAAAGAGGAGTAGGCCTGCATAGGAATGAGAGAGGCAGGAATCCACTCAGGATCATCAAGGCTACACCCCCTCCAGAACTGTTGGAGTGTCAAAGCTTGTGACAGAGCTGGCCATGAACCATGTCTCGGTGAGACCGAGGACATCGAGATCAAGTTCTTCCAGGAGGCAGCAGATGTCAGAGGAGTGTTTGACAGCTGAGCGAGAGTTGAGAGTGGCAATATGGTGAAGGTTGCCAAACTTGAAAGACTTCCGGGGAGGGGTACAAATCAGATGTACGCCATGCAGAGGTGTAGAAGGAGCCCAAGGTGGACAGAAGCGGAAGATGGAGACGGCAAGATAGCCAGGGAGGAGACAAAGGGGGGAGCCAAGGAAGCCAAAGAAGGGAGAGAAGGGACAGCAGAAGAAGAAAGGAAATTGATAAGGTGCAAGACACATCTGTCAAAGAGGAGAAGGTTGGCCTTAGGATCTTGGGCCAAGATGGTGCCATTCAGGTAAACATTGATGATGACCTCAGAGGAGTGGAAGGGGTCCAGGATGGCCTCCCACTAGGTGCCACGATTAATGGGAGAAGAAGAGAAAGGAGAGAGCACAGAGACCTATGAAGAGTCCATAAGTCTGGTGAGGGAATGACAAAGAGGATGTCAGTGAGGGTTTGTGTGGAGGAAGCACTGGTATAGGTGTCAGTGATAAGGAGGCCTGGGTTGAAGGCCAGGATATCCTTTTTGAACTTCTTCCTACCAGACTTAGTGAGGAGAGCAGGATAGTCGATAGAGAAGCAGTTTGAAAAGATAGTAGAAACAGAGAGCACCACACAGTAGGTGGGGAAGAGGAGAGAGGAAGAGGGGTGGAGCGAAAGATAGGGGGGGAGACACAAGGGTAGGACATATGGAGGTGTGCAAGCAGACGAGACAGAAAGGGACAAGACAATAGTGGACGATTGACTAAGTAGACAAGAGCTCAGATGGAAGAGCAGGCAGAAAACAAGGCAGTTCGGTAAGCAAATCAGGTTACCAAGGTATCAGGAACAGAGCAGTCATTTGAATAATTCAGAAATGATTCATGATATAATGATAAGGATTGGATCAATTGATTCATATCGCAGAGAGGAATATGTTGAGCTGATTCTTGAAGTGGTCATATAGTTGGAATGTAATGTTTGAGACGGTGTTAATATTTAATGCAACAATACCTGAGATGACATAACATTAAATGGAAGGGAAACCGGGTGTAGAACTTACTCCCATCCGACTGCCTCCTTCATTAATATGCCCAGTGACTGCAGCGGAGTATGTCTACTGTGATGTCACATTTGGAACATTGTCCAATCATATACATTGACCAATTAGATTGGGGAGAGTATGCACACCTCTAAAAGGTGGGGTTTTCCATTCTATAAAAGGTCAAACACAGGAGACACTGGAGAAACTTCATGGACACTTACTGAAGAGACTTGCTCGTTCAATCACTGACTGATGGAGAGAAAGAAGAATTGATAACAACAGGAAGGAGAAGAAATAGATTTGTACTCATTTTGGGCCCTATGTTGGATTATTGGTAGAGACTTAAAGTGAGGCCTACCAGGAGCTTAAGTCCCAGGCCTACTTCAGTAGAAGAGAAAACAGACAGGCTATGGAGAAAAGCGATTTTACTTGCTGATGCCGACCTGTTTCTAGAGTGTTTGAAATTAAACAATCCTTAAGAGGATGCCAACCTGAATCAGCCAAAAAAAAAATTCCTGATACATTATCTAAAAGGGAAGTCATCTTGCGGGGAAAGATCCTATTAAGGGAATTTGAATAAACCCCATTCACTATAATTTGTTTGTACTGAGGGGTGGGAATAGATATATTAATTGTGCATCCCGTTAACTGAACAGAAACATCACTGAAGGGAATTTTGCTAACATACTGCTGAAGATACATTTTTTTGTTTACAAGCCATTCACATTACTGAAGGTCCTATAGCTTGTTACAACTGAGCTGACCAATGTTGGGAAGGAGAGACGTCCTTCCCACCCCCCCCCCCCAAGTGGTTCAGAATAAAACAAAGCCGTGAGAGGAAATGCAAGAGAACAGGGGGGTTCCTTTAAGGGCTTCTACACAATTACATTATTGCATGCTTCATAGATGTAGTGCACATGCCGGATGCCGGAATAGCAGTCATTTTAGTAATTTGCAGCAATATTGGGACATGGGGCTTAAAAGTAATGCAGCAGCCAGCATCCCAGGTCTAGGTCGTGAAATGAGGAAAGGAATACGTTGTATCCCGGGCACTGATGTGAAAGGCCAGAGCCACAGTGATCTATAAACCCTTAATTGTTCCAAAAGTTTCCAAACTCCGTGCTCTGGGAAGAATGTGCCCTGCAAGGCCACAGGAGGAGGGTTGAACATATTTGTACAATAAATCCCACTAGTCCCAACCCTAATTTATAGCACCCAGATGCCCTGGCTTCCAAGGTACTAGCCAGACCACTGATCATAAACAGGTTAGACCCCTGATCGATCAAGTAAGAGCAGAAAGCAGAGCTTTCCTTGCCTTCACTTTTTGGTCACATGATTTGTGCTCTGAGGTGCAGGGAGGGTTGAAATTATAGCCCAGAACCATGGTGGAAGACCTTGGAGAGGTGCCAACCTGTCTGGTATTTTGGGATGTTTCAGAGTTAGTATGACCTCAGCTTTTACCCGGGCCCCTATCTACTTCTACCAGGTGCACTGCTAACTAGATAGAGATGTATTGTTTTGGTTGTACATTATTGCCAATTAGCCTCCACCTCATGACTGATGACGAATGCAGAATCACCCACGTGGAAGAATATGGACAGAAGGGGGGTGACACCAATGGTCTGGCATCCCCTATGGAGCAGGCAGCCTATGTATAGGATCTCACCAACCAGCAGCACGGGTTTCTACTGTATGTGATGATGTCACTGATGGTGTGATGTACTCTCTTAATGTCCTGCTCATGCAGGTTTTGGCAGTATGTTCTGCGGCAGCAGAGTTCTTTGTTGGCGCTTTCCATTTTTGTGTGGAAATAAAACTTGCTACCCTTGCATTTTGACTAATTTGTTGTTTTCACAAATGGAAGATTCCTCCTGGACTCTCATGCATCCAATGTATGGTGCCTTCATACGCAAGGTAAATTGAATGCATAGATACCTATGGTGAGTGTGTGTTAATAAAGTTTTGATTTTCCTCCTGCCTCCGACGTCTTTCTTACCTACTCTGTGTTGTACTGGCTTTGAGGATCATTGTGTTGCCCAAGCCTTGTCTTTTGTAACATACATGAACACTCCGATATCCAAAATACCTTCACTGGTTGTTTGCGCATCTTCAACAAACTTCTACCCTTCAACAACGCTATGTACATACATTGCCCCCTCCCTTCTTCACCCAGTCTCAACGCCCCCACAACATTTGTCCTGTGACGCTACCACTACCCTACCTACATTCGTGCCCACAACGCACCCGTATTTGTCTCTTAACCCAATATTAAGCCAGCAATTCACCTGCAACTCACCAGTTTGATCACTTTTTTAACTATTTCAAACCATGCAAGAGGGCTGGAATGTACCTTATTCTTATCTGTTAGCCAATGCTAAACTTGCAGCACGTCCTAAAACGTACCAATGTTGTCCTCTAGCCTATTGTTAATCTTGTCATATGCCCTCAACGCACCTGATTTGTCTGTTTAGCCGAGTACGATACATATATCATTCCTGGAAACGTACCTATTTTGATTCTTGCCTATTGCTAACCTAAACGTCTGTTACATACCTTATTTTTTGGCTCTTGGCCTAACTGTAAACCTGAAGCATAACTGTATTGTCCCGTACTTGTCACTTTACCCAACCATCCTTGTTTGCGTACATACCTGAAGTAGACCCCCGTACCATGAGGTGAGGCTTTGCCAGATTGTGCATTCATGCTTATTTTGTCATTCTTATTTGATTTCATACATGATGTAGCCCCTCTTACCATCAGGCAAAGCTTCGCCAGAATGTGCATTGACATTCACTTTGTCCGTTGTACTCTTGTAACCAGCGCCCTGATGCCCAAAGGATTGGTGTGCTTTATAAATGCATAACTAAATAAATAAATACATATCTGTGGCATCAAAATCTAAAGTGACTAGTGTATTGATTATTTTTTTACCATTTGTCTTTTATTTTAAGAAACAATGGGCCTCATTATGGGCCCAGTGGTAACCGTGCCAGTGATACTGGCCGGTTGCCGCCAGACCCGTAATGATTTACCGGCACCTTAAATCCTGGTAACAAAGGGAGATTACAACCCCGGCTGGCCGGAAAGTCAGGCTCCGGTAAATAGTAAGTGCCCATTCGCAGAGAATCCTATGGGATTCTATGGGAGTGGGGACCATGGAAGCACTGACACCGTAAATAACGGTGCCGTTGCTTCCGTGAAAACTCTGCTGGCAGGTGCACCCACCCGCAGAGTTGTAGTGTGCTGGTCCGGAAACAATGGCACCGGTAAGCTTATTGGCACCATTCTTTCCAGACCAGCACAGTTATAACGAGGCTCAATCTGTTCATCTGTAATCTAATTCAATTATTTCAATTGCCGATAAAAAAAACCTTCTGTTCAGCCCTGCGTGTTTCTTGTCCCAAAAGTGGAGGGACGCTGTAGGGAAACAACTCTATTAAATTGGGGTCCCAGATTCAGAAAAATAACTTTATTAACTAAAGGAGAATTGTGCGTACCTCGTTTGGGGTGGGTGTTATACAAGTGATACTGAGTAGTGCACACCATGAGTAGGTGTGTAAGTGACATAAAATAGTCAGAATGGTAGTCCATATCAGGAAAAGGTCAGAGGTTGCATCACTGTTCAGTGGGGGCCGGAAGGGGGGGCTGTGTATACATTCCATAAGAAAGGACATTTGCCATATCTTGCTTGCATACTGGGAGTGTTGCCACAGCAAGTGGGCTGTTTCAAACTTTTAGAGCATCATTAAGCAACTGCAAAATATACGAGAGTAAAGTATCCTTTTAATGTAGTGTGCACTTTATTGCAGGCTGAGGATGGAGAAGAGACACGATTGACTGTCCATGATCATAAGTATTCCAGCACATACCTTAACAGAAAAGAAACTCTAACATCAATGGCAATAGAATAGGTTGCACCCCAGAAGATTTTGTGCAAGTTTTGGCCCATTACATACATTTTTTTTTTTTTACAATCTGACGATGGAGTGAATCTATAAGGCGACTGTGTATTATTATTTTCACGTAGATATGTGCCATCGAAGCACACTCATACCACATGCACGTAGTGCTAAATGTGGCAGAACATTTGCAGCAGCACTACCATCTGATCTGCATGTCTCTTATAAAGGCTTAAGAGTGTGATCCTATAGGCCATCACCACACCATGATGTTCACACAGCTGTATTTTTTCCTGCAAGCTATTGCCATCTATACACCTCCCTTAGGTCAGTGCGGCTGATTGCATGACTTAACACTACAGAATGAATTGTAATCATTTTGAAAAAATGTATTGGGAAAAATATGCAATGTGAATGTCCTTGTTCAGGGAGCCAAGAAGGCAGGGCACCAGGGAGGCAGACAGAAAAGGCATGAGAGTCCAGGCAAAGGATAGATTCAGGAGGCAGGCGAAAGAAAGCATTGTTGTGGCCAATAAAGTGTGGCTAGCCACTGGGCATGTGTGTCAGCCCCCACGTGGGAGGCAGTCCTCAAAGGCCATCATGGTGCATGCATTGCATAACCCTAGGCATTGGGCTCAGGTGAATGATGGAATTGATGTGTGTTCTTATTATTAAAACCTTTGTTACAAAAGTCACAGACATATTTAGCATCTGAGAAACCTTAAGTATGCCAAAGAACTGTTTCTCATGATGTAGCACAGCACCATTTTAGCCTTGTGCGGGCTTTTACTCTCAAATGTTGTCCACTTGTGATCAAAATACAGTACCTTAACAGCGGCATCAATATACGTTTTAAACGTTGCAATGTAAGTGAAGGACATTAAACGATCACCCTGTATGTTGAGCACAGTATGTTCTGTTCTAGGGGAGGCTAGTAAAAGGCCATCTCAGGGTCTTGGGGACTCCAAAAGTCCAACTACATGAGCAGACAGAGGTAAATGACGCATCTCTCAGGGGAGATTGAGCAGAAATGTTTATCTGCAATGATCTTGCAAAATATCATTGTGCTTAAGCATCTATAAACACCCCCTCTTTACCTTTCACAATCAGGACACCGGGTTTTAGAGTGTCTTAAGCGAGAATCTCCACGTTACTCTGTAACATGTCCTAAATTTGGATGAGAAAGCTCTCAGCATCCAAAAGTGTTTGGAATGACACGTAGTGAAAATAGGGGTGTTCAGATTCCCACCACTGAACCATAGCTGTACGTGTAGAACTCCACTTAAGAGGCCCTTTATTACAGAGTAAATAGCTATTAATTAATTCATCTTTTGAAACATGCTTAATGACGGAGACCAGTCTAAAAGCGCAGGAGCGGATTCAAACTTGTGTTGCTCTACGTTATTTTGCTTCCAAGACAAACACATTGCCCTTGAGCTATCGTCCTGGATGTGCTGCTGGAAATCAATATTTTCCTGTTTAAATTAACCAAACAGAAATCTACAAAGTTTTCATTGGCCCTGTAGTACTTACTAGTGAGTTGGAAGCCGTTGACTTGTTTGTTGATAATACTGTGGCACTCTGGGATAGAGATGATATAAAACCATTAGGAAGCTTGAGGGTCTTTTTAGATTTTTTTCCTATATATTGCTCTGGATATCTTTAGCTTGGTGTCTACATTTTGATGTACAGGATTGGCAGCTGCCCATTTTTTTAGCAGGCCTGTTTCTTTCCATCCATGTTATAGAAATCATGATTAACTTAAAGGATGGCTGCAAAAAGTCTAAGGGCCTCATTACACGTAGTGCGGTAAGGGTTTACCGGTACCGGTAAGGGCACCGGTACCGGTAAACCCTTACCGCCTTACTACGAGGTCCCTTTGCGGGTTGGTACTTTAACGCCTGCTGTTTAGCAGGCGTTAAAAACTAACCCGCAAAGGGACCAGGGTGCTAATTACGGTACCGCAATTTGCGGCACCGTAATTAGCGCCTTCCCCATTCCCATAGAGTCCTATGGGGCATAAATGGGAATGGGGAAGGGCAATGGGGGAAGGGGGAATTACCGCCCCGCCAACCTTGGAATAGGGCAGTAATTCCCCTTTCCTCCAAGGCGGTGCCGGTATTTTACCGGCATGGACCAAGGTGCTAACAGCACCTTGGTCCTCCGCCTACCGTGTAATGAGGCCCTAAGTCTTTTGGTTCAAACTGTTTGTTTGACTCGGGGCCTCTTAATTTTTCAATGACCTTCGACCTTTGAAGAGCCAGCCACTGACTCCCCACGGCCTTCATCTTTTTTAAAGATGCAGGGTTCTCAATTATATGAAAATGTGTTGGTTCCAATGCTGCTTTCTAAAGGATCATTGTGTCTCACTAACCAATGTCGTTTTTCATTGTTAAAACCTTCTGAATCTCTCCACAGGTCTAGCGAATGGCTGTGCTTTCTCCTATTGTCAGTGTATATTGCATGATGTCTAAGAATCAACTGGTACCATAGGCTGTGTCTACAAATGGACCTTGACATCATAGACGTACAATCAATTTTGCCACCTTTTTCTTGTTTTTACTATTTCCCTGTTTATAATACAGTAGTTCTCAGGATTATTTATTTCTAAATGGTTATTTAGAATGTGGTCTCTTTTTGCATGTGATGAACCATGCCCGGGGGTATATTCTCCACAGTGTATTGTGGTTCAACATATGCCTCAGGGGTCTGTGGTGTGTACTTGTCTGAAGCCCCTAATGATGATTCAGATTGAAAGAAGCCTTCCTCTGTTTCAGCTATTGACAGCCCACCTCATGTCTATAAATGGAGTACATGATCGGACTATGCCCTGTTGCCCGTTGCATCGGTAGACTTGTGTGTGGCATCAACACGCTATTTGAGGGGGTCCTAAATAACATAGGACCCCTCTCTGATTAAGGGAGTAGCATCAACAGCTGTGACTATGGCGCTCTGAAAGTCAGCTGCCCCTTCTGTGCGTGTTACAAAAATTGATGGTCTCGATATGGAGTACGCAGGTCATGAATACCTCTGCCCCCCGCTGTGGGATCATGGCCCTTGGTGTCAAAAAAGAGGCATTCTAACATGAATGTATTGCCAACATCTGTGTCAGACAGATCAATGTGTTGGATGACCGCTTCAGGAGCTATTTGGGTGGGGTGTGGTGTTAATGAATTATCTGACGATTTTGAAAATACGTGTGAACGAATTCCTGAGGGTTATTTGTAATTTAGTACGAATTAACAAAAGTTACTGCACACTGTAATGAATTCATTAGTACATTTTTCGTTATTCTTAAAGTGGTGATATATGACAATTGGATATTTTTGTTTTTTATCAGCTTTATGTTCATACTGTTAAAGTGAATGATATGTAAGTGCTATTTAAGTATTTTATGAGTAAGTAGTGTATATATGATTGATATTGCTCTTACTTTGTGTCTTTTAAAGTCTTGAAAAATATACTTTATTGAAAAAAGTTTGTAAAGGTTTAAAACAAACCAAAAACAATAAAGTTAATAATGAATCTGCAATAATAATATCTGCAATATTATCCACTTGGCGACATGCCCTACGTTAGCCTCATCATGACGGGGACCCACCTATGATATAATCTGCAATAATAATATCTGCAATATTATCCACTGCGACATGCCCTACGTTAGCCTCATCATGACGGGGACCCACCTATGATATAATCTGCAATAATAATATCTGCAATATTATCCACTGCGACATGCCCTACGTTAGCCTCATCATGACGGGGACCCACCTATGATATATTACAAGCTATGGCTGTGTTTAAAGTGATAGGGCCAGGTGTATCCTAGAAAAGGGGTGTCGTAACTCTGTTGCCCATACATGAGATACTTAGTAAAACAGTTGTGGTACCCTCAGTATCGATGGGCTTGATATTACCGCTCACTGTAAAATGTTCTTTCTTGAGAGGGGTGCCTGCTACCTTTTTTGAAACATTTTTGCAAGGAACTTGGGGTTGGTCATCCTGAGTTACCTGGGGGAACCCAGATGTGGACCCCCGCTCACTGTGCTCAGAGAGGCACAGCTGCACCTCACTGATGAGGCCCAACAAGGCTGAAACACGTGTATGGGGTTGCTGTTGGTACTCTTGTTCAGAAAGGAATTGTCATAGCATTTCTGTGCTGGACTGCCTATGTCAGCGGGACAAAGACTGATATGCAAATGGATATTTCCCATCTGTGAAAGGTACAGTGAGCAAAAAGTGATGGCTGTGGACTCTCAAAGTGGGAAAAAAAAACACAGAACAGGTTATCATGCCATGTTCTTTCTGGAGAGGGGAGCCTACTACTTTTTTTGAAACATTACCGCTCACTGTATACCTGGCATCGGTAAGAGTGGCACATTGGGATATACGGGATCCACGTGTAAATGTTTCCTCACCCATGAAAGAAACACAGAAAACAATGTAGGCACCGACTTAGAATGCCGATTTTTCTCCTGAATTTCTTCTGCAACAGTCCTGCTAATATCAATGTAGAACCATCCCTTACTAGAATACAGCAGTTATGCGATCTACAGGTAGAACCCTAACCCAAAGTAGAACTGGTGCTGCTTTCAGTGGTTGTGCTAACCTTTAGTTGTAATGGTGTCAGGGCTTACTACTGCTGCTGCATAATCGCTGTGAAGACTGGTTTGCACTGGTGTACATTCCTCCGCAAATGGACCATTATTTGAAACTTCAAGGGGTTGGGTTTGCAGACTTTGAGGCACAGAGTCGAGCACTTTATGTGAGATGGCGAATGGCTCTCTGCTCGGAACAAACCCTGTGGTGAATTAGAAACACAACGGAACGCCCTTACAATTACATGCTAAATATGGTCACCTCGTTTGTTTTTTTCTAGAATGCACCACAGATGTATGATTACAGAACACCAGAGCTAAAGACCTATCTTCTTCTGTATTGGCGGCTATGTACTGGTTTTAAATACATAGGAAGAAAATATGTGCATCTAAATAGTGCCCTCTGAGGAGACACACGAAAGAGAATATGTTTTTTTAAAAATATTAAATAAAAGATAACAAGTGAAATTAAAATGAATTCAAACAATAATTTGGATACAACATAAAATAACTGCTATAAAAATAGAAATTAAGAAATTTCATACAAAAGTAATAACCATAGGAAAGAGGCAAAAGGGTGAAGGGAGTGCACGGAAGATGTGGGAACAGGTGGAAGGGAAAAGAGAAAGAGAATTAGCAAGAAAAGAGAAATGGAAGAAGGGAGGAAGAAAGAGGGGCAAAATGGTGAGAGGCAGAGAAAGATGCAGTCATTGTTTAAAAGCACGCAATGCTCATGTTTAAAGAAATGCACACATTCGCACTGTTTTTATTCAAAATGCAGGCTTGCCTGGCTGTGTGGCGTTTTCACCCCGTGTTTTAAAGAAAGAGGCAAGCAATTATGCCTTTTGGAAACAGACAGCTGTTCAAACTGGGGACCTATAAGGCCCAAAACAACATCTGTGTTTTAAAGTCACAATGCAAACACATTGTGGCATAGAAATAAGCACTTTGGGCCCGATGCATGGATTATTTGTGCACGGTTCAAGTGAGTTTGTTCTGCTGAAAAGTGACTTTGCACTGCCGACAGAAACCCTGATTCTGGAACTGCGCAAAGTGTATTTTTGCAGTGCAAAGTTAGTGCAGATTCATTTTGTACTGCACACATGACTTTGTACTGAATTTGCGCTACAAAAATAAACTTTGCACAGTACCATGAATCAGGGTTTTTTCCGGCAGTGCAAAGTCTCTTTTCAGCAGTGCAAAGTCACTTTGAACTGTGCAAAAACCATGAATCAGGCCCTTTGTTGTTTTTCTAAAAATAAAAACAAGCAATAAAGCACATTCTCCAAGGAAAGTTTTTGAAGCTAGGCAAATCATATCCACAGTTAGCAATATAATTACCCAATATCCACGTTCCATAATAGCAGTTGATAAGCAGTGATCTCCAAAAAATGACCGGCCCTAAGCCAAACACTCGTGCACCCTTAAAAACACAAAGGCTTGCGACTAAAATAGTTCGACTTGCCAATCAGGACTCTGGAGCATGGTTGCTAAAGGGTGACATCTGGCCTTTACAGTATGGCGATGAAACCAGCTCTAAGTGATTTCACAGAGGCCTCCAATGATGTACAGGCCCCACTTTTGGTAGGGATTTCAAAAAGGATGATTTTTTTTCTGATAAATATGTGGATATATTTGTGTGTATATGTGTGCGTATTATTTTTTAAACTTTGTAAAACAACAATGATCACCTGTCTCTTCTTATGTACAGAAACAGCAGGCCCTGTGTTTCAATGCCCTGTGCAATGTACACGTCAGTATTAAATCTAAGACCACGCGTGTGTTTTCCTGAAAAAATCAACATTTCAAATAATTTCTATAGGGTGAGTCAATATATACATCATATTGTGAAACACTCTAGTTAGGACACGTACCACATCGGATGTTGCCATAGTGAACTATACCAGCTTTGCTAAATTCAGAAAAGAATGTCATTATTAGAGCCATCTATGACACATTGACCATGGATACATTTTTTTTTTACATGAACGATACATGAACAGTAGAAACCTGAAAACATCACAAGAACGTCTGTTCCGTTGTGGATGTGTACGTGCACGCAGCTATTTGTGGGTGCAGCTGCATGCCTGTGTGTGTGATGTTGTGAATGTTTGTATATGTGTGCACATGTGTGAGTGCTTGAGTGTGTGTTTATTTGTGTTGGTCTTACTTTGTATACCTATTTAATCATACATTCCCACCCAGAGCAACACACCAATAGTACGTTGAACAAAATAGAGACAGAGTTTAGGTTCATTTTATATTTATGCAGCCGGCAAAGCATTACATGTCGGAACTAATACATATGCATTCCGATCTGTTAGTAAGCCTTTTAATCTTGCTTGTGTCATGACAAACTGCTTCACCATAAAGTTATTTTAGCGCAGGTCACACCTGTATCTGTTCAAAATCGTTTCCATGGGGAGCCATTGACAGGCATTATGCAGAAATATACTTACTCTCTCCACTTCACAGACCTTGGCTAGGAGGTACTCTTATAGTCATACATTAACTGGGACTGTTAGCTTTTTCTCACACTTATCGCATGTTCCCATTGTGTACAGTCCCTGTGCCAGGTCATCACTGGTGTGGGATGTGTTGATGTGCACCTGCATGTGAATATGTGTCTGCCTGTTAACATGTCATGTAATTGCACGTCACAGAGCCACATGATCATTCCCATTTCACTTGTATTAGTCAACGGTTAGCTGTGCCATGTGCCATATTGTGTTTGCCAACTACCCTGTTTGTTAGCAATGTGTCCACTAGCAGCATGTCCCTGAGCAGGGAACGTGGTTGCCAGTCTGCATATGCCATGATCAGATAGCTTCTTGTACATAGTGTATGGATTCTGTTTCTCTCATGATAACATGTCCTGCATTCTGTTGCATGACAGCAATGCAATACACATGTTTACTGTAGACACGTTGCATATGACTCAAAATGTCTTTTTCTGTCCACCTGCAGGTGAGGAGGCACCAGATGCAAAGGAGGAAGAACAGTCTGTGGCACTTCAGACCACCAGTGGAGGACGCAGCGTGGCAGGCCGTGAGAATCCACTGCTGCTACAGACCATTCGGAGCCTTGCTGCTGACAATTCGGACTCTTTGGACTCCAGTATCTCTGAAGCTGAACCAGATGCGCAGTCCTCAATGCTGGCAGAGGTGAGTGCACCAATGGGTGGAGCAGTTGGGAACCGTGACTCTGCATCGGGTTAGGTGCCTTCACAAGGCCAGTCACTGGTGTCACGCCCATCTGTGGTGGTTACGTCTGCAAGGCCACACTCCCATGTTTTGGTTTCTGGTCCTGGGGCAGATGTCCAATGGAGGGTTGCAGTCCTGCAGCCAGAGATAATGGCATCACAGCAAGGGCCATGATCCCTTGGGTCAGGTAGGTGTGGCCCACGCACATGTGAGGACATATGCAGCCTGGGCAAACAGAGTGGGAGCAGCAGAAGTTGCATTTTGCACACAGACAGGGTGCTGCTTATGAGAGTTTGGCTGAGGGCATGGATAGGGCGGCCAGTTTCATGATCCCACAGCAACACAGGTGGAACAACAGCTGCAGGTCATGCAGTCCACATGCTGCTACCACAGGCTGCTCATGGAGGTCAACATCAGTGGCCGGCGGGGCGATCTGAGGTCTCTGCAGGAAGCCCTGCTTGCAGAGGGTCAGACACAAAGGGAAGCCCTGAGGTGTGAGTTGTTGGCCCACAGAGCTGCAATCGGTGAAGAAGAGGCAGCCACCAGGAGACTGTTCTGCCAGGAGATGCTATCACTGAGGGAGACTATCGTGGCGGAACTCCGTACAACCGGTGAGGTTGTGCATGGCGACCTCCGAGCCCTCCGTCTGCTGGTGCATTCATCATCCTCATGCATGCCCACTGCCACTGAGGGTCATGGCACTGCATGGTGAGCTTCCAGCACCACCACCACCTTCTGATTCAATACAGGAGGGTGGTGCCAGCAGAGACATGCCTCCCGGTCCAGCAAGCCATGCCGTCTGTGATCCCATGGAGGTGATTTGATTGTTTCTTTTTTTATTTTACTTCCACCGATGTGGAAGTTGACATGCATCCTGGCCCCCCCCCCCCCCCAGTTCATGATGGAAATTTTTTATTTTAAAACATGTTTTTACTACTTCAGTTGACCCCAGGCCTGGATGTTGGCATTTCATTTTTGAGTTGCCCTTTCCCAGTTTTATTTTTATTACTTTACTTATATTTTACTTGGGTTGTGCTGTTAACCTCTCAAGGCCATGACGTTTGCAGTGGTGGACATGCAGACATGCATAGTTAGGTCAACTTGTATGTTTGGATGGTGGTGCACAGGATGGAGTGTGCAGGTAACTTTGGGTTCAGTGTTCCCTCGCGCATGTCTGCTGTGTGAATGGTACTTCACTATGACCGTTTTAATGTCTGCTCCCATGTTGATTCAGTAATCCGCGATCTGGCGGTGACTGCTGTCCTGGGGGAGACACCCTGCACCCTTTGACGTCCATGCTCCCAATGCCCTCCACCAAGCACTGTCCCTCCTGTACCTAATTTGGACACGCAGTTCCAGGTGAAAGTGATGTGTGATTCACACCATGCCAACGCAGTCAGGGGGTAAGCATTAGCACTGTCTTGCATGTTGAGCATGCGTCATTGGTCACCATGTTTGCTGCATGTCTAACTTAAGCTAAGTATGCTTTGCTTGCTAACATGCTGGTATGTTCATTTAAGTGGTACTCATGGCACTGTGTTATCTACCTTGGTCAATTCATCTATGGCCGCACCTACTGTGGTGTAGTGCATGGAATTGGCCATCTCCAAACCAGGCAGTGTACTCCTTGATTTAGCATTTGCTTGGTCATCCCTCTCAGTGTCACTCTCTCTCCCTCTCTCTGTTGTGGTACGCTGCACTCATGGGCAGATCACAATCTATGTCATTCCACCCTCTTGCTCCCTGTGGTGCTTCTGCAGTGGGTGCTCTCTGCATATTTTCAGTATCAATTGATGTGTTTTCATGTATGTGCATGTTCTTTCTGTTGTTACTATGCATGTCATTGGATTTAGGGGAAGCGTTTCCCAATGGTGTGCATCATATGCAAGGCAGGTGGGTACCCTCTGCAGGTAAGTGAAGGGCATTTGCAGACACTTGTGTGGTGTTTGCCTGGGAGTTTTGCACTGTGTGTGATTACTTGGGATTGATTTGTCTTGTGGGTCACCCGTACTTCTTAATGGGCTCTTGTTTCACAAGGTGTGGTTCTGGTGATAGGTCTGGGCATGGTGTTGTTTCTACGAATTTGTGTGGCCACTGGTTTCATATTCTAAATTGTGGGAGTTCCAACTGTGTGGGCATTTCTTGGGTGTTTGGGAGTGGGTTGCTGGGCCGGCTGTTTGTGGTCTGTGACAGGTTTTGATGGTTGTGCTGGTGTGTGTCTCATTTACTTTGACAATGTGTACTGAGTGACACTTCACATGCCTTGCAATGTTTGTGGGGTTATGGATCAACGGCACATTTGGCCTCTCTTGCTTAGGATTCACCAATTATGGTGTGCAGCACCAGTTACAAGCCACAACCATGTGAACATTGATTCACATTTTTGGGATGCTATGTTGTGTGCAAGCACATTACGTTTAGTGGTGTTGGTGTTTCACATGCATGTACCATGCATGCTGCATCATGGTGTTCGCAGCTTCAAGTTGACCGCAGCTGGGTGCATGGTACTGCTGCATTAAATTGAATGCAGTATTTGAGCAATTGTATGTTGTCACAATAAAGTCTGCATTGACCATATTTGCATCCTAACTTTAGTATGCATTTATCCTTGCTTGCTGTATCACATTGATTTGTGTTGTCTGCTTATGTCTTGCATGGCAGTTGCATCGGTGGCCAGCCTTCCATTCTGATATTGGCTTCTGTAAATTGATGCAGCAAACATGATCCTGCCAGAGTGTATTAGGAATCGTCTGCCTACCTTTCATCCACCTGCTGCACCCTGTGAGGGTGGAGTGTGGGGATAATATCATATGTCTTAAGGAAATAAAATGTAATTGATAAAAACGTTTTCAAATAAAAAAGAAAGTAAAAAATACTTTAATATAAAAATGGAAACTAAACATTAATATAAAAAAAGGAATAAAAAACTATTTAAAAAAAACCGATTTAAGCGAAAAGAAATTAAAAAGGGGTGGGCGTCGTGAACTAGATGGCAACCCTCTGGGATGAACCTGTCAGTTTGATGAAAGGTATCTGTATTTACTTCTTATATGGGGGTTTTAAATGACATACAAGGTTGAATTGTGTGAACATTGTGGAATGCAAAGTGAGAGGTTTCATACGTTTTTTTCATTTTCATCATAATAGCTATTATTTTTAAGTTATATATGTTTTCCTGAGTGTTTAATTACATGCGTGTTGAGTTTTATGGACTGTATCTGAAACAAACGTGTTGTGATAGAAATCAATGTATAACTAAAACTTGAAATATGGAAAATATAATGTTGATGGCGTATGCACATTCAACCATAGAATTAAGTGAAGCTAAACTAGCTTGTTTAGCTCACAATCAAAGCTGTATTTCTGGAATATAGTGTTTATCAAATATGCATGCAGTGTAAAACATATTGCCTAAAATGTTATTGCAAAGCCCTGAAGTGCAAACAGGTGCTCTAGGGATAGACAGCTGCATGTGTGCACACTGCTCACTTCACTTTTTACTGCTGCAACTCGGTTCCATGTCTTTACAATGACACCATAAATAAAAACATACTTTTAAAACGACACCTGAATAAAAAAGTCACATTTCTTTTTTATTTGGGGGGAGTGTCCCCCAAGTCAACTATTTCTATGCCTTTTTACCCTCCCCACAAATCTATAAATCCCTTACCCCACCCCCATATATACTTTTACTTTGAAATTCAACTTTTTGATGTTATTCAGGTGTCCTTTTAAAAGTATGTCATTATTTTGTTTTCGTTATAAACACTGGATACCCTGCAACTCATATTAAATGAATCTGTCCCAATACAAAAACGGTGACAATGAAAACAATCACTTATTCACTGACATAGCAAATTACATAGCACCACACACTCTACACATACAACTGCTGAATATAATGCTACAGATGTTACTGGTCATCTCTGCCAAACATTTTCATTTCCTGCCAGTTATAATATATCCTTATAAACAGAGGGAGGGGTCATTATCGCCTATCGCAAGATAATAGCCAGCCTCCAGATTTAGGCCAGCGAGGGTCATAAATTGAGGAAGGGTCATTATCCCAAGTAATAATGCCACCTGCTGGGGTCTATAAGGCTATTGGCACATAACGGTAGTAGCAACACATGTTTTGGAGTTTCGGTAGTGAAGTAAATATTGTACTCTAATGATAGTAAATAGAAAAACACAGTGAATTAAGTTTGGATTTCTTTTGTAGTCGTTAAAGAAAAATGTTGTCTTCATAAGTTAGGTATTTTAATTGCAAACTCAATTAAAGGAATGGGTTTAACATGAGCATGGATTAGGCGTCATTTAAAAGTAAACAGTTTGTCTATAAGAAAGTAAAAACATATTGCCATGTCTTAGCTTTCTCACCAGTGTGTTAAATAGGATGTTGCTGAGGAAAAAAAGATATTTATTTATTATTTTTATTCATGGATTGGTTTCTTACAAACCTTTCATAAAATTAAAATAACATCCATCCAATTAATTACAAAAGAACTCCTCTTACTATTTACAACATTCGGACATCCTCCATAAATGTAAAAGCCGCAAACATCATCTGGATTTTCCACAATTAAAAAACATATCCCACCATTCATCCCTTGTCAATGTTTTAAACCGGGTACTAATATCAGACAAATATTTCATTCGCAATGGGGTCAGGGCTGTACATTCTGCCAACAAATGCTTTGATGATTCAATTACATCTTTCACCTTACAATACCTACACACTGGGCCCATTTCATTGCACTGTCTTCCATTGTTAGGCACCTCTTTTGTCGGCAAAATGTTCATCCTCAATCTCATGAATAGGTCAGGATATTTGGAATTTGGGATTTTGTGAGGTAGGCTGGAATGTGATTAATGGCTCTATTTTCCATTTCCAAATTGAGGACAGTTTTATACGATATTCTTTTGCCCTGTGTCCATATCCAGTCTAGCCTCATAATCTGGGTCTTTTCCTTTCCTGAATTTACCAATAAGATGTCACATGTTAGATCCAATTTACTAAGGTCCTCTATAAAAATCATGTTTCGATTTATCAATGAGACCATCTCTACTCCTAGTGCCTCTCTTTTTCAAATTCTCCCAGGGGGGAAGGATCTTCGTCTCTGTGCATTTCGGAAAAAAGCACCAGAGATTTCCAACGGATGATCGAGTGGATGGACTGCAGAGCCAGTTTGTATCTAATTAAGGCAATCAGTAAACTATTTGGGAGATGGAGGACTCTTTTCCAGTAGTATCCCTCCACCACCTCCCAAAAGCTGGTGGAAAGAGTTATGGCCGCTTCCACTCCATGTGTAAGGATTGGAACCACTTACTGTTTGTAGAAGGTTATACTTGGTATTTTTGAAAATTTCCCATACCTTTTTTGAAAAATTACCGCTTTCATGGTCAGCCTTTTAAACTTCAGTCTTACCACCTATATCCATTGTTTTTCAATTATACTACAGTTAATGGACACTCACAAATATATCATTGACTCTACACATTCCAACCTCTCATTTCCCACACAACATCCTTAACTAGGCCTCCTTTTTCCACAGGCATTCGATAGGACCATTATTTTGTTTTTTATATCATTTATTCTAAGGCCATTTTTTTCCAAATAGCTTCCAAGTTGGTTTAATCAACGTTGCAGACCAATTGGCGTCTGATCAATCATGACCAGATCATCTGCATACATGATCCGCGGAAGTTGTTTGCCATATTTCTTTGGAGGAAATGCTTAAGCCCCTAGCTGACTAACCGCTAGGTCTGACAGTAAAGATTGAATGAAGCTGGGGCCAGAGGGCAGTCTTGTTTCAGTCCCCTGATAATAGCAATTTTTCCTGAGAGGGCGCCCTTCATAGACAATCTGACCTGTATTGTGGTTGATGTATACAGCGCCTTGATTTCTTCCAAGAGGTCTGTAGGCCAATCCCACAATGTTAGTTTGTCCCAAAGACGCTCTCTGGGAATGCTATCAAATGCAAGGTCTATGAACACAAGATACATTTTCATTTTGGTCTTAATGGCCCTCAGTTTAAGTATGTTTAACAAAAAAAGATTCAGGCTAGTGCCTACTGCTTTAACAAATTCAGATTGGCTATCATCCATGTGACCAAATATCTTAGTTCAGTGATTCAGATGTCACAACAAAATTGATGCAAAGATCTTGCACAACGAATCCAAGAGGCCAATTGGTCTATAATTATTAGGGACACCTTGATCGTCCTTCTTGAATATTAGGATGATCAAGGCAGATTTCCATGAAGCGGGACCTCTCTTGCTAAGAGAATTTCATTGAAGAGCGTGAGGCAAAAATCTGCCCATGCTTCTGGATTTTGTTTCAGAACATTATTATTAAGACCAAGACCATCAGGGCCAGCTCCCCGTGATACATTCCAATTTTTAATTAAGAGTATAATGTCATCCCTATCAAGAGCAATGGACCATTTTTCACTCACATAAGGAGCCTTTGCCTTAACTACTTCCTCTAGACCCGCAGATAGCATAGAGAAATGGGACACCCACTTATCCTCCATCACTGCCGACCCCATAGCAGCCGGTTGGTACGAGATATTGTTATTAAGTAGTGCCCAAAAGTCCCTTGTATTTCTTTTGCCAATTATTTTTCAAATTTCTTAAGCATCTGATTGGTGCCGCAGGGCCTTTGTTGAAAGAAGCCAGTTTTTGTATTGTTTCCATTTTCTTTCATGGCATTTTTATCACCCAACTGTACACAGTTAATTTTTCCTTAGATCCGCTCGATAAAGTCTCCTCACATCTCTTAGTTCTTTATCATAACAATTAAGTTTATTCGCATCTTGTCTTTGGCCCTCCTTCGACTGTATCTGAAATTTCATTAGCAGCACATGGTATTCCAGACAGGCTCTTCACTTATCAGACCTTGTCTATAGCCTTGCACTATTTTGGAGACTGCTCTTGGGGGGAATTCTCAGACGAGTACCCCCTTGATTTACCTTGACCTGTTCTTTCATTGGTTTCTGATTCAGGTAGCCCCCTCTGACCAATTTAAAGTTAAAAGGTGGTTGTCACTGTTTACCATTGGGTTTATCATCAAAGAGATGCATAGTTTGGACACATTTCCTGACACAAAAAAGTAATCTGGCCCGCTTCCTGATCCCCTCTGACCCATATTGCTCTAGCTGGGATATCCCCATGTACTTGACCATTCATCACGTTAATATTGCGTTCTTATAGCTCTGTCACCCAAAGTATTTGCTTTCTTTGTCAAGGCCTCATACGGCAGCCTCACACCCTCTTTATCCATACAATTTATGTTGCGATCCCCACAAATCACAATTCTGGAATCACTTCCTTCCATGTATATCACATCAATTAACAAAATCATAGTATTAACAAATTGTTCATCCCTTATCCAAGCAGGGTTTCAATATAAATTAAACAAAGCTATTATGATGGGGGAGATAGATCCTAGCATCTCCCATTAGAGAACAGTCAATTGAATAAATGGATTTGGGTTTGCTGATTTAATTACTTTTAGTCATTGGCCCAATTTTTCCTAGAGTCAATAGTCCTGCCGATGGTCTTCCCTCTTTGCCTTTTATGACGTAGTTACAATAAACCTTGAATTCATCGCAAATCGGTTTAGTGCATGGCCATGTTTCTTGAAGACAAAGTATTTTATGTTGTCTAAGTATCAGGGCTTCTTCATTGAAGAGATGCATGAATGCCCTAGTGTTCCATGAACCAATGCTAAAGGGGCAGTTGTCTAGATCTTTTGGCTAATAATTAATGCTGGAGTGCCCTTATGTTCCTGCCAGCCATGACCAGTCCTGATTTAAGTTTATTGGAACCATTCTTTCTGATTCTTTCGTAACTTTTCTCAAAGCACAATTAGTCTGGTCAAATGTGATTTTTGATAGAGGCAAGTGGGTATCCACTCGGGTTGGGGCAGATAAATTGCCAGAAAATTTCAGGGGCATGAACTTGTCAACAACAGTGATTGGTTGATCTTCAAGGCCACTGTGATGGTTGTGAGGCATTTTTCTAGGCAAGATTCTTGATCTCCATTTGCTTCATTGTATGGTATGTCAGGCTTTTCTGTGATTTCAACCCCCAAAGGCAAAAGATCTACAGGGTAATTCATAGAAATTCGCACAACAGTGGCGCACGCGGCTGGCGCACAGTGTCCCCGTGCGATACACTGCGCCAGCCGCGTGCAAAAAAATCCTTTTCATCGCACAGCGAATTCATGGATTTTAGCCTCCGAAACCAGCCTTGGCGCAGAGTGGCGCAGGGACCCTGCAGCAGCGCCAGTTACGCCCTCAAGAACGCCCTCGCGCAAGGAAAAGCCATCAAAATTCCCAAATCATCGCAAAGGGCTGCGCTAACCCTGGACCAGTTCACAGGGCTGCCGAACAGCAAACGCCAAGCGGGGAACGTGTATTTCAGTGGTTCTCGGAAAGTTTCACACGCGATTGTCCTGGGTACGTGTACATCAGGGGTGCGTGGGAAGTAACACACGCGATTCCATCAGGGCACATGTATTCCAGGGGTGCGCGGGAAGTATCACACGCAAAAACAGTAGGGTACGTGCATTTCAGGGGTGCGCGGGAAGTATCACACGCAATTCCATCAGGGTACGTGTATTCCAGGGGTGCGTGGGAAGTATCACACACAAAAGCAGCAGGGTACGTGTATTCCAGGGGTGTGCAGGAAGTATCACACTCAAAAGCAGCAGGGTACGTGTATTTCAGGGGTGCGCAGGAAGTATCACACGCGATTCCATCATGGTACGTGTATTCCAGGGGTGCGCGGGGAGCACCACACGTAAATTGCATGTGTGGGTCCTCCCAGGTGTACCCTCTACAGCCTCCACGGCCCCTGCAGGCGGCCCACACCACAGGGGCCTACCCTGCACATGTCCCGCAGGTAGCCCATCCACCATGCCCATGCCCCCCAGCCAACCCATATGTCACCTTGAACTACTGCCCACCAACGCATGTCCCCCTGGACCCCCAGCCCCCAGCATCCAGGGGCACCTTCCACCAGGCCCCCACTCATGTCTCCCACCACCCCCACCCCCAGCAGTGCAGGGGCACCCTCCACCAGGCCCCCACTCATGTCTCCCATCACCCCCACCCCCTCACTCATGTCTCCCATCACCCCCACCCCCCAGCAGGGCCGGGTCACCCTCCACCAGGCCCCCACTCATGTCTCCCATCACCCCCACCCCCCAGCATCCAGGGGCACCCTCCACCAGGCCCCCACTCATGTCTCCCATCACCCCCACCCCCCAGCAGTGCAGGGGCACCCTCCACCAGGCCCCCACTCATGTCTCCCACCACCCCCACCCCCCAGCAGTGCAGGGCACCCTCCACCAGGCCCCCACTCATGTCCAACTCATGTCTCCCATCACCCCCACCCCCCAGCAGTGCAGGGGCACCCTCCACCAGGCCCCCACTCATGTCTCCCTGCACCCCCACCCCCCACCAGTCAGGGGCACCCTCCACCAGGCCCCCACTCATGTCTCCCATCACCCCCACTCCCCAGGAGTGCAGGGCACCCTCCACCAGGCCCCCACTCATCTCCAACTCATGTCTCCCACCACCCCCACCCCCCAGCATCCAGGGGCACCCTCCACCAGGCCCCCAGTCATGTCTCCCACCACCCCCACCCCCCAGCAGTGCAGGGGCACCCTCCACCAGGCCCCCACTCATGTCTCCCATCACCCCCACCCCCCAGCAGTGCAGGGGCACCCTCCACCAGGCCCCCACTCATGTCTCCCATCACCCCACCCCCCAGCAGTGCAGGGCACCTTCCACCAGGCCCCCACACATGTCCAACTCATGTCTCCCATCACCCCCACCCCCAGCATCCAGGGGCACCCTCCACCAGGCCCCCACTCATGTCTCCCACCACCCCCACCCCCCAGCAGTGCAGAGGCACCCTCCACCAGGCCCCCACTCATGTCTCCCATCACCCCCACCCCCCAGCAGTGCAGGGGCACCCTCCACCAGGCCCCCACTCATGTCTCTCACATGAGTGGGGGCCTGGTGGAGGGTGTCTTGATCTTTTTCTTCGTATAGTAATTGTGATTGAAGTTGTTTGCTGCATTAGTGCCAGAGTGTTTTCTATAGATGTGTTGTTATAAATAAATATCCTTATATATTTACACCGAAGCCTTGTTCCGTGTTTGCTTGTTCTACTGTGTGGATTGCCCTATATTGTATACTCCACATACTGCCTAACTCTTCTTGAGGGAAGTCTGACTGCTCAGCCACAGCTACCAAGTGAATCTATGTGGTGCAGACTGCTACCAAGTGGGTAACCCCCACCCCTGTAACGCTCACCTGGCTCCCACAGAGGCGCTGACCTGGTCTGGATTGCTGTGACCTCTTCAAGCGTGATGCGCAGGATTCGAAACACCGACTGAACTGGACCCCCAAATCTGGCTTGTCTGGCCCGTAGAAAAATCTTTCTGTAGGTGGAGAAAGGGGATTAACTTAATGTTTGAATGGATGAGCTCTCCATCCTGCTTCTGGTGCAGGGGAGCGTATTTGACCAGTTACTTCACTGGTTTCATAAGGCCAAATGCCGTAAGTATGCAGTTTAAAAAGTTCCAGAGTAGAGTCTTCTCTTTGTTTGCTTTTCTTAACCTGCGATCTGTCCTTATTTTCAGGTGCAGAGTGGAAGTGATGCTTCGAGGGATATTGCCGGAGATAAACTCAGGTGAGTTTGTGATAAAATGATCCCTTTAAATGTCTTTGAATCCCTCTAGTAATGTCTTTCTTTTTTCCCCTTAGGGGCCGGGGTGCGGTACCAGGCCAAGAAGTGGCGCCGACCCGAAATGAGGAGTGGTTCCGTCAAATATGGCCAGGTAAGTCTTGTGACGGAAGATCAGGCTTTCCTCATTTGTTCCTCCTGCTCACCTTTTGTCTCTTCTTCTCCCCTGCAGGTGCAGAGATGTGGCGGAATGCCCAGAAGGTCGCGGTGGATAGTGAAGAGCCCACGAGGCAGGTGAGTGATGCGCGGCGCTGCTACAAGTAGCGCAATGCTTTTAAAGAATGTCTATCTTCAGGATCGCTGGCGTGATGATTCCGGAGACAGGTAGGAAATTAGATTAAGTTCTTGGTTTTCACCTTTTCTCTTCCCTTCCTTCCGTTCAGGTATCCCAAGATCGAGGCGGGCGTGGCTGGAGGCAAGATGCAGGAGCAGGCACGGTGAGCGTTCAGTTGCTAGATGCAGAGCAACGCGAAGCACGTGTGGCAGTCCGGGCATGGTTTAAATAGCCTTGGAAGAAGTTCCAGGTAAGTATTCTTCACGGTCCCCACCCAAGTAAAATAGTTCCTTTGATAAAATAGTCCCTCCTAAGCCTCATTTGGCTTGAGGCTTCATGCAGCATGGTCTGCGTCAGGTAAGTGCACCAAACACCCTCTTTTATGAGCCTGGCGCCTATGGCGCCAGGACTGATGTCCAACATGAGCCTGGCGCCAAAGGCGCCAGGACAAAGTCCAAAGAGCCCCTATTAGGGGCCGCTGGGCCTTTACCCGAGGGCATGATGCCTGCTCCCGGAGGTGCTGGGCCTTTCCTGGTGCTCCGGGGGTAGGCATCATGACAGCACTCCCCCCCAAGGCTCCTCCCAAGGTTCTTCCCTCTGGAGGTTTCGGTTTGTTTGGGAAATCCCGATGGAACTTTTTTACCAGCCGAGGTGCATGTATGTGGTCGCTGGGTTCCCAAGACCTTTCCTGAGGTCCGTACCCTTTCCAATCAATTAGATAGAAAAGTTTTCATTTTGAAATTTTAGAATCCAAAATGTTCTTGACCTCGAATTCATGCTCCCCATCTATCTGAATTGGTTCTGGTGGCTTTATTAATCTGGTTCCTGGTTGCACTGGTTTCAAAAGTGACACATGAAAAACGGGATGAATCCGCATGTTAGCTGGCAGATCGAGCTTGACTGCCACTGGAATAATGATAGCTTTGATCGAATAAGGGACCAAATACCTTGGATTAAATGTTCAAGGTCCCTTGAGTAATAAATGTTTGGTAGCCAACCATACTTGGTCTCCTATTTGGTATGAAGGCACCTCCTTCCGATGCAGATCTGCATTTTTCTTGTATTTTTCTTTCGCTTGTTGCAAATGGGCAGTTGCATTCTTGAATGCTTGAGTTATAGTGGAATGCAAATGGTCTACTGCGGGCATTTCAAGGCTCAGAAGAGAGTCCAGGTCTGAGGTACGAGGGTGATGTCCATATAGGGTGTAAAAGGGGCTTTGTCCAGTTCCAGAGTGCACCGAGTTATTGTATGCATATTCGGCCACCCATAAAAAATCCTTCCAATTTCCCTCCGATTGGTGCAACATACACCGTAGGTATTGTTCAAGGGTCTGGTTCGTTCTCTCCGTCTGACCATCGGTCTGTGGGTGATGGCTGGTTGAGAGTCTTACGTCGATTTGTGCCAGTTGACAACACCTTTTCCAAAAATGTGAAATAAACTGGCTTCCCCGGTCGGACACTAATATGGACGGGAATCCATGCAAGCGGATGATATTTTCGAGGAATTCCTTAGCAAGGACAGAAGCTGAAGGTAAACCTTTCAACGGAATAAAATGAGCCATTTTAGAAAATAGATCCACCACAACCAGAATAGTATTGTATCCATGGCAGGTCCGTGATAAAATCTAGTGACAAGGTGTGCCAAGGCGCTGGTGGAATGTCTAAAGGCTGAAGAAGACCGTCAGGTTTTGTCTTTTGGCCTTTGTTTTGGGCGCAAACTCCACAGGACATCACGAAAGATTTAATATCCTTTCGCCAGGAAGGCCACCAGAATTGCCGTTTAATTTTTTCCTCAGTTTTGGCAATGCCAGGATGTCCTTCCATCAGGGTATCATAATGACGGGAAATAACCAGTTCTTGTAATTCCTTTTCTGGCAGAAATAAGCGTCCTTGGAAGTAAGGTAGGCCATCATTGACTGAAAAGTAAGACCCCCTTTGGATCCAGTCCTGCAACGCGGTAGAGTCCAGGAGTTGTTTTACTCGTGCTTGAATGTCTTCAAAAGTTTTTAATTCTTTGTTCGGGAATGATCGGCACAGGTTCTGAATTAGTGTCTATTTCTCCCATTCCTATTCTAGATAGTGCGTCTGCTTTGCCATTCTTACAGCCGGGACGGTAAGTGATTACTAAATCAAACTCAGCAAAGAACAAAGCCCATCGGAGCTGACGTGATGATTGAGCCTTGGCAGTCTTTAAATATTGTAAATTTTGGTGATCAGTGATCACGGTGATGGTGTGCCTGGCGCCAAGAAGATAATACCGCCAAGCCTTAAAGGCGGACTTAATGGCTAATAATTCCTTATCGGTAATTGCAGAATTTACCTCAGGCGGTGAGAACTTTCTGGACCAAAATGCTACAGGATGCAGTTGGTTGGTTTCAGGGTCTCTCTGAGACAGGACAGCTCCCATGGCTAAACTGGACGCGTCAGTTTCGACTATGTATGGGAGATCGGGACGCAGGTGCTTCAAAACAGGTGCAGACGTGAATTTAGCTTTCAATTCCTGAAAGGCCTGTTCGGCTTCCTTGGTCCATTCGAAACGTTTATTTTTCCGCAAAAGTGCAGTGATGGGTTGTACTACACGTGAAAATTCCGGAATAAATCTGCGATAAAAATTGGCAAAACCAAGCATGCTTTGGACCCCTTTTACCGAGCTAGGAGATGGCCATTTGAGGATGGCCTCCACTTTCCGTGAGTCCATTCAGACCCCATTAGGTGTCAGGATGAATCCAAGAAACTCCACCTCAGTGGTATGGAAAACACACTTTTCCAGCTTAGCAAACAGTTTGTGCTGGCGCAATTTCTCAAGGACGGCCCAGACATGCTTTCTGTGATCAGATTCCGAAGAGGAGTACACAAGAATGTCATCGATATATACGACAACACAAACATCGATAAGTTCCCGAAAGGACATCGTTCATGAAGAATTGGAAGGCAGCAGGCGTGTTGCACAACCCAAAAGGCATCACCTGGTATTCGAAATAAACCATATTTTGTACGGAAGGCCGTTTTCCATTCGTCGCCTTCTTTACTCGCACCAGATGATAAGCCCCCCGGAGATCTAACTTGGTGTATACGCAAACGTCCTTCACCTGGTCAAGGAGTTCAGGGATCAAAGGCAGAGGGTAACGGTTTTTTACCGTTATCTGGTTCAATGCGCGGTAGTCGATTCAAGTTCTAAGGTCGCCTTCTTTTTTGGGCACGAAGAACAAAGCCGAGGATGCCGGGGACTTTGACGGGCGAATGAAACCATTGGCTAGGTATTGATCTAAATATTGTCTCAAATGCCGGTTCTCAGGTTCAGTAAGGGCATAAATCCTGCTACAAGGGGGTTGTGCACCGGGCACCAGATCGATTTGGCAATCGTACGATCTGTGGGGGGGTAACGTGTTGGCCTGTTCCTTTTGGAAGACGTCCTGAAAGTCTTGGTATTCCGGAGGTAGTTGCATGGAGACAGAGGTTACAGATGCTAGACTGATCTTCAGATTTTCTGGGTAGCAGGTTTGTGCACAATCCGGGAAGGTTATTCTCTTTGCTCGCCAATCAATTCTAGGATTATGTGTCTCTAACCAAGGAATTCCAAGAATAACCTGAAACTGTGGGACCTTGATTACGTCAAACACAACTGCCTCCCGATGGCCGTCCGAACCAATAAGAGTCACCTCAGTAGTGGAATGTGTTACCGGTCCTGAGGCAATTTCAGTTCCATCGACTGTGGTGATGACATCTTTGCTGGTTTTTGGATGCAGAGGGAGGTTAATCCTAGAGACCAATTCACGATCCACATAGTTTCCTATAGCCCCACTATCGATGTATGCCTTTATTGCATGCAACCGCTTAGGCTGTCCCGGATCTACGAGAACCATTGGCACAATGAAATGCGAGGTCTGAGAGTTAGTTTTCAAGCTCGGCAAGCGGACCCCTACGCTTGTCGGGCGGTGTCGTTTCCCGAAACAGAGTCTTCATGGTTTTTATCAGCGGCTCCTACCACCTTCTTGGGCGGTTTTGCTGGGCAATCTCGTAGAAAATGTCCAGATTAACCACAATAAAGACATAATTTTAACTGCTGCCTCCTTTCACGTTCCTTTTGGGTTAAAGGTCCTCTAACCCCTCCAATTTGCATAGGCTCGGAGACATCGGCACCCTTGGGAGTGACATGGGTCTTGACCAACACCCTGGTTTCAAACTTGGACCGATCCGCTTTTCGGTTTTGGAGCCTGTGATCCAATTGGACCACTAAGTCTATATATTCTGTGCATTCTTGGGGCGGATTTACAACTTGGGCCAAGACATCTTTAAGTTCTCAGAGTAGACCCCGATAGAATAATGTGATTCTTTTATCCTCTGGCCACCCAGTTTCCACGATTAGTCTGTTAAAGGTTGCTATGTAGGAGAGGAGGTCTTGGTTTCCCTGTCGCAGGGATAGAAGTTCATCATCCAGAGCTTGTCCCTGAGAATGTCGAGCAAATAATCTCTCCATGCTTGCTTGAAATCCTTGCAAATCCCGGAGGATTGGGTCATCTTGAGTAACCAGTGGTACTGACCAATCGGCAGCCCAGCCGCTAAGGTATGACAACACAAAAGCTACCTTGGTCTGGTCATTAGGGAAGGCCCCAGGTCTGTATAGGAAATGCAAACGACATTGATTCATGAATACGGCAAACCGTTTGGGGTCCCCAGCAAAGCGTTCAGGTGGGGCCAGCGGCATATTTCCAGGTAGATTGATTTGCATAGGGTTACTTGAAGCCACAGGAACAGAATTCCCCCCGGAACCAGGTAGAGGGGTTTGCCCAGCTTGACCTTGCAATACCTGCCTAGCCAGGTCATCAGTTCGTTCCTTAGATACGATTAGTTCCCTCCTGAGGGCATTAGTCTCTTGACGAGCGGCATGTACTTCGGCCCGTAATTCCCCCAGTAATTGGGCCAACATATCAGTCTCAGAAGTTTCCATAGCGCCTGGGTGGGAATTTGTAGGATGGCTTCGCGTTCTGTAATGCTCACCTGGCTCCCACGGAGGCGCTGACCTGGTCTGGATTGCTGTGACCTCTTCAAGCGTGATGCGCAGGATTCGAAACACCGACTGAACTGGACCCCCAAATCTGGCTTGTCTGGCCCATAGAAAAATCTTTCTGTAGGTGGAGAAAGGGGATTAACCTAATGTTTGAATGGATGAGCTCTCCATCCTGCTTCTGGTGCAGGGGCGCATATTTGACCAGTTACTTCACTGGTTTCGGAAGGCGAAATGCCGTAAGTATGCAGTTTAAAAAGTTCCAGAGTAGAGTTTTCTCTTTGTTTGCTTTTCTTAACCTGCGATCTGTCCTTATTTTCAGGTGCAGAGTGGAAGTGATGCTTCGAGGGATATTGCCGGAGATAAACTCAGGTGAGTTTGTGATAAAATGATCCCTTTAAATGTCTTTGAATCCCTCTAGTAATGTCTTTCTTTTTTCCCCTTAGGGGCTGGGGTGCGGTACCAGGCCAAGAAGTGGCGCCGACCCGAAATGAGGAGTGGTTCCGTCAAATATGGCCAGGTAAGTTTTGTGACGGAAAATCAGGCTTTCCTCATTTGTTCCTCCTGCTCACCTTTTGTCTCTTCTTCTCCCCTGCGGTGCAGAGATGTGGCGGAATGCCCAGAAGGTCGCGGTGGATAGTGAAGAGCCCACAAGGCAGGTGAGTGATGCGCGGCGCTGCTACAAGTAGCGCGATGCTTTTAAAGAATGTCTATCTTCAGGATCGCTGGCGTGATGATTCCGGAGACAGGTAGGAAATTAGATTAAGTTCTTGGTTTTCACCTTTTCTCTTCCCTTCCTTCCTTTCAGGTATCCCAAGATCGAGGCGGGCGTGGCTGGAGGCAAGATGCAGGAGCAGGCACGGTGAGCGTTCAGCTGCTAGATGCAGAGCAACGCGAAGCACGTGTGGCAGTCCGGGCGTGGTTTAAATAGCCTTGGAAGAAGTTCCAGGTAAGTATTCTTCATGGTCCCCACCCAAGTAAAATAGTTCCTTTGATAAAATAGTCCCTCCTAAGCCTCATTTGGCCTGAGGCTTCATGCAGCATGGTCTGCGTCAGGTAAGTGCACCAAACACCCTCTTTTATGAGCCTGGCGCCTGTGGCGCCAGGACAAAGTCCAAAGAGCCCCTATTAGGGGCCGCTGGGCTTTTACCCGAGGGCATGATGCCTGCTCTCGGGGGTACTGGGCCTGTCCTGGTGCTCCGGGGGTAGGCATCATGACACCCCCCAGCAGTGCAGGGGCACCCTCCACCAGGCCCCCACTCATGTCTCCCACCACCCCCACCCCCCAGCAGTGCAGGGGCACCCTCCACCAGGCCCCCACTCATGTCTCCCATCACCCCCACCCCCCAGCAGTGCAGGGGCACCCTCCACCAGGCCCCCACTCATGTCTCCCACCACCCCCACCCACCAGCATCCAGGGGCACCATCCACCAGGCCCCCACTCATGTCTCCCACCACCCCCACCCCCCAGCATCCAGGGGCACCCTCCACCAGGCCCCCACTCATGTCTCCCATCACCCCCACCCCCCAGCATCCAGGGGCACCCTTCACCAGGCCCCCACTCATGTCTCCCATCACCCCCACTCCCCAGCAGCGCAGGGCACCCTCCACCAGGCCCCCACTCATGTCCAACTCATTTCTCCCATCACCCCCACCCCCCAGCATCCAGGGGCACCCTCCACCAGGCCCCCACTCATGTCTCCCACCACCTCCACCCCCCAGCAGTGCAGGGGCACCCTCCACCAGGCCCCCACTCATGTCTCCCATCACCCCACCCCCCAGCAGTGCAGGGGCACCCTCCACCAGGCCCCCACTCATGTCTCCCATCACCCCCACCCCCAGCAGTGCAGGGCACCCTCCACCAGGCCCCCACTCATGTCTCCCATCACCCCCACCCCCCAGCATCCAGGGGCACCCTCCACCAGGCCCCCACTCATGTCTCCCACCACCCCACCCCCCAGCAGTACAGGGGCACCCTCCACCCGGCCCCCACTCATGTCTCCCATCACCCCCACCCCCCAGCAGTGCAGGGGCACCCTCCACCAGGCCCCCACTCATGTCTCCCACCACCCCCACCCCCCAGCATCCAGGGGCACCCTCCACCAGGCCCCCACTCATGTCTCCCACCAATCCCACCCACCAGCAGTGCAGGGGCACCCTCCACCAGGCCCCCACTCATGTCTCCCATCACCCCACCCCCCAGCAGTGCAGGGGTACCCTCCACCAGGCCCCCACTCATGTCTCCCATCACCCCCACCCACCAGCAGTGCAGGGCACCCTCCACCAGGCCCCCACTCATGTCCAACTCATGTCTCCCATCACCCCCACCCCCCAGCATCCAGGGGCACCCTCCACCAGGCCCCCACTCATGTCTCCCACCACCCCCACCCCCCAGCATCCAGGGGCACCCTCCACCAGGCCCCACTCATGTCCCCCAGCCAACATGTCATCACAATCCAGATCCCTGGCTCTTATGGTCAGCCTCCAAATGCCAAACACCCACCCGGGTATTGCATCCACCCACTTAGAAATGGCAATAACATGATAGAACCCCAATTGCAAGTTTGGAAATGAACACATGTCCCTCACATACACCCAACGGGTGTCAGTGAATGTCAAAACCCATATCATGATATGCATGAAACCAATGAGATGATACTACACATTGAAGTTTGAAGAAAAAATATGTATTAAAAGCAACATAAATTGAATCAAAAATAAACAAACAATAATGGAAATTAAACAAAATAAACCAGCATGTCCGTGAAATAATGCAAAACCACAAATCATAATCCAAAGGAAAGGTGTCCAAAGTCACAGTCCACAAAAGTAAATCCAATGGAAAATTAAAATCGAAAAACCATTGCTCCATGGGTAAATAATAAAAAAAAATTAAAATCCAAAAGTCAACTATGTACAGATAATCAATCCAGGGTCCATGATCCCAACAGAAGAAATGAAACCTATCTAATAGCACTACCTAAAAAAAAAAATATATACATAAATGTGGCCCATTGTCCAAAAGGTCCAAAAAAAATGCAAAACCAAAGGAAACCTAACACTAACTACAGAACTATTTACAAGGGCAGCGGGCTAGTCCGACGGCTCACTTCGGGATGTTCCGGGCCAGGGCATCATCGAACTCCTGCTCAATGTCCCAGAGGCAGTCCTCCTCCATGGCCCCGAGGGTCCGCAGGGCCGTCGACATGTTCACCCCCAACTCCCTGCGGATTGCCTCGAGGCACTCGGCCCGCCTCAGGGCCCTCCGCATGGAGTTCTCCGCCCTGACCATCATGAGCCGTGCCTCTTCTGCCCGCTGCCGCTCCGCATCTATGGCGTGGCCCAACCGCTGCCACACGGAAGACACTTCCCGTCCTGGGTCCTCCTGCCCTCCGGCCGATGCCTGCCCCTCCGATGTTGAAGGCCCCGAGCCATCATGGCTCCCACCACGTTGCTGCTGCTGCTGTGCCTCTGCCCGTGCACTGCCTCCTGCTGCCTGCACATCCTCCGCTGGCTGGGGTGCAGTCGTTGATGTGGCCACCCCTGCTGGACGTCCGACTCCCGACTCTGGCAGGGATGCCTCCTCCACCAGCCTGGCCGCACCGTCAGAGGCAGCTCCACAGGGCACCCAGGTGACTAATGGGTGTGAAGATGGCACGGAGGATGACTGGCGCATAGGGGGTTCAGTTGAGGAGGGGGTCTGAGCAAGCCCCATCAAACGGAGGAATCCGGACTGGGTGACCTGTTCCAGTAGGCCGACGCGGTCAACGAGCCCTTTCGAGATGACGTGCAGTCTCCTCATGAAAAGACTGCAGGTCACCTCGCATGGCCCATTTACGCAACGCCACACCAGTCAGGACAGGCTCAACCCGGACCCGGATAGCCACGTCCGCAGGCATAGGAAGGCCAGTTGTCGTGAGCTCATCCCCTGCCTGAAAACGGGTCTGGACGTAGGCATCCCTGCTGGTGCAAGATGATGCAGTGACAGGATCAGGGACAGGATTGCACACAGGCACCTCCGCGGCGACCTGTGCTGCCTCCTGTCCCTGGTCCTGCACTGTACCACTAGCACCAGTGGAATCCCCACCTCCAGACCCCGTCTCTGTTGCTTGCACGGCCTCCTCCTCCACCAAACCCCCCACCAACCTGGATGACTCCGTGCCATCTTCCCCCGTTGGGCCCTGTGGGGTCCCAGCTGCCCCTTCTGCTGCCGAGGAGTCCAACTCCAACCTCCGCCTCTTGGACCTCCCCCTGGCAGCTGTGACCTGGGACGCGGCACCGGACTCCTCACTCCCTGACGAGATCACAACCTGGGAGGGGAGCCGGGCCTTGCGTCTCCGGCTGGCGGTGCGATCCCCGCCGCTGTGCTCCACAGCACCTTCTCCGCCCTCTTCATCAGTTGACGCTGCAGACAGGGAGAAATAAAACACAGGCATCAGGGCACTGTACAATGGACTCATACACACATGACAGTTGCACATGAGTGGCATTGGCAAACCTCAGACATGGCATCACAATCAGCAACACACATGTCATTTCAACTTGCACACATGAGCCATACCACAGCCATATCGCAACTGCCAGCACCATCCATACACATACAACAGCATGAGCAGGCAAAGGTGACCCAGACATCACATGCAACACAGGGAGTGCACTACACATCCATGCACCCCACCACAATTCCATGCATGTGTACACCTCAGCCAACTGTCGCAGTGTTCAGATGGGCATCCATGTCACATCTGCCAATCAGGCTTCCACATCCCGCTGTCACATGCATCCATGTTGCATCACTGTTGCACCCTTGTCAAATACACACACATGCACATGTACACAGTGCTGATACATGCAGCTGAAAACAACATACATGCGTGACATCACGAACATGCCTACTTACATATACATTCATCCACACAACTGCATTCGGCATGCAAGCCAACACACACAAGCACCATCCATGTCTCACACATGACAGCCCTCGCATGTGTTAGCCTCACGGCCCTGTACACCCCCACCCATACTCGGCCCCATACAAACAGATGTGCAACCTGCACACTACTGGCACATCACCACACGCACAGCTTACAATTTTGATGAATGAACACTTACCGCTCGACTCCAGACGGGTCTGCCTCTCAAGGACCTGGACGTGGAGCGCTGGGGATATGCGTTCCAGGACCCTCATCTGATCTTCCAACAAGTGGCCCCGGCGCCCCTTAGCATCCGCTGCCTTCAAGAGGCGCCGGGCCTTGTTGAGGGTCCTGGAACTGAAGTCCTCCCAGCGCTTCTTGACATGTTGGAAGTCGCGGACTGCCACCCCCTCCACGTTGATGGCAGTCACGATGTCCGTCCAGATCCGAGTCCGTCCTTCCTTGTCGGCGCGCACACTTCTGAAGAGGGCATCATACTGTCCCAGGACTTGCTCCACCAGGACACCAACTTCCCTGGCACTGAAGCTGGTGCCCCTCTGCCTCTCTGGCCGGGGGTTGTCAGTGGTGCCAGATGTTGCAGTGACCGACATGACAACCCCAGAGGCAGGAGTGGGTGGGCAACTGGGTCCTGGGGCTGGGCTGAGGAGCGATGGAATCCCAGTCGGGAGTCTTCGGTTCCAGCAGGGGTGGTCACAGCAACAGCACCCCTGGCTGATGTGCAGTCAGCAAATGGCAGGGCACGTCGGCAGCAGGCAGTCAGGCAGCAGCAGATGGCAGGTGGGAGCGTGCTCGGGGCTCTGGGGGCAGTAAATTGGCTTTCTGGGCAGGAGCGTGGTCTTCCATGTGCTTACGCGTGGCCAGCTTGATACGGAGTGATTTGGCATGTGAAAATCCTGCATGTCTGCGTTTAAATCGAGTTAAGGCCCTTAGCGCGTAAGCGCGTCTGCACCCATACGCGATTTCATTGGGCCGAAGGCCCCCATACGCAGCCATGACGTCACGAGCATGGTCGTAGAGAATGGCGCGTGTAAAAAAAAAGATACACGTCCGAGTGTCAAAGCGTGTAATTGGTTGAAATGGCTTCATCGCGTATGCGCGTCTGTGACGTGTGTATAAAAGGTACGTGTAGAACGCCATTTCCTTGTACGTGCTTTTCGTGGAGAGCGAGTGGGTGAAATCTGTACTTCTTGTCGGTTCACACGCGATTTACTTCACGGCGTTTCAAGTTCGTACTCCCTGTTACCTCTGACAGCTTTTTCTCTTTTCCTCTTTTTCCTGGGCCTGTTTCCTCAAACAGCGTTCCCTTCTACTGTTCTCCTTCTCCTCAGACAGCGTACAATTCTTCTTTTGGCGGAGTTGTCGCATATTTTTCACGCTTTTGTTCCTGGCAGACGGTGAGTCGCGCACGTATTTAACATCTGTGCTTGCCCCGTGTGTCGCATACCCCTTCAGAGGTCATTCTAGGCTGCGTGTGACACGCATACGTTAATTCTTGTGTTTCTGGGTGCCACAGCGTAGTGCAGGTTTATTTTTCCACACACGTGGTCTAGGAGTGCTTGCGTGCACCTTACTTCCCTTTTTTGGGGTGCCTGTGCGTTGCATAACCCGTCATCTTTCCCCAGGGGGGACATACAGCCTTGCTAGAGCACTAGGGTACGATTACCATCTGGTACCCAACCCCTTTCACCCCCAATTGCCCAGGACAATAGTTCACAGCGACTCCCATACGCACAATAACATCAGTGCCATGGCTGGGAGGCAAACAAGCCGTAAGGGTGGCAAAGGTGGCCGAGCCCCAAGTGGTGGCCGTGGTGGATCCGGTAGGGGACGTGGCCGTGACTTGCAGGGTGCCCCATGTGTGGAAGAGCAGTCAGGGACACCCATGCCCCCCCCCCCTGGTTGAGGGTAACGTGGCTGACACCATCAATGCTCAGCCCTTGTTGGACCAGCCCACTGTGGAACCAGACCTGGCACAGAGTGACCCCATGGCTGACTTCCAGGTCAGCAGGTCTAGGCCACGTGCGCCAGTGCATGTTGGTGTCATCAGGCCATGTGGATCAGGGGCAGCTA